>NC_031973.2:2760000-3110904 GCF_001858045.2 Oreochromis niloticus
AAAATGAAATGCTGTTGTGTTGCTCTGAGTTTTCTTGAAGTGAGAGCGAACGAATCGCAGTGTTTGTGCTCTCTCTGCAGTCTGACCCTGACATGTTTCCTGTTCACTGGACGCCGCCAAAAACACAGGAGACCTTCCCATCATGCATTTCAGCTGGCAGAAGGAGAAAAAAGAGCTGCTGTAAAAATCACCACTTCTCTTTTCAAAGAGCGGCTGCAGTCACATCCATCCCTCCATCCCTCCATCCATACTCCCCCCTCCTCCGTCCACAGCCTCAGAGAAGGGAGAGGGGGAGGAAGGATTGAGATTAATACTCAGGAGGAGGACAAGAGCTGAGGAGAAGGAGGAAGAGGAGGGGGAGGTGAAAAGAGAAGAGCATAGCGTATGATTCCTCATGGGAGGCCAGGAAGCAGGGGAGGGGGAGGAATCTGAGAGGAGGATGAAGAGGAGGCGCAGCCTCAACCACATCAGCCCAGTAGCTCTACGTGTTATCCTGTTTGAATGATTTAAAGCTGAGCTGCATTTAATGTTCACCTTTCATTAGCCCTTAAATTCACAGAGCTACTCGGCGTGAATCACGCTCCCACCGCACATAATCAGCAGGTTCGTGTCACAGCTTGGTTCACTTTTATTGATGTGGCACCAACAGTCACCTCAGGGTGCTTTACACTGCGAGGTAAAGCCCCAACAACAATGAGCAAGCACTTTGGCGACAGTGGGAAGGAAAAACTCCCCTTTAACAGGAAGGAACCTCCAGCAGAACCAGGCTCAGGGAGGGGTGGGGCCATCTGCCACATGGAAACATGATTAGACCTAGCACGGAACCCTGAGGAACGCCAGCATGAACCTTACTGTGTGACACATTTGTTACAACATACTTCATTCATACTGTGCTGTTGTGACGTCACTACAGGTATGCTAACCTGAGACTGACAAAGGTAACTGACCAATAAACAAATCCAACCAGTCTGCTGTTTCTCACTTTGTGTGGCACCAAACCGCCTCTTCATCCAGATATGAAACCAGCAGGTGGATGAACAGACTCACCTGAACGTAGCAGACCAGCTGACGTCTTTCATCACATCCTGCTAATAACCTTCATGCAGGGGGGCACTATTCAACCTGCAGCTCCTCCTGTGTCTGCTCCTGACTCGGAGGGTGCTCTCTGATGACTGATCGAGAATCTGCCGCTCGGGCAGAAGACAACCTTTAAACGTATGTAACAAGCCTGACAGGGATGCGCCGCATGTCATCAGTGTCTATTCGTCTTTCTTGCATCTGCTTGTTTCTGCTGCATGTTTGTTTGCGTGCTCAATGTTAAAGCGAGCGCACAAACAGTCTGACAGGTGTATGTGAGTGCGTGATGCTTCGTATCTGTTACCTGTCGATGATGACGGGGTCTGACGGCGTCTCGTTCCTGTTTCCGCAGCTCTTCTTATCACAGCAGCGGCTGACACACACACAGAGAGACAGAAATGAAAGCAGACCCATCAGTCACTGCAGAGCCTCGTATTTCTTTCAGACAGCTCAGGTGAGACACCTGCACAGGCCAACTCTGTATGCAGGGAACAGGCTCCATCAGGGCACGAGTCACCGTGGACATGAGGATACCGCTCTCAAACATCAGGACTTTTATTTGAAGCAGAGAAAAAGAACTACTCAGATCTGGTCGGTGTTTCGCGGCCTTACCTGCACATGATCTCGTGCGTCAGCAGAACTCGGCACATCTCAGGGTTTTTGTCCTGGCCTTCATAGATGATTGCCTGCACACACACACACAAACAGGTAAGGTGAAGATCACCTGTTACGCTTCATCCAGGCGCCGCCCACTGGCCTGCAGCAGAAACAGCTCCATTAAAGCCGGTTTCATTCGTCTCAATTAGAGCTCATTATTAGCGATTAGCCTGAGTAAGAGAGGAGCGGGACACAAACATTTGATCCTCTGAATGTTTCATTACAGCTGCAGCCCACAGATATTCACATGAAACAGCTGGAACCAAGAGCATGAAACGCCTCTCTGTCACGGCGAGCGCTGGCTGACGGCTTGCTTGTTAAAGTGCGCTAATTGAATGAGTTGTTGGATTCAAACGCTGCTGCTGCTTTTCATTAGAGTCAAAACTGAGAGACCCGGCTGCTGACGGAGCGCTTCTCTATTACACAGGGACCATGCCCATCAGCACCTCCTACAGACCACAAACGATCCTCGGTGCCCCCGTCTGGCCTCAGCTTTGAGCCTGGCTTTACACGAAATACAGAAACCGACAGTGTACGTAACAGTGTCCATCTTTTCCAACCAGTCAGGATGAGCCTGATCGGAAAGGAGCAGGCGAGCGTGACCACACAGAGCTGACAGACACGTGCTTGCCATGTTCCCGCCATCGTTTCAGACGATGAGGAAACTGCTCAGAGGTGAATGGCTCCTCAGTCTCTTCGATCACTCCTTTACTCTGGAAGTGGCGCGCTAGTATGAATCTTTAACAGCTGATTTATTGACACTCAGAGACAAATGCAAACAAGCTGTGACACAACGTCAGATCAATCTCTAATAAACTCAACACAGCGGCAGACCGAGTGCCATCAGTGCTCCGATTCTCTGGCGCTAGTTTTAACGTCGAACCGTCAAACAAACGTGAGCAACGTGAGAACAATAAACTCTGTGTTTAAAGGTTTTCAGTCTGGGTTTGACTTCAGTGGCTCAGAGTCCTGTTTGAGAAAAACCTGAACTATATCTAGGAGGAGGAAGAGGAGTAGGAGAAGGAGGAGGAAGAGGAAGAGGACGAGGAGGACGAGGACGAGGACGAGGAGGACGAGGAGGAGGAGGAGGAGGACGAGGATGAGGATGAGGAGGAGGAGATGTCTATCTGAAAGAAGTCAGCCTGAAACTCCGTCTGACACTTCAGACTGCAGCAGGAAGAAAAAGACGCTCTTATTGTGCAACGTCTGATTTTTCTGCTGGAGCTTCATTAATCAGATCCAACCAATAATCACTGCCGTTGCTGTTATTGATCCTCTCGGTGCACATGCTGATGATCAGTAATCTCACCTGTTTGGTCATGGAGTCGATGAGGCGGACGTACAGGTCCTGCTCCGTCCTCACTCCTGCACACAAACCAACAGTCAGGGTCAGCGTGAGCAAGCAGAGACGAGGCTGTGCTGCTCATTAAAACAAGCGCACCCACCGTTACTGTAGAGCAGCTGCAGCTTGTAGTGGATCCCGTTGTTGGTCTTCTCTCCCGTCGGCTCCTGAAACAAAGTCAGGAAACAAACTGAGGCGTGGGTGCATTTGGTTTTACCACCTGATGTGACCAAGCAGAAGTTCTGCATGTTTTAGCGGATTAGAGCGCGCTGGTGTGTAACTGGTGAGTCCATATATTTCAACCATTACACCAGCGCACACGTCTGAGATGGCTGAACCTGCTGCATAAACAGAGGGGAATATTTAACCAAGTCCTTAAACTGATTTACTTTTATTTTTTATTAGTCCTTTATTTATTCAGGTAAAAATCTCATTGAGATTTAAAATCTCATTTCCAAGAGAGACCTGGCATCATGGCAACAAAAGTCACATACCACATAGGTATATAACATTTAAAACAAATACAATATCCCATACCAACATGTGTAAAATATACAATAACAGTATACAATTACTGATTATTCTAACCACACGTTGTTTGCTTGATGCTGAAATGAAGCGTCAGCCCCTGCGTTTAGAAATCACCCAAACTTTTAGAAATCGACCGCAAAACTAAACACACCTATCAGCTCTATTTGGGGCTTCATTTTCCCTGTTTGGTGACTCGGGGCCACATTCACACTGGTCTGTCTGCACTGAGCCGAAGCTGTTGGGCTGATGAATATGAATCAACCTTCGGCACAGACGTGACTGTCAGAGGGAAAAACTGCTGCATTAAAATGACGCAAACTGCATTTTATCGTGTTTACTGTGCACACTACTGCCAAACACACCTGTCACAGGTGCTGTTGTCTATTATACTGCTGTGGACTCGTTACGGTGCTGGAGCTGTGGTATCAGTTTACGATAAATGAAGCCTGAGCTCGGGATGTGGAGCTGACGGTCTCAGCTGTCCAGATAAATCTGCATTTTTATTTAAATGTAAAAAATATGAAGTGATGTTCAAATAAAAGCCACGTGTGCGATGCTGATAAAATCAGCACTACTGTTTCGCTGTGCTTGAGTTCAGCCTGAACGGCAGTGGCAGCATTACGGCGTCTGGCAGAGGGTCTCCTTCCTGTCAGGCTGCGACGGAGTCTTTAAAGTTCAGATTCGGTCTCTGTTCTCCGTTATAAGAATGAGTGTCTTTGATTTCTGTCTTTGCACACTGTGCAGTGTGTTTGTTTTATGCCCCAGCTCCTCCCCGCGTCCCTCTGTGTCTCACCTTCTCCTTTTCCACAAAGTCGACGTAGGCAGTGCGTTCGATCTCAACGGGCTGACCCTGGCGATCGTACAGAGCCAGCACGAAGTGGAAGAAATTGGACTTCCTCAGGTTGGACGGCGGCTGCTTCTCAAAGTGAGCGCGAGCTAATCCCACCCCACTGAAAAGCAAAGAGATGGACAGAAACATATGAGATGCAGGACACGGGGGACGAGGTCAGGTTTATTATTGCAGTCATCACAGAGCTTCCTGCTCTGTTATTTCAGCAGGATTACAGTTTTCTACAGTGTGTCTCTGTCACAGTAAAATATTTTAAGTCTGGTTCATGTGCTGAAAAACAGCGTATTACAGTAAAATACACAAAGTGCTTTAAATCCAGGAAAACTTCCTGAAGCTGAACAAGGTCAGAGCTCAGATTAGGACTCGCTGAAGAAAAACGCAGGTCAGACGTGATTAATCGCAGCTTCACGCAGTCGTCAGGCCGAGAAAGACATCACACATCCACCGGCATCAAAGTCTGAACAATCATCACACACGCTCAGTCTCAGCACACGCACTTCTGACCAATTACACATTATACTGCAGTAATAATACAGCAGTACATTATTATTACTGCAGTAAAATTTGTTTAATATAAATAAACACGTTTTAGTCGACTTTAAAAAGCTTCTCACGGATGAAACATCCAGAAGGTTTTCCTTGTTTCACAGCGAGAAGGTAACTGTGGAAAAACAAGCTCTGCACTAAAAGAAAGAAAAATTCACATTTCATGAGTTTAATCATAATAAATCAGGTGAAATATTTCTGCTAAAATCAAACGGAGGATTTTGCTGCAGGAAAACCTACATGATCTAATTTATTCATAAATGTGTGAGGATAAAAATATTCACCAAACATGCTGCACAACTTTAAACAATCACATAAACGCAGCTTCAGGCGTTTAGCAACATGTTAAAGAGAGAAAATCAGATTCACACAAACTGTGAATCACATGCTCGTTTTATTAATATTCATGTGAAGAAGTCAAACTGCAGCTTTGACCTCGACCGCAAACATCATCGGAATATCTTGCAGCGTTAAACCAGGGCGGCGGCAAAGAGACAAACACGCTTTCACAGAAACAACTCATGCTTTTAATCTGAAATCTTAAAAGTTACAATATGTTAGAAATGTTTTTGATGAGAATAAACTTGAATTTGTAGTTTATGTCATCATGTACTAAAACCATCGTCTCAGGAAATCTGACGAGAGAAAAGAGTTTGTGCTGAGAATTTTAAAATATTTCTAAGTTTTTGTTTCATGTTTAAAATTATTTAAGTGAATTTCCTGCAGATGTTCAGATGAATTTAGTTCTTTTTGTTCTGACTATTTTTGAACATTAATGTTTATTTTCTCAGCGTGAAATGATTTTTGTGGATCATCCTGAAAAAACTTTGTGGTTTTTCCATGGTTCTAATGCAGAAACAGATCCGACGGCTGAAGCTGCTAACGATGACAAACTGTGATGCTCAGCTGCAGGGCGAGCTCAGACCGCCGCCGCCGCCGACCCGTGCCTCATTTATTACACGCAGCGCTTTAACCCCAAACCCTCGACGCCATCCCGAGAAACATGAAGTCAGTCTGAGTAAAAATAAAACGAGCTGCTCCTCGGCTCAGAGAAACGTTTCACTTTGGGAAACAAACATAAGGAAAAGTCTTTGAGTCAAACTCTAAAAATTTAAAGGTCAAATAAGAATTATTTGGATGATTTTTGATAAGTGTTTCCTCACTGTTTTAATTCACTTTAAATAACTCACATTTACAAAACATTTTCCCTGTTTGTCTGTGAGCTGCAGGAATATTCCTAAACTTCAGAAACATTTTAACATCTTATTTTTAATCTGTCTGACCTTCAAAAACATCTAAATAATCTTTTTTTTCCCCTCCGCCAAATTAATAATTTGAGTTTTTTTCTGCTGAAGATTTAAAATTAAAATCTTTCCTCTGAGCTGCAGATTTTTTCTCTTTGGAGTGAAATAAAGCTGCTGTGGGACCGTTGGCACTACAGCTCCCAGAGTCCCTACGGGGTGGCAGGCAGTTTACCTCTGAGCAGCCGTGTTGGCGTCCACCACACCGGCCGAGTGCATCCAGGAGCGAACGGCGAGTGGCTCCTCCTTCATGTTGGCCGTGGCCCCACGGGGCAGGTTGTCCTGGATGCCAAACATCTCAGGGGCCCGGACGCTGTGAGCGGCGCTGCTGCAGCTCAGCCACAAAGACAAGAAGAAGAAGAAGAAGAAGAAAAAGTCCAGCAGAAAAAATGTGATCTACAGGACGGAGCGAGGCTTCTGAACGGGCGACATTTTCTTCACCCGCACGTCGAGGTATAAAACAAGGTGGCGAGGATGAAGAAAAATGAGGAGTTTAAAATTCTGCAGAACTTTTTGTCTGATTTGCAGATTTAATTCAACTTTTCAGGACAGAAAAAAATCCAGTCTGCAAGTTTTTAAGAAGGTTTTTTTTTATTCTTGATCATCAGTGACAGAAAAAAAGGCCGGAGGAGGAGGAAACAGGAAAAGAGAAATAAAATCCTCAGAGGATGAGAAAACGAGGGGGAGAACAGCCAGGTCCGGACGGTGAATCAAGCAAAGTGTCTTTTTTCTTTTCCCCAAAGAGAGGAGGAGAGAGGAGGTGGGCCTGGATGGAGGGATGAGGAGCGGAGGAGAAACTCTCAGCCCTGCGGCCCCACAGGACTGGACGCCAAAACCCAAAAACCCCACGGGTCTTCCTCCTTGCTGCTGACGACATCACGGCGGGGGTGGAGCCTGGCCTTATAAGGAGAGGAGAGGTGAGAGACGATGTGAGTGTGCGGGTGTGCGAGAGTGAGATGAAGAGAAGGAGGAGGCGGAGGAGGGGGAGGAGGTGCCAACCAACCAGAGCTAGAGAGAGAGGTCTTGATCGCCCCATGCAGTCACCTGCTTTCTCTCTCTCTCTCAGTCTGAACTGGTTTCTAGTTTATCCCATCACTTCGTGTGGTTGTGATGAAAATCCGCTCAGCGATCCAGTCCTTGTGGTCCTGGGTCTGTTATCAGACCCTGAGCCAGGTCAATGGGTCCCTGATGGTCTCTGTGGTAGCAGCTCAGGCCAGACGGAGGCTGAAAGACCAGACCGAGTTCAGACTCTCATCCAGGGATGAGGTCATGGCTCCACAAGGTGGAATTATTTCTGACCCTGATCCAGAACCTGAACAGCAGTCACCAGGGTCTAGTTCTGGTTCAGCTTCAGGACCAGGTCCTGTCTTCATGTTTCTAACACAGCAAATGTCTTCTATGACTCAAGTTTGTGACCACTTCCCGCTTGCTCAGAGGGACCAATCTAAGCACCAGCGGTACGGAGGTGTTCGCTCACTGAAACCTGGGTAACGTGAAGCCGACACAGGTGTTAAAACACCTGAGCTTAAATAGTCTCGTGCTCAATCACCAGGGAGCGCTGTGACCTGGTCACAAATAGGTTTGGGCCTGTTTTTCCCATCTCAGAGGTGTCTGTAGCCATGACTGCTTCAGAAATCCAATTATCTCTGAATCCTGATCATCTCAATCGATCATCTCCATCAGTAAATGTCCAGTCAGCCGTTACGGTGCGTTCCTGCGTCCTGTGGTTCACTGAGACCGATCTTCAGTTGTCTGCTGCTTCCTTTGCTTTTGTCTTTTGTCTGATTTTCATCACCTCACTCAGAAACTTCCTCTGAGACGATCTGACTGTCAGACAGGAAGCGAGGCAGGTTTTTCACAGGCGCTCCAGTCTTAAGGGGCGAAGGCCTCCGAGGCTCCGAGGGGTGGACCAAGTCAGGGCTGCAAACCGACAAGCAGAGGAAGGAAAAGAGAAGAGGAGAAGGAGGAGAGAAAACCCATCTGCACAAATGAAGAAGAGGAAAAACACAAGGAGGAGAATTAAATTATTTCCAGGAAATTCAAAGTAAAAATATGATGAAGAGGAGCAGAAAGGGAAGAGGAGAGGAGGAGAGGAGGTGATCTTTCTCCAGGAAGAATGTGAGTGATGAAAAAACTAATTGTAAATGTAAATAAAAATTTCAGCAGCTGATCGACCAAAAAACGATCAGCGATAATTAAAAATTATATTTAATAATAATTTATCAGCCTGCAGGTTTTAATTTAACAAAGTGAACAATGAACAAATGAGCCGCCTCGAATACAAGCAGGACGGGCGGGGTAGAGTGAAGGGGGGTTCGCTCTTTTGGGACACATCCCCGACCCGCTCGCAGGGTGAAGAGAAAATAAAGGGGGGATGGACGTAAACACCCCCCACCCAAACACCCCCACTGCTTCACTTCCACATCAGCCGGTGTGGTTTTTTACTTTTTAATAAAAATAATTTTATGTTTTTAATTTAATTTTTGCTTATTTGTTAAACTCCCATGGATGAACTGTTAGTATGAACATTCAGTAATTTAGACGCTTGTGTATTGTAACTAATTACATTATTACGTACGTGACAAAGACAGAAAACGATCCTTTAAATGATATAAAACATGAGAAAATCGAGTTTCTCTTTTTTTTAAGATTTAGAATAAAGAGCAGACTAAAGGTGAAAAGAGGAAAAAGAGTTGATTTAAAGCGAGGCTGTAAATGTGGGTGCAGAGGTCAGTAGAGACGCACTCCTGATTCCACTGTGAGCTTTTATTTAAATGTGCTTTTATGATCTGATCTACATGTAGAGAAACTCGGTTAGGGTCCGAGTCCATTCATCAACTGCAGGCGACCGATCCTCGCACGCTCACGCTGATGGATGCGATCACTTATTCCCCACATTTGACTTTATTATTGGAGCGTCTGAAGCCGTGACAAAGGTCTCACCTCTCAGTGATCAGGTTTATCAACATTTTATCAGCTTAATGAAAAATGATTTAAATGTAGGATTTAAAAAAGTCTTTCAGCTCAAACAGATGAAACCAGACTGAAGCCTGAATTCGTCTTTGTTTTTTGTTTGTGCTGAAATTAAAATTAGCTTTTTATATTTTCTTTGAATGAAAAATGTAACATTGCTTGTCTGTTTTATTTTATTTATTAGTCTGAGTGAAATCATTGGATTAAATCTGCAGACGAGTTAAAATATGTGATTGTAATAATTTCAAATAAACTCAGATATGTTACCTCGTTTCTTCTTCTTTCTGCAGTTTTTCGTTCCATTCACCGCCGAGGCTCAGCGCTGCAGCGAGTGTGTGTGTATGTTACAGCGTCTCTGTATTGTGTGTCAAGTGTTTCCTTTTGTGTGTGTGTGTGAGACGCTGCGAGCGCTCAGCACACACACACACATTTGCATTTAAATAGCGACATCAACCAGCGTTCACGGCACAAACCGCGGGTTTCCCAGATGTCACAGCAAAGTCAGATGGCCCAGCTGTCTCTCTCTCTTTCTCTCACACACACACACACACACACAGCTGACTCTGTAAAAAACACTCATTGGTTCATTTGTTTAGCTTAAACTACAGCAGCGTCTGAACCTGCAGCCTGAGCCGGTCTGAGCTGATTTCACAGAGGTGTTTAAACTGACCCGACTGAGCAGGTCTGATCACCTGAGTGTTTCCACCAGCAGCTCTCCTTTACAGGAACTCTGGATCTGTCCAGCTTCCTCCTGATCACCCAGACATCCAGGACCTGTCCCAGGACCAGAGCAGGTGATAACACAGACAAACCTCTGCAGCAGCGTTAGGAAGATGAACATGTTTAAATCTGTCAGTGACGTCTAAACATTTTAACTCACCATCTAAATTTCAGTAAATCTTGACGGCTCCAATTTTTCACACGTGCCAATTTTTTGTTCTTTCCAGTTTTGTTTCATCTGCTTTTATGATGGTTTAAGCAGACGACTCTCTGCACACCTGCACCTGTGCACACATCAGTACCTCTGTTTTTTCCAGTTTTATTTAAATTGTTATGGCAGGCTCATGTCAAAGATTCAGTTTTCCTCAAAAACAACATTTGCAGACATCTTACATTAAGTGTTGCCTTGGGATCTTACTACAGCTACAAAATAAGAGACGACGTCGTGTCAGGTTATGTTATCACATTTTTCCAACATTATTCTGACCTTGTTGACCTTGTAAATTTCATTTTATTTTAAGAGACATACGATTTCTGATCAATCAGCTTTCAGCATGATTATATAAATAAAATTGAACTGAATTGAATTGAATTGAATGATTTCTTCCATTTGAGTGAAAAGAGACGAGCTCGGTGTGAATGAGCCAGCGGTTCGAGTCTGACATCAGCCCGCTGTGGATGACGGCGTCACCAAAACAGCTGTAGGAAGTTTGTGAAGACTCGGCTGTGCCGCGGTCAGTTTGAAGATGGGAATAAAATCAAAGATAATAATGTATTAAGCCTGACACTAAACCTGAGCTCGTATTGTCTCGCGTGCCTCACATCTCAGCTGATTCAGTCAACCAGTCTCTCAGCTGTCAATCAAACTGCTGACTGCATCTGATTGGATAATGGCTGACAGTTCTCCTTTAGGTTCTCAGTCACACTCTACCGGCTTCAGCTCGACTCCTCAGTGTCCTGTCATCACTGACATTACCCTTTATTTTTGATCCGTTCGTCCCCACTTCATCTTTTATGTGGGCTTTTTCTTCTCACGTCTCCGTTGTGTTTTATTTCAATGTGTCTCTATTGTTTGAGTCTACTGCAGGTACTGAGGGAGTCGAGCAAAAAGAGGACAAAACAGGAGAGAGAGCAGAAAAATGGAAATAAAACGAGAGGAAACAAAGCGCTCGACCTTCAGCAGCAAACAGAAAAACACTGTGTGTGTGTGTGTGTTTGCGCTGCTAAGGGATTTCCAGGCATCCCAGTTCAGGGAATTCCCTCCATCCCAGCAGAGACTTGGGTGAGCGAGGAAAGAGCGACACCAGAAGGAGAGAGCGAGGATACGTTTCAGCTGTGAGTGTCATCTAAAATGATTCAGAATAAAGTCTAAGCATCATTAAAGACACGAGTCCAACAGCAGAAACCAAATCAAACTCCACAACACAAGCCTTTAATGGGAAAATAACCCCAAACTCACCTTCATCATCTGGTTGGTCCGTGATGAAGACTGCACAGATGAGAATGAAGCTGCTGTCTGCTGCAGAGCAAAGACACTGTTCACATTCATTTCAAAGTTACAAAAGAAAAGAAATAACAGAAACAGTAGAACAATGATGATGATGATGATGATGATGATGATGACACTGAGCCTCAAAGCCTCGGATTAACAGGAAAAACAGCAGAAACAGGCTTCAGAACATGAGATCCTCTGTTTGTTTAACACGAGTTCAGGAAGATTAGAAGAACTCAACAAACACAAACGTTTGTCTCTCCTTTTACAATGAAATGAATCTACAAATATACTGTTTTCTTTAAAACGCTGGGAGATATTTCATTAAACACTTTTGTAAAAAACATGAACCTAAATCAATCTAAATCCTGTTAACAGGAAATAAGAGCTATTCATTGTTATCATTATTATTATAATAATAATAATTAATAATAATGATGATAATAATAATAATAATATTAATAATAATATTGAAGGAATTACAAAGTGAAGCAGAGTTTCATGCAAAAAAACAAACAAACTGTGAGAAAAAGAACAGACATGAATAATAATAATATTAAACACTTTATAATAACTGGTGCTAATAAACTACATCATATTGTTCATTTCTATAAATATATGCTTTATTGTGAGGACACAAAAATGAATTTAGTGTTTAAGAGTGATCCAGAGGAACAGTGATGCATCCAGCAGAGGTGGAGATGAGACGGTGTTACATGAAAACAGGAAGAACACTTTAAAACATGAAGAGGACGAGCGGTTGCTGTGCAGGGAAGCAGGCTGGTGACGTTTCCTGAAACTGCTGTGTGGAGGACCGTGGAATCTGAGGGTTTGATGAAGACGTTTCATTGACCGACTTTTTAATTTCAAACATTTAAATATAAATCTAACAAAATAAAATTCACTGCAAACAGAAAAAAAAACCCACACACTGTCTCCCTGTTCTTCGTCCCATACTCTCTGTGAAGACTCCTCTTCATGTTTTAAACAAGCTCAAAGTTTAGCACTAAAACACATCAGTTTGGCAACGTTGCTCACGTTTGTGCACTGAAATAAAACTGCAGACAAAACATTTGGAAACCCGAAACCCAATTAAATCCTCATTTGTCCCAACACAAGCCCCGTGTCCTGCACTCTTCCTCAAAGTGGGAGGTGACCATTTGTAATGATGTGATCAGCTTCAGGACCACTCACTTTCTTCAGACATCGTATGAAGAACTTCACATGAAAAGCTGATCAGCTGACATCACTGCTGGCTGAACTCTACAATTTAACGTTTAAGTCAAAGCTTCCCCTTCACAATAAAAGTCCCCATCTCTGTCCTGATGAAGAGGACAAAGAGACATTCAGAGGACGAGTTAGCAGAATACAAACTGAGGACAGCCGGGTTTGGACATCTGGACCTACCATTCACAGCTGTATTCATTAACCTCGCTGTCAATTCATTAAAGAAGCGTCAACTTCCATTAGCAGCAATTAAAGAAGCGCACACACGGTAATCGAGCCTGATGGGCAACGCGCCTATCAGGCCAGACTGAGGATCAGTGACCTCACACACAAGGTGGAGGATTTTATAACTATTATTATTATTATTATTCATTTTAATCACTTTTATAGTTTTGATTAGGTCATTACTTCAACAATAATAACAATTATTTTTATTGTTATTTTAATACATTCCTTCATACTCTTTAAGGTGCTGTGAGTGGTGTTTGTGAGGAGACATTACGCCCCCTGCTGGACAAAAACTTTATTTCCTGTTCTACAACATCATGAGATGTATCTCCAAAAGTTGAATCTGTTCATCTGGACGTAGCGTTTTGTGGGCGAAACATTTCGTCACTCATCCAAGTGACTTCTTCAATCTCAGCTGACTGCAGGTTTCCCCAAACCTTATAAACAGGCCTCACAGCCCATTGTTCCTTCAGTGGGCTGGTTTCAGTCATTATGCAAATGTACTGTTTATAAGGTTTGGGGAAACCTGCAGTCAGCTGAGACTGAAGAAGTCACTTGGATGAGTGACGAAATGTTTCTCCCACAAAACGCTACGTCCAGATGAACAGATTCAACTTTTGGAGATTTACTTTCCTGGATGATTGAGAATGCATCAAGACATCATGAGATGTAATTATCTACACAAGATCACAAACGTTTCTTTTTAAATCTAAAACAGGACGAAGAAACAGAAAGTCTGTGTTCAAATAAAGTATATAAACATCAAGTTTATAAACACATCATTCAACTGTCAGACGAAAAATCTGAAAATCCCAATCAGGTGACCCTCTATGAGCTCTATGAGCAAGCCTACACCTATTGCAGCATAACTAAGGCAGGATTCAGGGTCACCTGACCCAGCCCTAACTATATGCTTTAGCAAAAAGGAAAGTTTGAATCTTAAAAGTAGAGATAGTGTCTGTCTCCACAGATTTTACAGATTATATTTCAGTCAACTTTAGATTTAATCTCCTATAATCTTGCGATATTTTGTGAACTAAAACTAATAATGATATATGATAACACTTCAGTTAAATTATGACTAAAACTAAAATCAACAGTTTTATGGTGGCTGTTGGGACTGACTTCAAACCATCTGATGGAGTCTGTCTCCATCTGGAGGAGAGACATGTAATTACAGGTGGAGAACAATATCAAACTTATTTTGGCAGCTGGATTCACAAACTCAGACATGAAACATGCAAAACAAGGTGGCAGCTTCCAGTTTGCTTTCCAGTTTCCAGTTTCATGACACAGACACTATCTCTACTTTTAAGATTAAAACTTTCCTTTTTGCTAAAGCATATAGTTAGGGCTGGATCAGGTGACCCTGAATCCTCCCTTATGGTGCAATAGACGTAGGCTGCTGGGGGATTCCCATGATGCACTGGGTGTTTCACTTACTATGTGTTAATAGACCTCTCTGCTGAATCCTACTTGTTGTTAATCTCTGGCTCTCTTCCACAGCATGTCTTTATCCTGTCTTCCTTCTCTCACCCCAACCGGTGGCAGCAGATGGCCCCGCCCCTCCCTGAGCCTGGTTCTGTTGGAGGTTTCTACCTGTTAAAAGGGAGTTTTTCCTTCCCACTGTCGCCAAAGTGCTTGCTGATGACAGATCCTACTCCATGACACTTACATTTTTATTTGTGCATCTCTGCTTAATCAGAACTACTATTAATAAATGCATGAACTAGTTTTTCAGCGTCACTCTGAGACAGGATATTTCTAATTTTAGAGATGTTTAGAAATGGAAGAAAGCAGTCTTACATATTTGTTTAATATGTGCGTTGAAGGACATGTCCTGGTCAAAAATGACTCCAAGGTTCCTCACAGTGTTACTGGAGGCCAAGGTAATGCCATCCAGAGTAAGAATCTACTTAGATACCATATTTCTAAGATTTTCAGGGCCGAGTACAATAACCTCAGTTTGATCTGAATTAAGAAGCAGAAAGTTAGCGGCCATCCAGGTCTTTATGTCTTTAAGACATTCCTGCACTTTAACTAAAAAAAAATCACCAAAAAAGTCACAAAAAGCATATTGATAATTTTCCCCCAGGCATAGTGGATTTGGCTCGGTTTGTCCCCAGTTTACCTTTTTTATTTTCTTCTGACCACTACTCCTGCTAGGGCCTTCATCTGGATCAAAGATTTCTCCAGGACCCAGGTCAGACTGACTACTTTCAAATATTTACCTATTGCTATTACACACTGCGTTGTCTCACTCACAGCGTGACTATTATGTAATTTCTTCTTCATATTCTTCTATTGTACTGGCAGTTGGCAACCCATTTAATTAGAGCAGGTAGTTATACTGCCCTCTAGTGGAAGAGAATGTAATTGTTCTGTCTGTTACTCACACTGGTGACTGAGAGCAGCAGTCTCCAACCCCCGGGCCATGGACCGGTACTGGTCCGTGAGTCATTGGGGACCGCTGGCTTACAGAACTAATCAGGTGGAACCAGATAATCTTCCATGGCACACTTATGTGCCACGGCACAGTGGTTGGGAAACACTGGTTCAGGTAGCTGCTCTGCTCTGTGTTGGTACAGGGCATTGAAGATGATAACAGTGGGTGGATTATATTTGATGCTTCTTTGCTTTCCAGCTACAGACCCATCTCAAAATTGCCTTTTATTGCCAAGATTTTAGAAAAGGTTGTGGCCAAGCAACTCACGGTTGTTCTAGATGAACATAACATTCTTGATAAATTTCAATCTGGCTTTCGTAAGGCTCATTCTACCGAAACTGCACTTCTTAGAGTGTCTAATGATATTTTGATGAATTATGCTGGAGAGTGCACTGTTTTGATGTTTGATGCTGGATCTGACCTCTGCTTTTCACACTGTTGATCATCTTATTTTGTTAGACAGATTAAACCACTGGGTGGGTGTATTGGGTACCCCATTGGAATGGTTTAAATCCTATTTGTCTAATCGATCTTTCTCTGTGGCTACCTCTAAGTTCAGATCCTCCGTCAGCTCTCTCGCCTATGGGGTGCCTCAGGGCTCTGTCTTGGGACCGTTATTGTTTCTGTTGTATTTACTCCCTCTTCTGCAACTTCTTAGCTCTTTCTCTGATATTTCATATCATTGTTATGCAGATGATATTCAGCTATATATCTCTTTTAGGCCACCTGATGTTTTTAAGCTCCAAATCTTGCAGTCCTGCTTAGATTCCATTAGATATTGGATGGCTGATAATTATCTTCAACTAAATGCTGATAAAACTTAGTTACAGCACTTTCAGAAAGACATCTACTGTGATGAAGTCTACTCCCCACTGCTGTGTAATCAATTATTGTAAATGTAAATGTTATCAGGAAATGATCAGACAGCAGAGGGTTTTCAGGAAACACTGTTAAATGTTCAGTTTCTATGCCATATGTTAAAACAAGATCCAGAGTGTGATTAAAGTGGTGGGTGGGTTCTTTTACATTTTGAGAGAAGCCAATTGAGTCTAATAACAGATTAAATGCCATGTTGAGGCTGTCATTTTTAGCATCTACATGGATGTTAAAATCACCCACAATAATTATTTTATCTGAGCTGAGCACTAAATCAGATAAAAAGTCTGAGAAATCAGACAGGAACTCATAGACCATAGATGATAACAAATAAGGGGATGGGGTACACAAAAACACCACTGTGTGTTGTAACAGGAACAGGAAGTGGCATGCTACTTGCCCAGAGAGTGAACGCCAAGTGTTAAAACAGGTTCACATGGAAGAGGCGGGGCTGTCAGCATCTAACCAATCACACATATGAACAGGTGTCCTAGAAGGAGAGTTAAATTAGAAACTTACGATTGTCCATGTGTCTGTGTGTGTGTGTGTGTGTCCGTCCATGTGTGTGTCCGTCAGTGTGTGTGTGTGTGTGTGTCCGTCCGTGTGTGTGTGTCCGTGTGTGTGTGTGTGAGAGTGTGTGGGTGTGTCCGTCCGTGTGTGTGTGTGTGTGTGTGTGAGAGTGTGTGTCCGTGTGTGTCCATGTAGATTCGTGTGTGTGTGTCCATGTGCGTGTGCGTGTGTGTGTGTGTGACAGACTAATCGAGTGACTGATTAAAGACCAGCTGTGATGCTCTGAGCTGTGGGTCTGATACACAGCTGCTCTGCGTTAGGATCAGATATTCATGCTTATAGAAAACAGAGTTCTGTGAGATAAAGAATAAAAATCTGTTACTCATCAAACACAAAGACTTTGGACCTCCTGTTGAGCTGAAGGAGCTGCAGAAGTGGTGACGCAGTTTCCTGAGATCTGATTGGTCAGTAGGGGTGATTTCATACCTGCTGATGTTCACATAATGTGTTATGATTTGTCTTTATCTTTAATTGTAGATTTAAGTTTGGTGCTGGTTGTTGATGGTCACCATGACACAGATGAGTCAGCTGATCGATGAAGATTCAGAAAACATAGTGTCAACAAACACTTTCTGGTAAAGAAAATAAACTTCAGCTGTCAAATTGTTTGAGGGCCGTTGAGGCAGCCTCAAACAAAGAGGAGGGACAGGTGAGTAAGGAGGCCCACAGGCTCACCTGCCTCTGAGTGGGTTAGATACCTGGTTACAGCTCTGAGTGATGTCACCTCATTGGCTGTCTGCTGTCACATGGGATAGCTCACTGAGAGCGTTGGGGGTCTGGAGATCCTAGACCCCCAAACACCTTAGTGCTGATGAAGAGGAGGAAGCTCTTTGCCATTTGTCTGGTCTCTGCTTGCAGCTCCATGTCCAGACCTCAGAGCTCTCCTTCCTGTCGCATGGATGTTACTCCTCGCTCCTTTATCTCCACTGAGACACAGAAATAAAGGATTTACATCAGATTTCGCCTCCTGCTCAGACGCCTAATGTAGGACTCAGCTTCCAGCACAGGTGAGTTACCTGCTGCCTGACAGGCTCAGCTCCAGACAACAACTCCAGACAAGCCTGCAGACCAGGACCACCCGATATAGGAACAGTTTCTTTCCCCTCGCCATCTCCCTTCTAAACAGTTGACCTGTCACACTGCTCCCACTGCCAGACTGCACCTGCACCTTATGTACATTCTCTAGTATTCATTCCACCTCATTTCATTTCTGTATTTTATGTATATAAGTTTAAATTGGTTATTTATAGTTGGTTTACACAGCTTTGTGTATGTATGTGTAATGTATATATAGACACATGTGTGTTTGTGTGTGTGTTTTACATTGCTGTGCTTGAGAGCCACCATCTACTGGAACCAAATTCCTTGTATGTGTCTGCACATATACTTGGCCAATAAACACGATTCTGATTCTGATTCTGATGCAGTACGGCTCACACAGGAAGTGAGTTTACTTTGGTTACACCTGTGAATGCAAGCGTGAGGAGACTCCCTCAGGTCACTGGGAGGTGAGGCGACACTCCAGCTTTCACTCCCACTTTGTGTTTTACAAAACTAAAGAAACCAACAGAGACCTCCAAAGCTCCTCCTCCTGCACCTCCACCTGGTTTCACCTTCAGCCTCTTTGTTCCGGTTTCCTTCCAGCAGAGGGCGCTAACAGCTGAGTCGTGAGTTCAATCAGTCCGATGTTATTTCTTACAGATCAGTAGATGGACAGAGTGCAGCGGAGTCCTGGGTTTTGGATTCAGGGCTTCTCTGTGTTGAGTTTACAGGTCCTCCCCATGATTTGGTTAATGACCCTGAATTAGACATTAGAAGAAGACGAGTGTCACCGATGAGGCGGGAGTCACCCTTGCTGCCCGTCAACATGAGTGTTAAGAATCACTTAAAATCATCAAGTGAAGAGAAACTGAGCACTTTGTTTGGAGCGGAACTACGCCTCCCATGATGCCTCAGTGCAGCTCTCCCTGTGTCCCTGCAGAGGGAGGAGAGTGGGAGGAGGAGCATGGGGCGGAGAGGGGGCGAAGGGGGAGTTTGGGAAAGAATGCGAGGAATTCATTTCCTGTAGAACAGCTCTGAGAACGAAGGAGGAGACGAGAAGTCCAAGGAGAAGGAGTTCTATCTCCTGCTCTCCTGCTGGATTACTGACTCCACTCTCCTCCCAGCACCTCCCAACTCAGGAGGAGCAGGAGGAGGAGAGGGAGGTGCACGATGGCTGAGCCCCTGCTGAAGAGGACCTTCTCCAGGCTGAGAGGCAGAGACAGAAGCCGCAGGAAGACAGACCCCAAACTGAGCGGTAAGCAGCTGAAACTCACTTTTCCTTCACTTACATGCAGCCTGTAAATGCCTCACACTACATTTAATGTCAGGATAAAGTTTATGAAGTGAGGGCAGTGAACACCTCACGATGCCTTCACGTGATGAAGCTGCTTCCTATCGCAGATTAAAGGCTCGTTCTGTGGTTTTATCTCGCACTGTGAGCATGCTCACTGCAAGCTTCCTGCGGTGTTCCAAAGTTGAATCTAAAGCTGCTCTCATCCCTGTTGTGGGCGGGAAACTAAAGCAGAGGACCATTCGTATGAAAAAGTTAATTTAAATAAAGTTCTGCCGTTGGAATCAGCGTTGACCTCATGACCTCAGGTCGCATCTGATTGGGCAAACAGTGTCTGATCAGAGCTGAAGCAGAGCACAGGGAGAGTCTGTGTGACTTTTCTGTTTTCCTCGCAGCCTTCGTCAGGACACATGACTCTGATGCTCTGTGTTTGCATTCTCAGCAAAAAGTGGAGGTCAGCATGATCCGTGGATGAGCAGACGACCTCGTACTAACACGCTAACAGAGGCCAAGGTCGGCATCCTCATCTCTGCTGTCCAGTCCTCAAATGTTTCAGGGTCAATGTCCACACGTTTCCAGTCGACGTGGTCACCCAAACCATTCAAAACCATCAATCTATATTAGACACGATCTTTTCACTCACATACCGGTAATCACATCAACAGCTCACTGTGTTGGTGAGTTTAACTAATTGGTGTGTGTTACCTGGCTTCATGGACAGATAGAGCTGCGTGTCATATCTGCATAGCAGTGAAAATGTATGCTATGTCTTCTAACGATGCTGCCTAGGGGAAGCATGTATAATGTAAACAGAATTGGTCCTAGCACTGAACCCTGTGGAACTCCATAATTAACCTCAGCATGTGAAGAGGACTCTCCATTTACATGTACAAACTGGAGTCTATTAGATAGATATGATACAAACCACTGCAGTGCAGTACCTGTAATACCTAGAGCATGTTCTAATCGCTCTAATAGGATATTATGGTCAACAGTATCGAACGCTGCACTGAGGTCTAGCAGGACAAGCACAGAGATGAGTCCACTGTCAGAGGCCATAAGAAGATCATTTGTAACCTTCACTAAAGCTGTTTCTGTGCTGTGATGAGCTCTGAAACCTGACTGAAACGCTTCAAATGTCAAACACATCTGATGTTGTGTTGTCTGTTTCTTATAAAGCGTTTTTCTAATCTGAGCACTCAAAGCACTTTACAAAACTTGCCTCATTCACTCAAGCACTTTTTACTGTGTATGTGTGTTCTATCTAACATTCATGCTCTGATGGATCTATCAGAGAGCAACTCCGGGTTAGCATCTTGCCCATGAACATTTGGCACGCAGACTGGAGCAGCCAGGGATCGAAGCACCAACCTTCAGATTAACAAATGATCTGCTCTCCCTCCTGTGCAACAGGCTTGTGTGACATTGTGTGTTGCTGGAGCTTGTTTATAAAAATTTTCTCAGCTTGGAACAATAAGAAATAAGAGTGCACTTTCCTGTGACTGGGGGTGTAAGAGAAGGTGAAGGTACACCTGCACAGTACACTTCTACCTGAGCCAATCAGCCGTCACGTCACATCTGAGGGAACTCAGAGTGTTGATTTGCTGTGCTGTTTTCACTAATATGTACGTTAGATCCTTTTGTGAATGCAGTGTGTGTGCACGCTGCAGAGTTGTGCTCTTGCATCAGAGACTGTGGAGAGGAAAAATGTCGCCACATGACCTCGGTTCTCTGAGAGAGTCCTCAGCGAGCCTCCTCAGTGCATGCTCAGACCTCCTCCTCACTTTATTTTTAGAGCAGGTCTGCTCTGGATCAAGACTCTGGGCTCAGGGCCGAACTCTTACACACACACAGAGCAGTGACGTCTTCTGTTTCTATAACAACAGACAAACAGCCAATGAATGGACTGAAGGCTCATGATGTCACTGCGATGTCACTACTCAGTGCCATGTGAAAACATGATGTCTTGAGCCCAATTTCTTCTGTGCAGACCTTCATGCAGGTGCATCACGAGTTCATGGCTGTGTGCTCTTGTCCTGCTGTTTCATCAGCAGTTGCAGCCAAAGAAATGAAGTGCTGAGACTTTTCCACTCCCGAGTCCTCGCTCTTTGTTGTGGCGAGGGGCAGACATATTTTTTCCCTTAAGTTTTCCATTTCTTTGTTCTTCCGCTCATGTCCATCCTGATCCTTCTACTGATCTCTCGCTGACATTTGGGAGTCCTTACACTAAAGTGATGATCATTATCCTGGAACTGATAACTTCTGAAAACGCAGAGGTAAAGCTGTAAGTACACAGGAGGAAGAGATGGTGCGCCACAGACCGATCACTGACGCGACATGTAGTTACACTTCAAAGTAGGGGCACTTCAGGTGAGGCCGTAGATCTCCTGCTGAAGTATAAATCCTTAGTAGGGTTCAGGGTTCAGACTGAAACAGTGTCACAGGTTCTCCTCAGTCCTCGTTTGAAGTCGCACGTTGTCAGCTTTCTGTAGAAAATCTGGCTCAGTTAGCCACTTCCTGTCATTAGGCCTGTGTGTGGTTTCTTCCTGTTTATCTCTCTGGGATGTTGAGTAAAAGTTTCAGATATGAATCTCAGTGAACACGATGGCTTTACTTCACATTAACATTTCAAACATTATGTGTAAGGACTTGTAAAACCACGCAGGTGAACATGTTCATATGCAGACACAAGGATTAAACTTCACAGAAAACGAGTTCGATGGCTTCTTCCTTCAGCTCACACATGCTCACATACACGCTGCGATTCATGGAGTGAGCCGGAGTGAACACATTAAACCAGTGCGGAGGTTAGTTTGATGGTTTGAAGGTCATCCTGAAACTCACTCACTGAGTTTCTGATGTAAACATGTGGGTCAAAGGTCATAGCTGAAGCAGACAAAAGGTCAGAGGAGGATTTTCAGAGAACTGTCCCTTTAAGAGCCTTTAAATGAAAGTGTCTGAAACACATCAGTTTGTTTAGAAAGTGTGTGTGTGTGTGTGTGTGTGTGTGTGTGTGTGTGTGCGTGTGCGTGCGTGCTTGCAGGCTGTAATGAATCGTGAATAGACAGCAGTGTATTTGGTTTTAAACACAGAGACTTCATTCACATCTGCACAGTCACAGCTGTTTATTCACCCTACCACCCCCACCACCCCACCCTTCACCCTAACTCCCCCACCCCCGCCCCACAGTGGTCGCTGTTTGTCGGACCGTTGAAATGAAAAACAGATGGACTATTATTAGCGCTCACACTCTGGTCCTGCCTCGCTATGATGACAGGAAATGAGGGACAACCTCTGCAGAGTGTCACTTCCTGTCTGGGCCCGTTTTCAGTCCAAAGGTGCTGTGCCAAGAACACAAGGAGAACAGCTAGCCTTCATGTTGTAGCTTGGTCTGATTCAGTCCACCTTTCATTCTTTAAAGTGTAAAACAAATGCATTGAAAGGATCCCGTGTGTGCGTGAGTGTGACGATGTTTTAACCTGCGAAGTGAAAGAGAGGGATCCTAACCTCCAGGAGGGATTTCTTTAGTTCATCCTACTTTAGCTATGATCCTGATGTCCTTTAGGACTTTGTTTAACTACAGTTTAACTACAGGAAACCACACCAGCTGATAACTGACCCTCGAGAATACTCGAGCACCATCCAAACCACTTTAAAACAGTCTGAGGGTTCCTGAATGCAGTCCTGAATTCGGACTTCTCTTAGATTCTCTTGGTGGGGGTGCATGAATGCAGAGGACACAGGTTAAACTGCTGACTTTACCCAATAAGAAGGCACAATGCTGGCATTCATGGTGTTTAACAATTTCACACAAACAAGTTTAACAAATGAACTCAGAACGTCACATTTACAGATGCTGAAACACACACACAGAAACAGAGTGTATTCATGCAGCTCAGACACCTACTTTGCAGACCGTCACGAGGATCACACACACACTCACACACACATGCGCACACACACACACGCACACACAGGGTCTGCGCTGAGGGCTGGAACAGTAATCTACATGTATAGGATGTGACAGAGAAACGTTCCACTTTCCTTCACAGCAACAGCTGATCATATGACCATCAATAAGAAATCAGACCTTCAGTCAGAGCCTTCTGCGCTAAACTTCATTTTATTTATTCAGCTTCAAATCAAAATAAAAGTCAGCTGAGAGCGCTGTATATGTCAAAGTAAAAACCCTGTAATATTACAGAGAAACTTCAACATATCAGAAGGCTGTAGGTGTTGCAGACCATGCGAGAGTTAGAGGAGTCATGAAGACAGACAAAGTTGTACTTTTATTGACTGACTGCAGGAAATCCCAAAGGTAGATCATAAAGTCCAAAAACAGAGGAAACTGAAAGCTAGAAACACATACTGACTGGAACATAATGCTAGCAGAACACTGGGGTAAGGGGAACAAATGTTCTGATGAAGGACAGTGACAGGAGGGTAACCAAGAGGAGACAGCTGTGCAGATGGAGACACAGCTGAACCAAATCACAGAGGACTGAAATAAAGGCACAAGGAACACTAACTCTCAAAGCAAAAGAGGAAGTGAGCTCACTAAATGAGGACGACACAGATACATTAATGACCAAATACAATAATAATATGCAAAGCAAGGCAACCAGGAATCAAAATAAAGTATTTCTACAAACCAAAACTCGAAAGTCCAAAAACTCAAAAACGCTGGATAACCTGACACAACCATGAGACAAGAGCAGGCAAGCAACTGTCTTAGCAACAGTGGGAAAGAAAAACTTTTAACAGGAAGAAACCTCCGGCATAACCAGGCTCAGGGAGGGACAACCACATGTGGAAAAATTTGTTTTACTTCCTATCATCTGATCAGCGTGCAGATCAAACTCATCCTACCTCACCACTTTGATAGCACCAAACGCACATATCCAGTCCATAATAATAGCTGTTTGTTTATTACAGAGGCTCCAGTCCGGCCCGACAATATCTTCCAGTCCTCTTCCTCACCATCGTCGCCAACACTTACAGACCCTGACCCCCCATCGCCTCCTCGAAACCATATCACAGTGGCGAAGAAACAGCAGTGGGCGCGTCAGGGCTCTGCAGCTCCACCCACCTTCTTGACTTCAAGCTCCACCATCAGACTGTCAGACCAGGAGAGACCCACAGGGATATCTCAGGATGCATCTGGGCAGGCCTTGAGCCATAGGCTGGTGCAAGACAAGGTAATAGCACACTATCTATATGACCGAGCCTTCACACTGCTATTCTTCTTTGTCCCTTCTTTTGCTTATAGTCAGACCTTTACTGCTGCTTCAGTTTTTGTTCTGTCCACGATCTTTGTTCTTGTCCTGCTAATAATTGGACTTTATCTTCCTAGTAATCTTTAGTCTTTCTACATCCACTGCTAATCCTTAATCATTGTTCTTCTCCTGGTAATCCTTAGTCTTTGTCCTCCTGGTAGTTCTCTATGTTCTCCTCCTGGTATTCCTCCAGCTACGATGTCCATGGTGGTTGGGTCCCTTGTTCTTGTTCTGCTGCTGCTTATTGAACCCTTTCCTATGTCTCAATTCAGGTACCTTTATTAATACATTCCCATGTATTAAAACAATACAGAGCGTGCACTTATTTGTGTTGGGCATGGATTTTAACAAGGAAATGTTAAACACAGAAATATGTGCACTTCCCAGAAATAACAGTTGCAAGGTTGTTGGACAGAGATTATCCTGCTGGTAGATGGACACCACCTCCTGGATCTGATGGTGGTTTGACTCCTCATTCTATTCCTTCTCTCCTTTCAGTGATATGTCCACTCCTTATTGTCATGGTTTGCAGATGCAGCAGTGTGCTGACAGGATGTGCACCAATCTGGCCTGGGATAAGACCAGTGCCTCCTGTGTTAGTACAACAATGCAACAGGAATCCTATTACCCAGCAGGGGACCCCACTGAATCTCCCTCCAACTCCGTCAGTGCCAAGCTGTCGGGCCAGCGTGCCTACCTGCAGAGCCTGGATCGCAGCAGCCGAGCCTGGGTGCTTTCCTCAGGAAAGACTTCAGATGAAGTGTGCGACCCTCAGGAGGACAGTGGCAGCAACATCTGGTACAACCCGATCCCTGAGGAGGAGGACTTAGGAGGTGTACGCCAGGAAGAGGATGTATGGAAGCGGAGGGCAAAAAAAGATGAGCCTAGTGCTGGAACAGACATTGGCGGAGGTTGTAGCAGTGACAGTCCACTGGAGGACTTTCAGTGCTCCAGCCTCCCCAATCCAAGTGTCAGTCACCATATCGATGACATCAAAGCAGAAAATACAGGTAAGACTTCCTGTTTCACCTGCTGTCATGACATTGCTCAGGTTTTGTCTTCATTGGCATTCTTCATCTCACCCTGTTTCAGACTCTCCTCCAGACTCTAGTCCCGCCTCCCAAAAGAAAGGGGGTGTGTCAGGCAGTATGATTGACAGGTTGAGGTCGCCTGGTACGGTAAGAAAACTCTCTCTAAAGATGAAGAAACTTCCCGAGCTGCGCCGGAAACTCAGCCTCCGCTCATCTTCTCGGGCCCATCGGCAAGCAAATGACAATAGAGGATGCGGAGAGGAGTCGGCTGGTAAGAGCACGGCATCATTATTGGCGCTCTCCAACCAGAACGTGATCAGCAAGTATCATCTGGACAGCACCACCTCTCCAGCCCGACCACAGCGACGGTCATCAAGAGGACGTTCAGCCAGTAAAGGAGGTAAACCGCTCGGGGGGGGGAGAAGAGGTTAGCTCAGATGTAGAGCAGGAACTGTCATGGCTCTGGGCAGGATTTGGGACTAAACTGATACTGAGAATGAGTACACAGTAAATACAAAGCGTCTGTGACTGTGTTTCACAGAAATCTGTGTATTTTCCTGATATTTCTGACCTTGTCAGAACCACATTAAGGTCATGGATTCCATCTTCATCCATTTTCAATAGAGTGTGGGGAGTCTCAGCCTCTAAGTGAAATCCAGTGAAAAACTACTATAATAGAACATGTCTGTCTTCCTGTCAGGGTATCTTAGTGACGGGGACTCCCCTGAACTACTGCCACGACAGTACCCCTCTCAACACATGACCTTCCAGGATGGGCCCTGCGACGTCAGCTCATTCCAGCTGTATGTGGGCTCCGACCCGCCGAGATGCAGCCAACGGGTGACAGGTTTACTGACAGTCCACTTGCTGGGGCTGGAGGAGATGAAGACCAGCAGGTATAAACATACCTTCAAGCCTTTAATACACTTCAACACAGAATCTGATCACAGCACCATCCAGTGGACATTAAGAGAACTGCAGGTCAAGAGTCTAAAGCTCAGATTGGCTGTTTTACGAGCAGCTAATTTATGACTGTATAGGGTATAAATTGTCTGATATAAAACATTCTTCTAACTGGATCTCTGGCTGGTGTTTGTGCTCTTGGGGGCAGGTATCTGACTAACAATATGTCTGCTGAGGTTATCAGCAGACAATACAAGAAGTCTGAGCTCCACTTTTAGGAATTTACTTGGATGTTACTGAGTACTAATTAGCGGGTGGTCTGTGTCTATGTGATACACCAGACAGACCTGTACAGTCTAACAGACTAATCCACCCTCTTGGTCACTTCTGGCTCCACTGACAACATTTTTCTGTGAATGTTGTGTTCAGGTGCGCCCCCTGTTGGAGGGTTAGGTTCATTTTTGGAGCAGTCATTCTCTCTTTCTCTCTGGATGTTTGGTCTCAGGTCAGAGGGCAGTAAGGAAGTCTTCCTGGCAATACAGATTGATGGGGTGACGAGAGCGCGGACTGCCCTCCTGATGCTGCGAGGCTCGGCCCTCCCCTTAAACCACACTTTCCACCTGGAGCTAGAGCGAGCCAGGCAGCTCCGCATAGTGGTATTAACACCAGGTAATACAACAAAGCCACATTCAGGCAGGACAAAGATGAAATAAGGATGTGGGGGTGACATATTCTCTGTGAACAAGCCAAAACAGTTATAGAAAATGCTATCAGCGTAAACGTGTAGTCCAGTCCCTGTACAACATTCATAAAAAAGCAAAGGTTAAAAAACTGAATGTTGTGGACTCAGAGTGAGAAATGATGAATTACTGACTCTTATTTCTAATGTGGGTATTAAACCATATCGTCTCCTGTGAAGAGAGGTTAAATTCACTTAATTGAGACACGATCTTGTTACTGACTGCATCAAAGTGCTTTTTAAGCTCTAAAAAGTATGGACCACACTCATCTATCCAAAAAACTCTTACTTGCTGTTTGTTTAAAAACATTAACTGGTTCAGTTCATTTCTCCCCTTTAGTCTTGAGACAAATTGACGATTCCTCCATTTCTATCATTGGTGAAAAACTACTTTAAGCAACCTCCTGTTATAACCCCCCCCCCATCATAATATTCTTTGTTTTTTTCCCCTTTTTCAGTCTGTGCACCCAAAACAACATCCGAGCAGAGTCCCAACTCAGGTGGTCCAACTAGAAACCGGGTGTGCGGTCTGGGTGGGGTCTCCATCCCTCCTCTCTTCAAAGGTTCATTGTACCACATTTGTTAATGCAGCTGACACTGATTATCATTGATGTCTGAATTGTATACTGAGGATGTGTTTGATTTGTCAGGGAGTCGCTGTCAGCAGCTCTGTGTGAAGCTGGAGCCCAGAGGACTTCTCTATATCAAACTGTCTCTGCAGGAGAAATGGGACACACAGGTACACAATCCCACTGCTGCTGCTGATACATGCAGCACAGGTCATCTGGGCGGGGTCACATCGTCCTGTTCATATGGACTGTTCTCCAAATACCACAACTCAAAAACTTTGAATATAGTAACAATGTATATAATGGTAAAAGTAAGCTTTCACATATTCATTACACATAAAGTGAAATATTTGAAGCCTTTTTTGTTGTTTTCATTTTGGTGATTGTGGTTGTGATATGGAAACGTCCAGCTTCTCAAGGGTGTGTTCACTCACACAGTCAGTACCTGGTGGGGGCTCCTTCACCATCAATGCCTGCTGTAGTGCAGTGTAGCATAGACACGGTCAGCCTGCAGCTGCTCCAGTGTTACAGAAGCCCAGGTAGGGGTTCAGGTCAGGTGAGCTGGCAGACCAATCACAGTAGCATCATGCTCAGCAAACCCTCTGGTAGGAGTTGCACCACTGTGAGGAGGTGCCAAGTGCTGCTGAAAAGGGAAATCAGCATCTCCACGATGAGCATGAAGTGCTGTGAACTGTGGACCAACCACCACCACCGCTACAGACTCAATGAAAAATTGTGTGTCTGCAGCCCAACGGCGACACGTCCACCCCGTCTTCTGTGTTTGGGGTTGAGCTCCACCACCTGGTGGAGAAAGAGGGCTCTGCAACTCCCGTCCCCCTGCTGATCCAGAAAACAGTGGCAGAGATCGAACGACGGGGACTGAAGGTTAGCGTGCAAGTCTGCTGTGACAAACATGCCGCGGCTTCATTGTCAGCTGATTGTGTGTCTGTGTGTGTGTCAGGTGGTAGGTCTTTACAGGCTCTGTGGTTCTGCTGCGGTGAAGAAGGAGCTCAGGGATTGGTTCGAGAGGAATAGCTCAGCAGTTTGTCTGTCTGAGGACCTCTACCCTGACATCAACGTGATCACAGGTAAGCACAGCCAAGCACATGTACTTGACCCCTGACTTCTTACCCTGTCCCTGTATCTGACCTTGACTCTGACCCGACCTCTGATCGTCCTCATACTCATTGTCACTGCACTCATCTGTCTCCTCAGGGATTCTAAAGGACTACCTGCGGGAGCTGCCATCCCCCCTCATCACTAGGACTCTGTACCAGGTGGTCCGGGAGGCCATGACCCTACGACCCCCACCTGTCCAACCTGCAACACCTGATCCCCAACTGTCCCAAAGGACCATGGAACTGCTGTCTTGTCTGCCACCTCCAGAAATGGTAACACCCAGTACTCCTGGAGTACTACTGTGGTAATCTTGCAGTACACCGGCAATATTCTTACAGCACAGCTTCCTGCTGTGACAGTGTCGTGTTTCCGTCCCCACAGTCAGCTGTACCTCGACTCGGTCTATCTGAAGGACACAAACCCACAATGCTCTTCCTCATGCTACTCTTCATCTTCTGTGTGCAGGCCTGGTGTTGGTCCTGGTCCTTCCTGTCTCTGGGAAACTACTGTGACCCAGCTGCGAGCCCTCTATGACCCCTCTAGTTTGCAGAGTTGGTGTCAGACAGATAAAGAACACGCAGTGTTTACATTTAAAGCAAACGATGAAGGTTTGATTTCGTCTGATCGAGCATGTTGCGCTGCAACTGGCCAGTGACATAATACCAGTAGTAAAGGAATTCTGCATGCACCAACTACTTTCTCATAGGGACGTTAATGAAGAAGCTCCTGTCGCGGTTCCCGGTGCATTGTGGGTAATGTTGGCAGCAGCCTCTAAACAGGAAGAAAAGTCTGGAATAATGAACGCATGCTTCCTGTTTACTTCCTGTATGAACACCTGCTCCTACAGAGGGGTAGAAAACTGGGAGCTTCAGCTGCAACCTAACACCCTGACCTTTGACCTTTTCACAGCCTGGAACCTTTGAAGTAAAATAAACAGGCTGAATATTTTACATTCGGGAAAATTGAGACGAGTTAATCTGAAATCTGACATCAGGTCACATTTCAGCAGGTCGACATCTGAGTTGTCTACTAACTCTCCTCGCCATCTCTCACTCTCAGGCCACTCTGTCGCTCCTGCTCGACCACCTCAGCCTCGTAGCATCTTTCAGCTCCACCAACAGGATGACTCATCAGAACCTTGCCGTGTGCTTCGGGCCTGTGCTCCTCACACCAACCCAAGATGCGTGGAGGGGGGAAGGGGGGAAGTCGGGAAGAGGAGCAATGAAGGGTCTCTATAATGGCGAGGAGATGGCGAGCGCTGTGGACTTCAAACGGCACATCGAAGCGCTGCACTACCTGCTGCAGCTGTGGCCAGGTAAGCCCTACAGACCTGCCCACATACCTTACGTTGCCATGGAACCCATCAAGATCGTCCCAATTGTTCTTCCTCCTCAGTGCCGACTCATCGAGCACCAGCCAACGCCAATGCCTCACCTACTCCCTCCTCCACCCTTCACCAGAATCCTTTGGTGCAGCAGCAGCGGCATCCTGCATTGCACCTGGCTCTGCAACAGAGCCCTGAAGAGGAGGTGGTGGTGTCACGGCGAGGGCGCGGCGGTTTGGCCCGGCTGGAGAGTCCACCGCCAATCAACAGGTACGCGGGAGACTGGAGCGTTTGCGGCCAAGAGTTTCTGACCGGGCAGGATGCCGATTACGATGAGGTGGCAGGAAGTGAGAGCGATGCAGGTAAAAATCAGCTGATCACCCACCTATACACATGGTTAACCTTCACAGGTGTCACTCAAATCACACCTGTTTGATTCCTGCTGGGTCACATCACGGCCTGAGAAGGTGACTGTAGAACTGACAGGTGTTAGCCCCTCCTCCTCTCTGACTCCTCTGCTTCTTCCTCTTGGTTTTTCAGGGAGTGATGATGAAGACGAGGAGGAGAAGAAGAGGGCATGGCCACCAGGAGGGGACGATGCTCTGTACATGGATGACTTCCTGGACTTTGACGCTCCGTTTAACTGTCGACTCAGCCTGAAGGACTTTGACACGCTGATCCACGACCTGGACCGCGAGCTCGCCAAACAGATCTGTCTGTAGAGAAGGAGGAGCAGGAGGAGGAGCAGGAGGAAGATCTGACCTCATTAAATTTCAGATCAGCTGAGTTTTAAAGTGTTTGTCTCTGATGGTTTGAGTTTGTGCTTAAATGAAACTACAATGATGTTTGTGTGGGAAAGCAGATCAGCTGTTAGCTTGACATCGGACGTTTTACTCTGTAGCTGTTTTCAGCAATGAGAGCAGAATAACTTTTCATGGCAACAGGGATGAACATTAATAATCACTCAATGTTCAGAATTCATCAAAGAAACTTTTTATAACTTTTTCAGTGAATTATAATTAATGTTGATTTATTTAATGTAATGAAAAAAAACACCTGACATGTTTATTTTCAGACTTTTAAAAAAGAGAGAAGAGTAATTTTACTCTTTCAAAAGCAAACATTAAAAATTAAAAAAAATGAAAACATGTCTTATAATAATAAAAAATAAATAATTAGCATGAAAAGAAAAACCTGAACTAATCTTAGTGCTGGTAAAATATGAGTTTTGTATTTCTCTGTTTTGGGCCTTAAAGAAGAATATTCTAGTTAAAATAAATAAAATGAAATAAATAGTTATCCTGAAAAATGGGAAATGTTCTCATTACCATGACTTTAGAGTCTTTTTCATTGTGAGAATGTTTTTATTGATTAACTATAAAGTTAAAAAAGGAAACAATTAAATTTGTGACCTTTAAATCATCTAAACTCATACAACCTTCCATTATCCCATCATCAGGGCTCAAAGTAACAATGTTCTCATTCCTTAAATGATAGAAAATACTCTTTAAATATAGGGAAACTATAATCTGAAAAAGGTGATCACGGTGATGAAGGTTCTCAAATCAAGTTTCATTCAAAGCGTTTCTTCGGTGAAGTCTGAAGGTGAGGCTACGTCGCTCTTTAAACTGATTAAATCAGCTGCTCAGGACGTCCTGAAGTAGGCGCTGTGCCTACAACCAAACAGGAATTTATTCCTGTTTGGTTCAAAAAACAGGAATAAATTCAAAAAAGGACTCAAAGTTTTTCCCCATACACGTGTCTGAAGCTTTAATTTGTGCTGTCTGTAACTTTGACCCTGTTATGGCGTGGACGGTGACAGTCTCAGGGTGAGTCTAACGTTAAAACCAAAGTATGTGCCTCAGAGCCTGTGAGTTAACATTAGCTCACAAAGTCCAATAATCATGTTATTGGACTAATAATGTGTTGGTTCGAGGACACATCTAAAACCTGCAGGGACACCAGCCCTCGTGGACTGAGATTGCCCACCCCTGGGTTAGACAGTACGCATACTGGGGTTATTAATAACAACCGCTCTCTGAGGTCGTGGAGCTCCAAGTTCAGGCATGCCGTTCAGAGACCCAAACTGTCCACAAACTTTGGACCTGACTGCAGTTTCAGTGTGAAGAATGAGGCGTGGAGGAGGCACAGGAACCTCCCTTCACAGCGGCGAGCACCGGATATCTGGGTATCAGGGCTGGACCTCGGAGGATCTGGTGTTGGACTGTTTGCACTGTTCAAGCCATAATTTCTGTTTTGATGGTACAGAGTTTTGTCACTGTGAGTTTGTGAAGTTTGAAGCTCTTTTCTTCTTGTTGTTGCTGACAGTATTATTATTATTATTATTATTATTATTATTATATTATTGTTGTTGTTGTTGTTACTCTGTTTTGCACATCTTCAATAAGCACTTGTGTTTTTTACAATGAAGACGACGTTTGTCTGCAGATGAAGTAAGCAAAGTGATGAAGCACAGTTCCTGTTGGAACAGAACACAATCTGTGTCTTATTACCCCAAACAGCTATTAAACACCTTATTAATGAAGCTTCTGCCTGGTGTGGTCATTATCATCACTGCTGTCGCTAGACCTCAGTGCACCATTCACTTGTGCTGTACTGAAGACATAGCATTCATTTTTACTGCTTCGCTCTCACACTGCAGGCCTACTTGTTGTTCCTAGAGTATTTAAAAGTAGAATGGGAGGCAGAGCCTTCAGTTTTCAGGCCCCTCTTCTGTGGAACCAGCTTCCAGTTTGGATTCAGGAGACAGACACTATCTCTGCTTTCAAGATTAGGCTTAAAACTTTCCTTTTTGCTAAAGCATATCCAGTCTTTAAGTCTGACGTCATTGGTCGTGTCTGGGCCCAAACTCCGCTGCAGGTCCATAAGCCAAAAGTCACTGCGGCATCACTGAGAGTTAAAAACTGTCTAAATTCTTTCATCTGTAATAAAATGATCAGTGTGGCTGCTCTACCAGGTACAACAATTAAGTTAAACAGCCAGGCATCCATGAAAATGGAATTTATTAAACTTAATGGAGTTAGAAGTTAGCAGGAAGTTAGCTCGCTAGTTTCCATCTAAATATAATTTAGCCTGTGCTGACTGAGAGATTTCTGAAACAAATTAAGATGTACAGCTCTGCTATCACTTCCGACATAAATGAAGACAAGAAAGTAAACAGCAGTGACGTTTGTAGGGTGACTGAAGTTGGGCTAGCTGGTATATAACGATGTGCTACGTGATCGCTAGCTACACAGCTATGTTAGCATAACATAGGTCGTGTCCAAATTCATGGGCTGCATCCTCCTGAGGCCGCATTTGAAGACCGATTACGTCACAGCGACGTGCCGAAGGCTGTCCAAATTCGTAGACTCCTCCGAATGCAGCCTCCTTTTCCCCGAATTTGAAGGATGGGTCGGGTGTGTCCTTCGTGGCCCACCATATCCCAGAATTCATAGCGCGGCCCAGCCAAACTCCAGTTTCCGGCAATGGCGGCCGCTACTAAGTTTTAAAATTACTTTTATTAATCTTTCTGGGTCACAAAATAAACTTTTAACATATTTTCAGGCGAGAATGTAGCTGTGTAAACTTCAAATATCTGCTCGGTTTATCAAGGTATTGCATATTTGCAAAAGTGCTTCGACGTTTTCGGAGACATCTGTTACCCACCAGCTCGATAACTAACCGATAGCTCGAGGGTCACTGAAGCCGCCGAGAACGGCACAACTCCCGGCACATCATTTTCAGATCACCGCCGACTTTCGCTACTGAGGTTAAACGTAATATATAAGTCACTTAGACAACCTAAGGCTTTTTTCAGTGTTTTATTTGTTCGTGAGTAAATCGGTTTGGCTGAGATTAAAGATATTAGATTAGATTAGATAAAATAAAACTTTATTAATCCCCCGGGTGGTTTTCACAGAGCTGAATAAACGTCAAACAGAAAACTGATTAAACAGAAGTGTGAGACAGTCGAGAATTTACGCCAGTGTCCTGTTATATTTTAGATAGCAAGGAGCAGATGGCCGAGTTTATTAAACTCCACCGAGTCAGCGGTGACGTTAATTAGAAGGCTAGACCGTCCAATTTCACAGCCGTTTACTTCCGGCCTACCCGACCTTCTGAGGACCCGGCCCACGTAGACCGCGAAGGCCGGGTCCTCAGGAGGATGCAGCCCATGAATTTGGACACGACCATAAACACAATGAAGCTGGAGGGTGAATGCTAACTTTTTTCCACTCGATAAAAGTTAGCGTGAGGGTTCCTGATGGTTAGGGACATGCAATCGCATGGCAGGATGCTGTAAACGGACCAAACTTCAGTTAGGAGAACAACTGAGATAATCCATCCACAATACAGGTTAGTCATTAATATACTGCAGCATGGGCTGGGCTGTAGTTACAGCGTAAGAGTTTAAAAATTGAGCTTTAAAATGAACAGCGGTAATAAAAACTGAGAGAGGCCGACAGTGATCGCTGACTGTTTTTAGAGGCTTTTTGAGAATAAATAGAACCAGATACAAAGCATTAAAACATGTTAAAAACACAAAAGCCTTATTAAACGCAGGGTAGTTTGGGCCTGAAAGCAGGATTCATCACGTCATCACTTAAAGACCGGATAGTTAGGGCTGGACCAGGTGACCCTGAATCCTCCCTTAGTTAAGCTGCAATAGGTGTAGGCTGCTGGGGGATTCCCATGATGCACTGGGTGTTTCTTCTTCACTCACTATGTGTTAATAGACCTCTCTGCATTTAATCATTAGCTCTTATTAATCTCTGGCTCTCTTCCACAGCGTGAGTTTGTCTCGACTTCCCTAACCTCAGTCAGTTACGGCAGATGGCCGCCCTTCCCTGAGCCTGGTTCTGCTGGAGGTTTGTTTCTGTCAAAGGGTGTTTTATAAATAAAGTTGAATGTGTCACAGATTAAATCTACATCATGTGAGATCACACGTACCTCTGACTCCTCACAAAACATCAGCGTCTTTCTAAAGCACTACAGACTGCCCCTCTGCAGACTTCCGGAAGTCAGTGAATCAGAACAAACCCCCCTTAAAGGGAAGGCACTAAAACAGCTTGTTTTACGAGAACGGAGGCGTCAAGGAGCTGCAACCAGTAACAGACAAAGAAGGATTATTCTGATCTTTGAATCATGCAAAGCTGCTGCAGGAAAGTCTAAAAGTCTAATCCTGTCCTCACCTCAGTTTCACGGTCTGCAGAGGAGGCAGACTGATGGACAGGCTGATCATGTATGAGGCAGCTAAGGATGAAGCTTCCTCTGATTTTACCTGTGAGTTTACCTGTTCACTGTGGGAACTTTCAGCCCTCAGTCTGTCTGACAAGACTCAGCGATTTCCTGAGGTCTCTGCAGCTGAAATCTGTACGTATAAAGGAAAGCAGCTTCGACCAACCTGTGGGGAAGTTTGTAGGATGGCCGTGTCATCCATCTTTCAGAAGGTGCAGCTTCACCAGAGAAGACTCTGTCCTCATCAGTCCACCTTGATGACATTGAAGATCCAGAATCAGTGATACATGAGACAGATCAAAATCATAACTTTGTTGATGTGGTAACTTTAAAAACAGCAAATTCTGCTTCAGGCACATGTGTCAGTTTAAGAGGGGGCGGGTGGATGACGTACAGAAGCGTGATTGGCAGTTATCAGTGGTGTCTCTCACTCACTAACACCTGCATTTCTTCCTGTTAACAAATCTGTCAGTCAAAGCTCAGTGTGCATCAGGCCCCGCCCACCTTCTCCGTCCCGAGATACGCTCTCTCTCCTTCACGCTCTCACTCGCTCTATGTGGCGTTTCTCTGATTGGCTGTCAGTGTGACCAGCTGACGGTGCCGAGCGCTGATTGGCTTCTCACTCTCTCCCCGTTCTCGGATTGTCAGGGGGCGTGTCGGTGCGCGCGGACAGGCAGCGGTCGGACTTTAAAATGGCGGAAAAATAAACGAAGAAAAAAAAGTAAAAAACAAAAACAAAACAAAAAACCGTGGACACGGAGGGAAACCCCGCTGCTGTCCGGGACGGGCCGAACCGGGCGACAGGTTTCCATGAACTGCACCAGGTGAGCTGCTCAAAAATTAAACTGCGCCACAGCCTTCATCCTCCTTCTCATCATCAGTCTGTGAACTCGAGCTCCAGTTCAGCCTGGCACTGATCAATAAGCGATGGTTCTGTCGGTTATTGGTTTCAAACATTGATCAGAAGAACCGCCGGGTCAGTCTGTAAACTCTGAACTTAAGCTTTAAAATCGGAGAAGTGTTTAAATATTCATCACAGAGCTGCAGATTACCCATCAAATAAGAAATAATCTGTCTTTGACTGTTGACCATTCACTCAGTAATCAGATTACAATGTCAGCACCTCTTCAGGTATGTTTCTTGCTGCTTCAAGTGAAATCAGAAACAGAAAGCAGATAAATGCAAATGTGTTTTCTTTAAAAAAAAAAAAAACGTACCTGGCTTCTGTTAGTCGCCCTCTTCATGTTTCTGTGTCCGACATACCTGTTAGCTAAAGGTAACTAAGTAAAGATGCCCAATAATCAAAAGTAACTAAGTAAAGATGCCCAATAATCAATCATTTGGTGGTTATTGGTTTCAAACATTGATCAGAAGAACCAGCCAATCCAACTGTCTGTATTGAAACCTAACTATGTGTGGCCCAGAGACTCACGCTGGAGTTTTTCTCACTTCCTGCATGAAAAAACTTTTGCACGCCAGCTGATTTTTAGACACTGTATTAAGTCTCAACTTTTACCAGCTCCTTAATTTGAAGTTGGACCTGCAGTTCTATGATATCGTCCAGTTTGGGTTTTTTATGTGTAAAATCACCTCTAAAGACACCTGGGCCTCCTGCACTGTTCGCTGTCTTCACACAGCCAAGTTTTTGAAGAAAACAAATGACAGGCAGGAAAGAGAATCTCTGAAAACCCACAGTTGGGTCTAAAAGTCAGTCCAGTACTCAGAAATGAGTGCTGGTCCTGTATGAGCACACCTGACATACCTACTTTATAGGCAGTTTTAATGTATTAAGAATCACAGAATGTTGACCATTTAATACATTAACGAGGAAAGAATTATTTGATTGGTCACTTTTTCATCACGATCTGAACTTCGTCTGAGTGGCCATTTGTAGTTCAGGTGTTTGGTGTTGCAGAGAGTCGGTATCTTTATTGACTTTATTCAAATTAATGTAGATTTCTTCTTCTGCGCTCTGAATACTGACCCCCTCTGTCTTCCTCAGGGTCCTCCATGTCCTGAACCCTCGCCCCGGGGGCCCATCTCCCATCATGCCCATCGACGTGGCCGTGAGGATCTGCCTGGCCAGCTCACCTCCTCTGCGCTCCTTCCTCGGGAACTGCAACAAGCGCTCCTCATCCTCAGCCACTCTGCTGCCCCACTGCCGGCCACTGCGACCCTGCCTTTCTTCCGCGATGGCGACGGCACCATCAGCGGGCGCAGAAAGCAGCAGCAGCCTGGGGATGTTGAGGAGGAAGAAGACGAAGACCGTGGTGTTTGCTGACTCGCGGGGTTTGGCACTCGCCACTGTCCACGTCTACAACGAGTGCGAAGATGAGGCGCTCAGCGAGCTGCTGACCGAGATCGAGGGTGCTGCCGCCGGACTGCACCTGGCAGACATCAAAGGTGACGGAGGAGGTCACTGATACTTAACAACAAACAAATCAGTAATCTATTAATCAATACATTGTTCTGGAAGCTTCTTTGTGCCTGGTTGCTTACTCACAGCCTGTTTTTCGCTCTTCTTTCTGCATCCCTGAAGCAGTTGGCAAGTCAGAACATTTCAGCTGAGCTTCATGTTCTTTATTGACACTTTTCTTCATCTCCTCCTTCCAGATTCAGCAGATTGTGGTTCTTGCCTGGTTCTGGCCTTCACCCAGCCAGCCGCAGACTACTTAGACCTGAGGAGTCGGCTCAAAGCCCAGCAGGTGTGCCTGGAGACCTGTTCAGTCCAGGCACACCTGCTCTCGGGTACCGTCCAGGTCCGAAACATCTGCTTTGAGAAGTCTGTCTGGGTGCGGATCACCTTTGACTCGTGGTGCTCCTTCCAGGACGTTCGCTGTCAGTACCTGAACAACGTGTACGGTTGCCCAGACACTGACACCTTCTCATTCTCCATTGCACTCCCGGAGCTCCTCAAGCCCTCTGGAAAAGTGGAGTTCTGCATCCGGTACCAGACTCAGGACCAGACCTTCTGGGACAACAACCTTGGGAACAACTACCGGCTGGCAACGGCCGATCGAAACAGTCGGAGCACGGCCGTTGAGAGTCCAGCTGGAGTGCCGTTCCAGAGGGACTGCAGCGGAGACAAGAGAGATGATATCCATTCGGACTTTGATCCATTTGGAAGCCCTCGGACATCAGCGGGAATCTTTCCTGAATGGCAGAGCTGGGGCCACATAGAGACCACCCCCTACTGGTGAGACTGCCACAAGACACATTTTTAGGTCACACTCACTGGCTTTTATGATGTACAAGATCCACTCGAGCACTAAAGAAACACTTTATCCTCCAGCTGTGATCCAGATGTTTGTAGGATTCACTGCGCACTTCCTCACTTTACCTCACAGGAATTCTCAGACAGATGTTTACTTCCGGATCTGTCTCATACTCTTTTACCCCATGCACCCAAAAACTGAACCTTTAACTTACACCCTGGTTCCCACGATCCCAGCGCCCAGCCGGATACCACCCGGGGCTCCTTCATACACAGCACAGAGAAGCAGTCGGGAAGAACCAGGAGTTCCAAAGGGCTTTAAACCAGCATCCAAAGGAGACTTTGAATGGATCCACGAGATGAGCTGACGGGCTTAAGATTCAGTGCTTTCTCAGAAGCTCCCAAAGATCCGTAATCAGTTCAGCGCCTTACAAACGTTTTTTCCTCTGGTCTACATGTTCTCCTTCTTCTTTTGGGTTTCACAGGACTTGGATGACCTTCACGACCATCCTTCTCTGGAGGACTCTGAAACACCAGCATGGTTAATGTAAGGGTTCCTGAGGAGGTGGTGCGGGGCTCACCTTTTTTGGGTTGTTTTATATGAACTGAATTGCTTCTGTCGTCAGGACACAGCTTTGAGTGTCCTTAGTTCATGAACTGTGCATGACCGTGACGATTGGTGGTGTGCTGTAACAGGTCAGATTCAGGAAGCGTTTTAGCCGTTACATCAGACGGCACGCAGAGGGCTTGTGACTCACTGCTAGTTATTATGATGATGGCAGGGTTCATGGAGGCAGAGCTGTGGTCACCTGAGCTGCTGCTGGTTTAGCTGGCACACCTGTGGTCCGTCTCTGTTCAGACTGGTCGCTCTCTTATCGGAGATTTGTTTGTTGCAGTCGTTCGCTACTGCGTCGACTCGGACTCGCTGTATGTCATGTTATGTCAGTGAGCTTAGACTAACCGGACTACTCGCGGTCTGAGTCTGAACTTGTTTTGATGCTGAGATCTTGTAATATCTGACCTTTGACCTGTGACTTGGACCCTTCAGGGACTGGACCAGCTTCAGACAGAGCTGTGCCTTCACGTCTCCCTGTGGGGATCCTGAGTTCCTGAAAATGTTAGCTTCAGAGGCTAGTCCTTGAGCTAAAGTCACATGACCTCATACACGACCAGGTTCAAAGGTTAGCCTGATGATGCAAACTTGTCTGACTGGTCAGTGTCAAAACTGTGGCTCATCTGTTACCGGGCAGATTTCAGCCATGTTTTTCCCCCTCACTGATGTAGCTTTAAACGGTCAAAGGTCAGGAAAGCCTTGTCACGTTTAGTTGTTTCACTCTGACCCTCTGCTATGGGTGGAGTCACGTGACCTTTCACTTCCTCTTTGCTCCTGAAACCTTTACTGAATACTCCAGTGCTCTTACCTGTGTGTGTGTGTGTGTGTGTGTGTGGGGATGTGGGGACCATGTGACAGGAAGTAAGCAGTAAGAGGGAAATGTGTTTAAAGTGAACGATGATGATGTCAATACTGATGGGCCCTGAAGTGTTTCCTGAAGGGCTTGTGCTGCGTTCAGGTGCTGTCAACCCTGAGGCTTGGAGTTTTTGTATGAGCGACTGTATCAGGGGGTGGGGGCACAGTCCTGATGGTCCCTAACCACAGAACCCCGCCCTCAGCTCTGACTTATGGTATTTAACTTGGTTAGCTCGTGAGCTAACTAGCTGCTAGCACCGTAGCAAGGCTGTAACGTAATGTGAAATGTAATGATGTCTGTACCAGGAAGTGATATAAGCAGGGAGTGTTTGTCTGTTCCTATTTTTGTGTATCATTTCATAATAAAAGTCTAACATTTGTAAAGTTTGATTCTCGCTTATTTTATTCTGAAAAACTGACATCATATGAAGAGATCAAAGTTTAATAATCACTAATTGTTTTAAATTGAGATGTTTTCACCTAAAAGTGTCCTGTTGTTGTTCAACCAACTCTGAGGCTGTTACCATGGTAACTGGCTAAGGGTTTCAGTTGGGTTCAATAAACTCGAACATGCTCTCTGGGACAGGAGGAGGCGGCTGGCGTGACGAGATGTGAGGTGATGGCTGCAGGCGTGATTAACATTCCTGGTTTTGTCCGATTAGAGTCCAGCTGACTGAACCGAGGGGAAAAGGGGGTCAGCGAGTCAGAGTAGCCATGTGATTGAGCAGAATCACATGGAAGTGAGATGGACGGTCTGTACAAGTTATTGATCCAGAGTGTGTGTGTGTGTGTGTGGATAGTTTTCACTGAGGGAGATTTATGCTTATATAAGCTTGTGAGCGTGCGTGCAGATGGGAAGTTAAATCTGGTGCTGTCACATGCGATGTGGATTACATCGCTGCTGTCACATGACCTCAGAGGCCGTGAAGCTGTTTCTGTGCGTCCCTGGGTCGGCTGTACCACCACCTCTTCCTCCTTAGAGCAGCTTGTCTCCACAGGTTTCTACTGGACGTCATTGTCAGGCTGAAGTCACATGACCCCACGCTGCTCATCACTTTAAATATTAAAGAGATGGAGCTGCTGTCTGACCCCGAGATTAAACTTTATTTAAAGCCTTCTTTCAGCTCTTTATTTTGAAAAGCTTTGTGAGGTTTAAAGCAAAGCTTCCTCGTCCTGCTGCTGTGGATTCACTGACCTGTAAAATCATCCATGTTTATTTTATCAGGAACTAACTCAATGTATCTTTTTGAGTTTTAACTGAAAACTGATTGAACTGCTTTTTAGTTTTTAGAACACTGCGGTTGGCTAGTGTCAGCGCTGACGGCACTCATCTGTTGCCGGGCAGACTTCAGCCATGCTGAGCCCTGACATGCAGTTTGAACTTGACAGTAAACAGATGCTGACTTCAGATTATCCCATTTATATAAGAGGATCATCATCATAATGACTCCAATTCAGGTGTCTGATTGGCTCCTGACCTGAAGCCGATTTACTGATAATTTGATCCGTGGATCCATAATACCCAATAAGTTGACAGTATTGTGTCTTCAGCACATGAAGTAAAGTCAAGAAACCATGGAGAAGTGGGAGGAGTCTGTTTCTGATCTGACCAATAAGGGGGTCAGTGGTGGGATGTGAGGAGTCTGACTGTTAGCACGCTGAGGCTAACAAACATGTTTGATAAGCAGAAAGTGATCAGTTACTGAGCATTTTTGATGTACTCTGATTACTTTCAGCATGTAATGTTAGTGCAGGTCACCTGTCTGCAGTTCTGGGTTTGAGTTTCCTCCTGAAAGAGTTTGAAACATTTAATGAAATATTTAATAAAATATTTTCACTGCTCCTGCTTTACTTCCTTCTTTATTTTCCATTTATCTCCTGATTTATTTACTTCCTGCCCAAATGGAGCAGCTGTTTTTTTTAGCAGGAAGTTTGAGCCTCTGACTTTTAGATGAGGCTCGATGTTTCTCACTGAGCACTCTCTGCAGGCAGAGAAGAAGCTCTGATAGAGGCTAACGTCTGCACGTCTGGAAGAACAGAGGTCTCTGATCTGTAGAGTCTGATGGTGCTAAACGCTCTTCGTCCGGTTTCTCTGTGGAGACACGTGCAGAGCTTTGAAGACTCATCCGTTTCCTGCAGTCTGACATTAGTTATGACTGAATCTGTAAATCTGGCTCCATACAAGGAATGCTGACATCATCAGAGCTGAGTCATTCAACATTTACATCAATATTTCAAATTCACATTTTATTGATCCCTGAAAACAAAGTCTGGCAAACCAAAACAAAGTAAAAAAAAAAAAAAAGACAAATTGATCAATAAAACAATCTGATCATCTCTGTATTGTTTCATGCTGCAGCTGATACTCATGGATAACGTAGGCAGTTCAGGCAAGCAAGCCACACCCTCAGTGACATCACTTCCTGTTGCTGAGCACTCAGAACAGAGTCGTTAGGCCCATTTTAATGAAAATCAGTTGTCGGTCCTTTTCATGGCTTGTTTAAACCTGAAGATCGCCGAGGTCACGACTGCGACCTGCCTCCAACCATCAGCTGTTTCAAAGGCTCCACAGAAAGATTTGAACTTGGACTGTTTAATTAGCCTGGCAGGGCGAGGGACACTCTCTCAGCTAAACTCAGGACGCATACACTGATACACACTGATCCCGCCTCCCTTTCCAAACGCCTTCGATGCTTGTCCCCTCCCGGGGCAGATGGCGGGTCGACTGGACCAGCGCAGACATGCTGCAGGACTGGATGCACTGTCTACACCAGCTCTCTCTCACCCTTACCCGCCCCTGTTGCTTGTCGTGTGTTTCTATGGTGTATTGACAGTCATGTGCTTTTTGTGCTGAGGTGTTTTTTTCTGTTCTCAAACTGATCTCCCACTAGGAGCTCAGTCTGAGTGTGTTTTTTTTCTCCTCCTCTCACCTCATCTTATCTATTTCCGTTGTTTTTTCCTATCAGCCTACCTGTCTGACGTGTCTTCCCAATGTGATGTTTGTGTAAAGTTTGGTAGAGGGTTCCATTGTAAGTGCGCATGCGCCATTAGCGTGCTGCCTGCTGTAACCTAATTTCCTTCGGGATTGATAAAGTATTTCTGATTCTGATTCTGATTTAAAGAGCGTACAGCTGCAGCTGGTCTGAGATCAGCTGGGCGGTCGTTCCAGAGGTGCAGACACGGGGAAGGCACAGCGCCATTTCACATGACCTTTAACTGCAGGATGGTTAGGAATGTGTGGACGCAGCAGACACGCTTCGCTCTGTAGTCACTGGGAGTCGGCGCATCGCAGCAGTCATGTGACCTCTCTTTTTTGGTACCAATCTGCAGCTTTTTAGACTCATTGTAAGAAAGATGAGTGTGCGATGTGTTACAGGAGTCCAGCCTCGAGGCATCAGAAGCAAGTCTGATGGTTTTTAAAATGTTTTACTCTCCAGGTCATTCTTGCTGGAGGAAACTGCTTACAGCCACAGTGCTGATTTATCTGTCAAATTTCAGATTATCCCAAAGTGTGAATCAAAGCAGTGATCCTTCAGCAGACCTAAGAAACTGGTTCAATCACAAATAAACCTCTTCCTCCTCAGTGTGTCTGTGAAGCCCGAACCTCAGAAACTTCAGACTCTAGTTTTCTTTTTATTCACTGTGAACTGAATGAGTGATTATAAATTGTTACTGAAATGTCTGCATGACACCAAATCATGTGTATCTTTCTTACATGGAGAGAATCAGATTCAATTAGTTGTTTGATTGATTTTGTGATGATCAGTGAACAGGAACAAAGAGCTCATCAGGAAGTGAAAGATGAAGAGGAGGAACTCTGAAACTTATCAGACAGGAGGAAGAGGAGATGATGAGGCAGCAAACTGCAGGTCTGCTGAAAGTTTTGGTTCTTTTTAAAGCTAAAACATTCAAACTTGCTCAGTGACGCTTTAATAGAAACAGCTGAGCCTGCCTCTGTGCTGTCGTTCAGTCCAGCCACGTTCTCTATCTGTGGGGGGTACACACTGTGCAGGGGCCTGTCCTCCACGATGGTTCTCCTTGCTCCTTTTTCTCAGGTTTCTCCTGCCTGATGTATTCACTAATCACATAGTCAGTTGTATAGATACATCTCATACAATGTAGATCTCTAATAATCGGCTATGTACCACAGGCCTTCAAGCTGGCTGTAGTTAAACCTTTACTTAAAAAGCATCTCTAGACCCAGCAGTCTTAGCTAATTATAGGCCAATCTCCAACCTTCCTTTCATATCAAACATCCTTGAAAGAGTAGTTGTCAAACAGCTAACAGATCATCTGCAGAGGAATGGCTTATTTGAAGAGTTTCAGTCAGGTTTCAGAGCTCATCACAGCACAGAAACAGCTTTAGTGAAGGTTACAAATGATCTTCTTATGGCCTCTGACAGTGGACTCATCTCTGTGCTTGTCCTGCTAGACCTCAGTGCAGCGTTCGATACTGTTGACCATAATATCCTATTTGAGCGATTAGAGCACGCTCTTTTATTGTATGTATTTTTTTGTTTGTTTGTCCCACATTAAAATGTTTCTCCATCACCTGTTCAGCTCTGATGATTCAGTAAGGACATCTCCTGGTTTCATCTTCATGTCAATGGTCAATGGTCAATGGTAACTTTATTGTCCCTAACGGGAAATTGATTTGCAGTATGTCCATACAAACAAACAAACAGACAACCAACACATCACATACACTCACCAAAATAATATAATATAAGCCTGATAAAACAACCTAGATTTTTCATCAAAAAAAGTGCAATGTGCAATGGCAACAACACTCATGGTTTAGTGTTATTAACTGTGATAATAGCACTAGGTACAAAAGACAGTCTATGTCTCTTTGTCTTCACTGCAGGCACTTTATAACGACGACCTGATGGAAGCAGTTGAAAATCATTAAAGAGAGGATGATCTGAACACAACAGGACAGAGTTTGCCTTCCTCAGCACCTGCCTGTTATAAAAGTCCACAAGCTGGACCTGAGGCCTCCCTGAAATCTTGCCAGCCACTTTAACCAGGTTGTTAAGTCTGGTCTTATTATTCAGGGACATATTACCGTACCAGGCAATGATACAGAAAGTTAAAACAGATTCAATAAAACTTTTATAAAAAAGAGTCATCATTTCAGATGAAACATTAAAACCTCTCAACCTCCTTAAAAAGTACAATCTTTGTTGGACCTTTTTCACTGTAGCAGCAAGATGTGAATCAGAGGACAGAGCCTTATCAAGAACAACCCCCAAATACTTATAACTATCCACCAGTTCAATGGCTGCACCATTTACCACTGTTAGCGCAGGATGGGGCGATGTCTTCCTGAAGTCAATAACCATGTCCTTGGTTTTTAAGGTGTTAATCATTAAGAATGACTGATCACACCACGAAACAAACTCATCCACAACAGGCCCATGGGAATCCTCTTCACCATGAAGGAGGCTTACAATGACTGTGTCATCTGCATATTTAATGAAATGCCTGTTGGCCTGTGTACTGCGACAGTCATTAGTGTACAAAATATACAGTAGAGGAGAGAGACAACAACCTTGTGGTGAGCCAGTAGAAGAGTTCAGCTGTTTGGAAAAACAGCCGTTTACTCTCACACACTGAGATCTGTCAGTTAAAAAGTCTAAAATCCAACCAACGAGATTAAAATCAAGTTTAAACTGGTTAAGAAGCTTATCAACTAAAAGATGTGGCTGGATAGTATTAAAAGCTGAAGAAAAATCAATAAATAAGAGCCGAGCATGAGCTTTGGCGCCATCAAGATGGTGATAAAGGTAGTTCAACAGAGTGACCACTGCATCATCCACACCTCTACAAGGCCTGTATGCAAATTGTAGTGGATCTATAAGCTTCTCTACTTGCTGCAGGATCTCCTTCCTGACAAGTTTTTCAAAGGATTTCATCACTAAGGATGTTAAAGCGACAGGCCTAAAATCATTTAATGACGTAGGTTTTGTGGTCTTAGCAACTGGAGAAATAATTGATTTTTTCCATACCTCTGGAACCTTCTGTTGCTGAAGAGATAAAAGAAAGATATAATAAAAAATACTGCATAATTGCTCAGCGCATGTTCTAAGCACCTGGCCACATATATTATCAGGACCTGGACTTTTATTAATCTTACTCATTTTAAAAAGATTTCCCACCCTTCTTTCATCAAAGAACAAAGCTGGCGGGCCCCTGGTGCTCTCTATTAAGAAATCAAGTGTATTCCTTGGATTATGATTAGCATTAAATCTCAAATAAAATCTATTCAGCTCATTGGCTAACTGAGAGTCTGAACTAAAACCAGGCAGAGTGATCTTATTACAGTCACTGTAACAGTGACCAGTCATGTGTTTCATGCCTGCCCAGGCCACCCTTAGGTTATTGCTACCCATCTCCGCCTCTACCTTATCCTTGTATTTTATTTTGGCTTTTTTAATTTCTGATCTGATCTCCTTCCTAATTTCTCTAACTTTCAAGATATTCCCTTCAGTAAAAGCTTTTTTCCTTTCATGAATCAACCTCATAAGAGCTTTTGAAGACCATGGTTTGTTGTTAGGGAAAAAATGCACAACCTTTGAAGGGATAATCATGTCTCTGCAAAAGGAAATATAGCTGCAGACAACGTCAGTGAGTTCATTAATGTCTCTGCATGATTCTATAAACACCGACCAGTCTGTACAGTCAAAGCAGCCCTGCAGGGCTAAAGAGGCATCGTCACTCCAAACCTTTATGCGGTGTTTCCTCACTTTCTCTCTTCTCAGCACAGTCTTGTAAACTGGCAGAAGATGCACCGTGTTGTGATCCGAGGATCCGAGGGTGGGGCCAGCCACAGATGTATACGCACCTTTTATGGAACCGTAACACAAATCCAGAGTCTTATTGAAGCGTGTGGAACAGTTCACATACTGATAAAAACTGCTCAGTGTTTTCTTCAAGTCGCAGCGATTAAAGTCCCCAAGAACAATATTAGGAGCCTCAGGGGAGAGAGATTGTAGTGAGTGGATGACGTTGGAGATGGTGTCAGTCGCATTCTTAGGATTCGCTTTAGGATGGATGTAAACGACGGTGACGTTGATCTGTGGGAATTCCCTCGGCAGATAAAACGGCCTCAAAGACACAGAGAGGAGCTCAATGTCAGGCAGACACACTTGTCTACGAACGGTCACGTTTTTACACCATTTCTGATTTATATACAGACACACCCCTCCTCCTTGAGATTTCTGGGTAGCTCCGGGGTCTCGATCCAAACGTATGGGAGACCCGAAGCCTTTTAGTTCCAGAGAACAATCAGGGTCAGAATCCTTGAGCCAAGTCTCTGTGAATGCCATTAGACATATATCCCTGTAGTCACGTAAATGTGCGACATTCAAATGCAGTTCATCCAATTTACTCCTCAGAGACTGCACATTAGCCAGGATTATTGATGGTAAAGGAATACGATTGTATCGTATTTGCTTCCGCAATCGCTGACGTACGCCTCCCTTCTTACCCCGCTTTCTTGCTTTGACTCTGTTAAAAACAAAAGTGCCGCTGTGGTTACTGGATAATCCAGAGCTGGAAAACACTGGAGGGTGAAAAGAGTCCAGAGACGGGCCTTTCCACCGAAGATCCAGAAGAAACTCCCGTGAGTATGTAATTGTTTGAGAGTAGCACTGACTCCAAACAACCGTCAGGATTGCCAATAAAACCATGCGAATTAAAAAACCCATCTTCATTAAAAGAAGTTCCACAAAGCACAAGCCGATGCTACAGGATTCCTCAGGCAAAATAAATAAATAAAATAAAATAAAGGAGTAAAAGAATAAAAGAATAAAAATAAGTTAAAACACTGACACTGACAGACAGAGACAACCTGCTGGTCGCCGCAAGAGCAGCGCCCTACCAGTTTCCCTCTCACCACATATCCAAACCGACATCATGACCAGCAGCTTTACAGCTGTGGCTCCAGCAAACATCAGCTGATACTAGAGAGTAATATTAAATCAATTCTAACAACAGCTGATCAAGCTTAAACCTGCTGCTGTTGTTTATTAACTGCTTTCCTGTTTCTGGAGCAAAGTGGACGATAAACAAGAGAGAAAAGCCGATCAGCTGATCATTGATCAGTTTCATGATTGAAGTAGCAACAGGAGAGGGAGGGGGAGAGAATGAGAGGAGAAGAGGCAGCTGCAGCGTAAAGACAGAATAACTCCAGCTTTTTGTCTTTCTTTCATTCTAGCTGAAGTCCGGGACAAACTGTGTTCCTTTTCACCTCAATACCATTTTCTTCTGTTTGTCTGTGATAAGACTGTTTTCAGAGGGAGAGCACATCGGACCTCCTCGGCTGTAATTGGTCCAGCCCAGAGTCAATCCTGACCAATTGGCCAATCCATCACTTTTCATTGTTTATACCATTACAAAAACAAACAAACAAACACACAAACAAACAAGAACCCATTGGCCCATAAAAACGAAAAATCAAGTATACATAAAGTATACATTATCATAAAAACGAAAAATTATTTGCCCGGTGGGCCGATGGCCAGTCCGGCTGTGGACACAGATGTCCTGTCTGTCTTGTAGAAAGCTCAGTGTTGGAGCCATATGTGAGTTTTTCCTTTTTTGGGTTAGAGGGCTGGTTTAGTCCACACGCTGTATTGGTGCACGGTTGTGGGGCGTGACTCCTGGGTGTGTATTAGATGATGAATAATGGCACTCACCTGTTCGCGCACCTGCTGTTTGATGAGCGGAAAGGTACGATGAGCATGGGGAGAAGCTTTCTGTTGACCGCAGCTTAATGCACAGTTTGATACAGCATTTGATGCCGTAGGCTGATTCTGTGAGTGAATATGGCAATTTGGCGTAATAATTGGTGTAACACTTTGTGAGTCGCAGTCATGTTTGTCTGCGCAGTCTGAGCACTTGTTAGGGCTTGAGCACTGAGAGTGCGAAGGCCCTATTGCATCTGCTCCGTTTATTATCATTATTATTATTATTATTATTATTATTATTATTATTACTGTTCAGGCAAAACAAGTGCCTTTTTGAGGGCTTTATACGGTGGCCCTGAGGGCCCAAATGGACTGTAACTTCAGAAAACACCATCAATAAGAAAAACGCTGCAAAAGCACACAAAACAAAACGGAAATAGGAAAAAAGAACAACAAAAAGGAATAAACACAATGAAAGTGTTTCTAGGGAGACAATAACCCTACGGACCAGTTGCAGGAACCCAAAACATGGGCCCTTTCTCAATTCTCAAGTACGCGAGTCCGGACTTGTCAAGAACGCGAGCACGGACTCGTGATTTGTACAATTGGAGCACCAGTGTACTTGATGATGTCACAGGTCTGGAGTTTTTACTGCCGTCCCCTCTTAAAATAAAAATTTCCAAAATGAAAGGCTAATTGTGTGTGTGTGTGTGTTGTGTTTTTTTTGTTTTGTTTTGTTTTTTCTTACTAGTGTTTTTGTGATATTTTTAAAGTTCTTTACAGATCTTTTGAAGAACTTGTGCTTTGCTTCAAATCTCATGCACCACATATGTATGAGTGGCCCAATTTTTTTTTAATGCAGCGTGGGTAATGGATCATTAGGTGGTGCTTTGGAATCAAATTCCATTCTGGAAAGAGAGATCTGAAAGCCTTATGATGATCAACAATCAGATGTTTCAAATAGCAAGTCATGCCGTGAGTTATAATGGGTGAAAAAACAATGTTCCCAATTTGAACTAACAAAAGTAGCAAGTTCCAGTGGCCATCATTTCTGCAAACGATATCTCCAAAAATCAGTGGGCTATTCCGCAAAAGACACCATGACTGCACAGCATTAAGCCCAAGATCTCTGCCGTTGTCATCCAGTTTTAGTCCACCTGGCCTGTTCCTTCTGTCCATATCTGTAGTTAAAGCTTATAATTCTCTGTGACAATGAATTCAAGGATATCAAAGAGGTCTTAATCAAGTACTCAAACACAAGCTTTAACTCATACTGCACCACTCCCTCTAGTAGATCATACATTATGTCTACAGCATAGTTGTCTGAAATATGGAACAGCCGAAGTGAATTGAGTAGACAATTTCTTTTTACATCAAATGTTGAGGCCAAAGCAGGATTTTGTTGAATGGCATCAGTGTTTGTAATGAAGTTCTTTGGAACACAGTGTTAAGCCTACATGATCTTCACTAAAAACTGACTGCAACTCTCTTATTAGTTAAACAAAATCTACAACAATAGTTTGCAATGATTCAACAAAACCAAAAATGCTATGTAAAGCCAAGTTGTCACCTGTAATCTGAAAAAGCGAACCTCTCACAGGTGTGGCTGAAAAGGGCACTTGCATTCCTTCAGTCTCTAAAATCTTTAGATCATCAACAAGTGGCTTTAGGATAGGATCAAACCCATATTTTTTTTAAGTCTTCTGAATGAAAAAAGGGCTACAAGATGAATGTTCATCAACACAGAATTTAACTTTGATGGCAAATTTCTCAAACAAAATAAATACAGCCAAATTTGTGCACTCCCTTTTTTTGAGCCTAAAGGATTAGCAGTTTCAAAATCGTCATAGTAGAGCTGGATCTGGAGAGCATGTTCTTGTTGTGAGAATAAACTGTGATTTTTGAAGTAGGAGCCGTCATTTAAATCTCTGTAAAATCCCTCCATGTTTGTAGCAGTTTCCAAAAAACAAAACCAAAGTTCACTGTTCCAAAACATAGATGAAAGGGATCCCATGATGGGCACTTACATGAATTTATCATTGACAGGAACTTGCCTGTATGTCCCTGTTGTTCTATCTTTGCGTACATCAAAACGCACACCAAGAACATGCTCTATGGGTTCGACTATTTTCCGTTTTTGCTCAAAATGTCTTATCCTTTTAGATTCTGTGTTCAGCTTGAAAATCCATTTTCATGTCTTATCAAAACAATCCTCAAATTTTTCTAAGGTTTCTCTTGATGTATCAGTTGACAAACACTCAACAACAAATTGTTTTGCATGTGCATGGATGTCATTAACCAGTTCCTCCAATGTACCAACTAAACGCTGGACAGTACTTTCAGGAACTCCTGATGATTGTACTTGAGCAATAACAGAGCTGCACATGTTCAGTATTTGCCTTTTTTCAACTGGAACCTGTGTAGTAATTGTCATGGGATGAGCCACATTTACAGGCTGTGAAACAGAGGTTCCATTGTTAGGTACAGGCTCAAAATCAAAATTATTGACGACCTCAGAGTGAACACAGTCTCCATGTGCTCGGGATAAGTGCCGTTTGTAACCAGAGTACGTGCGAAAGATAAATGAACATCCAGGCTCTCCACAGGTCAAACGTAAAACCCTTCCTGGGTACAAACCATGCTGGAACTTCAAATGTCTAAATAACACTGAGCAACTTATGTGGTGTATCTTGCAAATGTAACAGATGAACATTTCCAGTCAAAGTGCTGAATAGTGGATATCTTTAAACTGTACAGTGAAGACTTCCTCTTGTTTCCCTGACCCGAGGACTGTCCTTCACGCTGCCAACATCAATGCCATACACGGTGGTCTGGATGAATGTGTAGAAGTTGTCCAATGCCTCGTCAAAGGACACGGCAAATACAAAATGTGCCTTGAAAAGTTTTGCCTTGTCAAAACCTGCAGTTCCCATCTGCGTCACACAGGGAATGACCTTTTGATCTAGGACAATGTAGAAACTCTGGATGTTCTTTCTTTCTTCAAAACACAGGACAAATGACTGAGTGGGGCCAGCCTTAAGAAAAGCCTCCGTGCTACCTCCCACCTGAGAGAGAGAAATAATGTGAAAGTGATTCACATTAAACAAAATTGGTAATCTGATGTTGAGGCATTGCTGCCTGAAATTATGACAATATTAAAACGTCAGCGCCCTGACCCACTGGTGTCAAGACAACCATCTCACCCTCAACGTCGCAAAGACAAAGGAGTTGATAGTGGACTTCCGGAGGTGCAGAGAAGTACACACCCCCATCACCATCAACGGCGCTGCTGTGGAGAGAGTGAGCAGCTTCCGCTTCCTTGGTGTACATCTGGCTGAGGATCTCACGTGGTCAGGACACATAAACAAAACAGTGAAGAAGGCGCAGCAGTGCCTCTTCTTTCTCAGGAGACTGAAAAGATTTGGCATGAGCCCCCGCATCCTCAGGACCTTCTATCGCTGTGCCATTGAGAGCATCCTCACTGGATGCATCACCACCTGGTATGGCAACAGCACCGCTTACAACCGCAAAGCTCTCCAGAGAGTGGTGCGGTGCTCTGAACGGATAATTGGAGTTGAGCTTCCCTCCCTCCAAGACATCTACAGGAAGCGGTGCCTGAGGAAAGCGGGGAGGATCATCAAGGACTCCAGTCACCCCAGCCATAAACTGTTCAGACTACTTCCATCAGGAAGGAGGTTCTGCAGCATCCGGTCCCGTACCAGCAGACTGAGAGACAGCTTTTTCCACCAGGCCATCAGACTGCTGAACACGTCATAGACACCTCACCTTCACTACTGGAACTTCAACATTATGCACTCCATACTGTACATTAATGCCACTGTTTTGCACATGTCCAACTACCAACCTCTGTATATTTTATATATTTTATTTTATTGTTTACTCTATTTAATTTGTAAAATATGTATATACGCACACACACACGCACACGCACACACGTAGAAAAACATATTTAGTATACACATCCAGTAATGCATATACTCTTATATATTGTACATATATTTATTACTTTCAGATTTAGCCATTCTTATATTTTGCTTGTTTTACGTTATTGTATTTTTGCACAACTCTGTTGCTTGTGAAGCTTGCACACAAGAATTTCACTCACATGTACTGTACCAGTGTACCTGCACATGTGACGTGACAATAAAAGTGATTTGGATTTGGAAATGTTTCACTCCACGCGCACAATTATTTTTGTTCCAATGTGTACATTTAGTTTTAATAGAAACATTGACATGTCAGTCCTGCAACACCAAGCCTGTCTGGGATAGATACATCTGCTGCACTTTGGATCACCTTGTCATCTTAAAATATCAGCCCTTGATAATTTGCATCTGTTCTCATCAAAAGAGACATATACTTTTACACAATTCTAAAAATCATACCTTCATGAATTTCATTAGGAGGTGAGCAGCATCTGATCTGCTAATCTTTGAAGACTTCCTTCCCTTAGATGTTGGAGGTAACAAGTGAAGCAGCAAAAGACGGCAGCCGCCTCGCAGTCCCAAACTACAGAATGAGAATTAAGATCATCACAATTACTGTCATTTAAAAGACCACAGCAGTGATTTTTTTTTCTCCATGTTATGTAATACCATGATGATATTTTAGACACCTGATAATTTTTCAAAGAAGGCAGTTGGCCAAGGTTTATTGAACTGAATGTCATTAAGCTGATGATGAAGCTGTGTGGCATATAAGGTGTTTGGATTTTGTAATGTTTAAAGAAAAATGCAAGGAAACCAATTAATGCAATGGAAAAAGAAGACAACAGAAACCTACTGCTACAGCCTCGGAAAATAAAAATTAAAGGCTTCAAACAGAACGCCACGCTAAGATTAATGAAATTAAAAGTGCTATAAAGGTTATTAAAGAATGAATGCAATTTGAGGATAATGTTTCTAATGTCCAGTCTCAGTTAGAAAATTTGTCTGCATTGCTTGATGCAGCTCATCTGCATGAAGCGCTGGTTCCCTTGTTTCCCCAAGAAGAACAAACTGCTTGGTTCTCAAGCATCCGTGCACATAATATTGGATTTATTGAAGGGATTAAGAAATGGGGACCCACAGAGTACAGATCAGGTATCTGTGGATGAACTTGATTTGGCACAGTCAAAATTGTTCTGGTGTAATACCTGTTGGAAAGGGTTCTTGTATTTCTAGGCAGACTGGGAATGATGGCAAAGTGCTGCTATAGATGATAAATTCAAATGTTATTTGTCTCATGCAGTGAAATGCTTGTAGCTGTGCAATGCCCAACCATAAAACTACAGTATAAAAAAAACAAATATACATATGTGTATGTGGGTACATTAGGAGTGGGGCTTGATTTAAAAAAAAAAAAATCTAATTAGAGGGTTTGTAATTAATTAATTTCGATTAATCACATTTAATCGCACAACAAAAATTTGCCCCAAAGCTCAAATATTTTTTTGTTTTAAAGGGTTTCAGTGGGCGACAGAATGAAATGATAGACATGGACATGAATATTGTAAACTCAAGCTCTTTTAATTTGGGGGGGAGGAGGGGGCATTTAAACTACATTTCAATTTAAAACAGAGTAAAAAAATATCCCTGGCCAAAATTGGACTTAAAAATAAAGTGTTATTTTAAGTACTTTAAGTACATTTTCAAAATGGTATTGTCTTTAAATAATAATAATTTCAACATAAAGTGCAGTTGTTCTTAAAAAACAAAAAAAAAGGCAAATATAAAAGGTTAATTGAGCTGTAAGTGAGAACAGTCTGTCACATGGGACAAAAGTGGCAGGACCAATCAAATATTTGCAGTTTAAAGTTTTACTGTCCCCCCCCCCCCCTCCTTCACTGGGAGTCGCGGAGGATGGGCTGAGGCAGTCCCGGCAGGAGCGCAGGTCCTGAAGAATGGCCGTCATGCCCTTAAACATGACAGCCATTCTGTAGACATTAGAGGAGCCCACTCCCAAGGAGCTTCCTATAAAAGTGAGCAAACAGGAGAGAGAAGAGGGAAAAAACATTGCATGAGTGGAAGTAAGCACCAGTGGCCTTCAAACAAACCCTATGAATACTAACCCCTTCCTCTTTCAAAAGAGTCTCCAAAATTACTGCGAGACATTCCCATTTCATTTGGCCCAAATTCCCTGCCAAAAGCACCTCCAATCCCATGGTCCATCTCTAAAAATGCAAGAGATGAAACCAACCAGACATCCAGCAAAGCGTGAAACTGTTCCACGCTTGTTCTGGAGTGCTGAGTAGGTTCTCAAAACGTCCTTACCATTCATTCTGCCCATCCCTGAAGGCGTTAACACAGGTGACAGGTGGACTGACCTCTATTTGAGATTGCTCCAGTTGCTATGTGATAGTCAGCAGATCTGCTACAAATAGAAGATCATATGCAAATTTTGGAAATTAAATTATGAATATTAACTTTGCTTTAAAACACAGAAGTTTTTTAACTCATCTCAACATTCATTCAAACACATGACAAACTAATTGACACACCTGAGTCACTCACTTTCTTAAATCCACTCCCTCTCACACACTGTATATAACTACAAACTCTCTTCAGCCATGTTGATGTGTTACCTATAATGGCTGGAAATGTTTATTTCCAGAGAACAGACACAGGCAGACTATGCTAACAGGATGTGATGTTACAACACTGGTGAAATATTCATGTGTAATATATTTGTTCAAGACATTTCTTTGTTATGGGAAAAATTTTGAAATCATCATGATCAACAGGAGTGGTGATTTCTATAACTGCCACAAGTTAATCTGTAGTGGTTTTGGTATCAATCTGATAGGAATTAAATATGGGCCAGTATCGCCGATACCGATAGTTTTCAATAAATAAGGTGGATACGTCATTGAATTGCTAAATGTCAATTAATTTTCATGACCTTGAGTGTTTTTTGTGATATTTCATTTTTATTATTAAATAGTTAAAACCAAGGACATAATTAGGACAAAGTCTATAATTAGAAAATGCTTTATTGTGGTGGGGTGTGGTCTGTGATGTCATGCAGGTGAGATGGACTCACCTGCACGAAATCTACAATCCCGCCTCGCCAGCTTAAAACCTGTGCTCTGCTTGTGTTGTTGTAGGTGGTGAAATTAATTATCCTGAGAATAATGAATGCCGCCAAGATGGCCGCCAGGGTGCAGCCACAAAGTCTGGCGGGTCCTGTGTGTTTGCCAAAAAAATATATCAAAAACCCTTGGATTTTGCCATGTTTGTTTGATCTTTTCTTGTTTTTCTACCTCCTCTTGAGCTTAACGTGTCCACGGAAAATGGTTAATTTAACTCTCCACCCAGCCAAGAGGAACCAACATCTTTTGTATGCAAGAATCCTGGATTGTGGACATGCTAGGCCGCCCCCAGGTAAACGTGTTAAAACGGTATCTAGATCATTCCTGGGGGTTGTGAATCTCTTGATGATAATACTTCTGGCTGGCGTTGTTGAGCGAAACTCTGGACCTGTTTCAAGTCCTGTGCTACAAATGCAGCAGCTCCCTGGGCTAACACCATCACTGCCACCTGGGCTACAGCAGCTTCCAGGTCTAACACCATCACTGCCACCTGGGCTACAGCAGCTTCCAGGTCTAACACCATCACTGCTACCTGGACTACAGCAGCTTCCAGGTCTAACACCATCACTGCCACCTGGACTACAGCAGCTTCCAGGTCTAACACCATCACTGCCACCAGGGCTACAGCAGCTTCCTGGGCTAACACCATCACTGCCACCAGGGCTACAGCAGCTTCCTGGGCTAACACCATCACTGCCACCAGGGCTACAGCAGCTTCCTGGGCTAACACCATCACTGCCACCAGGGCTACAGCAGCTTCCTGGGCTAACACCATCACTGCTACCTGGGCTACAGCAGCTTCCAGGTCTAACACCATCACTGCCACCAGGGCTACAGCAGCTTCCTGGGCTAACACCATCACTGCCACCAGGGCTACAGCAGCTTCCTGGGCTAACACCATCACTGCTCCCAGGGCTACAGCAGCTTCCTGGGCTAACACCATCACTGCTCCCAGGGCTACAGCAGCTTCCTGAGCTAACACCATCACTGCCACCAGGGCTACAGCAGCTTCCTGGGCTAACACCATCACTGCAGGTCCCCATTACAACTAAACCTAGTAAGTCAACACAACCTATCATACCCATGCGTATACAGAGGAACCCTGTATTTAAAAAGCATCGATCGTGTATCGTGACTCTTAATCAAGCTAGGACTATATGGGATCCACAGTGTAAAGACAAAGGGCTCCTAGGTGGCCATCTGAACATACGCAGCATGGCCCCTAAGAGGAAAGAACTGGAATGTCTTCTCATGAATTCAAATGTTGATTTCATGGGACTTTCGGAAACTTGGCTCAAACCCTCTTCTCCACAAGCACTGGTAACTCTACAAGGCTACAATGTCTTCAGAAAAGATAGGCATCAAGGATAGGGGGGAGGGGTGTTATTGTATATGAAGGACTCTCCAAATTGTACACAAATAATCTGGCCAAATGAAATCTCTGTTGAATGTGTTGGAGTTAAAGTGTCACTCTCAGCAAAAATGTCATTTACTGTTTTATGTCTTTATAGCCCATCTTTGGCAAAAGTAGATTTTTATGACCAATTCAAGGCACTTCTGAATTCTTGCAACTTCAACAATGAACTTATCCTAATGGGACACTTAAATGTAAATTGGGATAACAAAAGCGACAGAAAGAAACTAAAAGAAATTACAGATAATTTTGGTTTAACACAAATGATCAATGATCCCACTAGAATAACAAATCGCTCTAGAACTCTAATAGACCTGGTGTTTTCTAACAAACCGAATAGAATGATAAAAACATAACTTTTTGACTGGCTTGTCTGACCACGATGCAGTATTCTTCTCTGGAAAGCTGACTAAAAAGCGACTGAGATGTGTCAGTAAAAGCATGAATATTAAAAAAATATTTATTCCAAATAGTCTACAACAACATTTAATGTAGCTCCAAATAATTTTGATTGGACTAGCATACTATCCTATGATGACACTAATAAATGTTGTGATCTATTATACTCTGCTATTAAAGGGGTCTTGTCACAGTTTCAGAAAGAGAGCCATTTAAAGAAACAAGTTTATTCCTTGCCTTGAATTAATACTGAGTGTAAACAGCATATGAGACTCAGAGACCAGTTACTTAGAAAATCTTTACAATCTGGATTAAATACCAATCGATTAAATTTTATATCTGCAAGGAATAAAGTCACACAAACTTTGAGAATGGCAAAAGCAAATTTTTTCATGACTGTAATTAGAGCTGGGCGATAGAACGATAACGATATGTATTGCGAAATAACTTTTTCTCGATAGAAAAATTAAACTATTGCTATAGGCCTCATCTCTCTTGTCCTCTTAAAAAAAAAAAAGGAAAAAAAGAAAAAAGAACAGCCAATCCAAATTAAGTAGCGCAGAGCCGAACCAATCACAGCCGCAGCGTCACGTCACGTGACTTATTACGTACAGCACAAGCGCCAAGCCGCACATGTGTATTTGTTTTTGCAGCCGTGCAGCCCGGGTAATGAAGGAAATGAGTTTGCCGACTAGAGAAAAATCAACCGAGAGCGTGAGCGAAGGTTATCGAAGAAAAAAACGATGATGGTTCCAATGCCGGAGAGCTTGTCGAACGGAAGGGCCACAGAAGTTCCGTAGTGTGAAGGTATTTCGGCTATTTAAGTCTGACAAAAAACAGAGTAGCGCGCACTGTAAATTGTGCCGAAAGCAAGTCTGGAAATACAATAAAGCGGTGCATGCTCAATCTCTGACTGAAAGCGCTGATTCGTCATTCGGCTTTTGTCTAAAGTAACTGTTAAAACTGTTTGAAAAGCTAAGCTATACAACAAGGAGAGATTGAGAATTTCCTTTTAGTTCTCAGTTTATTTGATATTGACAAAAGTTAGTCAAGTTTGTCTGTTCTTCTGTAAAACAAACTAAGATTTATTTTTAGAATTAATATTTTGTTTCTAAGTGGAATTGACAATTTAGTCTGTTTTGTTTGTTCTATTTTGAAACTTAAACGCTTTAGCGGCTGCCTTTTGTGTAGTTTGCAATATTTGCCTTTATTTATCTGAAACTGAAGTCTCATGTTCCTTAAGTACATCTGTCCTGTTGAACTTATTATGGGAAATAAATATTTTAATTAAAACAAGCTGCTGATTATTTCACATTTTACTTGTGAGCAACGGCACATTTAAATCTTACAAATATAGTTATTTGGCTTATATCGTGACATATATCGTTATCGCCTGAAATGAAAAAAACATATCGTGATATGAAAAAATCTTATATCGCCCAGCTCTAACTGTAATTAATAGTACCAAAGGAAATTGTAAGCTAATTTGGGAAAATATTAACAAACTCCTTGGTAACAGTAAGCATAATGCTGATAAAGACCTTGACCTTCAATTTGCCAGTGAACTGGTATCAGAGCCTCTCAGCCTAGCTACTAAATTAAAAGATTTTTCCAAAGTACCATTAATGAAATTGCACAATTGTTATCTAATTCTTGTGACCCTCAACAAAATATTGGGAATGCCGACACCAAAAAGGATGTTTCTTCTCAAGATTCAAAGTTCAATATTCAAAAGATTACAGAAAATGAAGTAGAAAATATAATCTCTAAATTAAAAAAATTCTAAAGCAAGGGATGAATTTGGATTTGATACCAATTTCTTGAAGCATTATAAATCTTGTCTTTTGGTGCCTGTGACCCATCTTATTAATTTATCAATCACGCAGGTAGTCGTTCCTCTGAGTTGGAAGGTGGCAAAAGTTACATTTATAAATCGGGTGATAAATAAGACCCTGCTAATTATTGATCTATTAGCATACTCGCTATCTTTTCAAAGATAGCAGAAAAGTGGGTTGCTAATTCTATCATCAAACATCTTAATGACTCCAATCCAGGTTTGCACCCTATGCAATTCGGATTTCGCACTCTTCATTCAACTGAAACAGCTGTCTGTGTTTTTTGTTGAGAGCGTGAAATCTTACTTTTTCTTGATTTCAAGCGTGCGTTTGACACTGTGAATCATCTTAAGCTCTTGTCTAGACTGTCGACATTTAACTTTAGTAATCACACCGTTTAATGGATACAGTCTTATCTATCAGATAGAAAACAATGCATGCAAATAAAGAATAGCAAGTCACCCTATCTTTACTGTACGCAAGGTGTACCTCAGGGTTCAATTCTAGGCCCCCTGTTATTTTCACTCTAGGTAAATGACTTGCCCAATATGTGCAAAAATGTGGACATGATTATGTATGCTGATGATACGGTAATTTTTACACAAGCCAAAACTGCTGATGATGCAGCCCATCAGCTTTCATTGGCATTACATGATTTACAAAAATGGCTGAATGACTCATGCCTTAATGTTAAAAAGACCGTATCAGTGTTTTTTAGTAAACCTAAAACAACCGTGGCTGCAGTAAAAGTTTGCTTGGGTGCACAAGAACTAATTAATGTTGAGGAATTTAAGTATTTGGGAGTGCTACTAGACTCGAAATGATCCTTTAAAAAAACACGTTAAAAAAGTAGTGAAAACTGTAAATGTTAATATACAGAACTTTAGACATATCCGCACATCATTAACAGACACAGCAGCGATGACATTTCTACACTCTGTGATACTGGCTCATACTGAATACTGTATTACAAGTTAATCCTATAGAGCACTGCTGCTTTTTTATATCAATTGTCAAATTTTAGATAAATACAAGTTTCTACATTTTCTAATTTCAAATTATTTAAATCTGCCTGTCTGTCTAATATACAAAGTTATACATGGTCTGGCGCCTCCACCAATGAGTGATTTTTATTAAACAAAAGTCTAGCAGTGTTGCCGGGTCTCGACTGACTCGAGCCACTGTTAGAGGTGATTGTGAACTGGCATTCAGGCGGACCACCTTTTCACAGATGCTCTGTAGTATCAGGGAGTGAGCTTCTGGAATAGTCTTCCACTGTCAGCGAGGGAAATTACAAGTCTCCCCATCTTTAAGAGTCACTTAAAAGGGTGGCTGAGGGACACACAAACATGTGATCGTGTTTAATAATCATGCTTTATATTGGACGTGAAAAAGAGTTAGGGTATTACAAAAAGGGAAACAACTATTAGTGTAATGTGTCAGTGAAATATCAGGACAGTCAGGGCATGTGTAATACTGGGGTTTGTGCAATATAATTGATGTGTTTCCGTTATTGTTATCTATATTGTCCTCTGTTGTCCTCTCTTCTTGTCATTGTTTGTTTTAATATGATGTGATCACTGTTTTTGTCCTTGTCACATGATCTGTAAATAGTGTCTCTATATGTTTTTACTAACATGTGTTTAACACCAACCTGCCAGAGGGTCTGCAGATGGAAATTAGCCCAAGGCTATAATCTGGCATGTTTACATTTGTTAAAATGTTCATGAATATGTATTGCCCCTCTTTCTCAATGAATAAATAAATGCAACCCTTGCTAGAGGCTCATGTCCCATCATGCTTTAAAAAAGCTATAGTTCAGCCTCTTCTTAAAAAACACAATCTGGACCCAACTGTTCTGTCCAGTTACAGGCCAATCTCAAAGCTTCCTTTTCTGTCTAAAGTTTTGGAGAAAGTGGTTTATTTACAGTTGCAACTCTGGACTCTGGCAGCCCTGATGCCCTTTTATTGTTGGACATGTCAGCAACCTTTGACACGGTCGACCACGACATCCTGTTATCACGGCTAGAATTTCATGGCTGGCCCAAAAGGATCTGCTCTTGTTTGCAATGCTGTGGTTTCGGCAAAGACGAAACAGCCAGGTCGCCGGACTCGCCGCTCTTGTGTCAGCGCAGGCACACTTTGCTCCCCCTCGCCCCTCTTGTGTTTAGATGTTGTGCTGTCATGTGACTTGACTTAGACGCTTTGGGGATTGTTGTTTACATATTAATTATATTTTTCACCAGTTGTTTTTGTTGTTGAGAATTTTAATTAAAGTTTTTGTATTATAGTTTTTCAACCCTACTTGTTTGTTTTTAAATTGTTTACTGGTTTGCGTCACTTGTAAGATTTTTCTTAAAAAAAAGAAAGAAAAAGAATTGATAACTGTAAACCACCACGGCAGACCCAATGGCATTTTCATGCTTCGCAGCATCATTTATTATTACAATAATCACACAGTTGCTGTAACAGTAGTAACAGTACATTCAACGGCTGCAGCTCTCCCGCTGCCAGCCGTACACATCACCACCAACAGCAACACAAGCAGAGCACAGGTTTTAAGAAGCGAGACATGATTGTAGATGCCGTGCAGGTGAGTCCATCTCACCTGCCCAACAATCATGTTTTTACAGTCCCGTGGTCTCAGCCTCAGATACTTATCAAATCAAACAAAGCTCATGTAAAACAGATGAACAAAAGTTTTCTCCTCCATTTCTGTCAAACAATGCTGTATAAAACGTTTCTAGCGGTTGGTATCATGGTTGCTAGGCAACGAAGGCTAGACCGTCCCACTTCACAAGGCCGGAAGTGCGAGGTTGGTCCTCCAAGGCTGCAGACCCTGAATGGGACACAGCCTATGTGTACTCGCCACAGCACAGACCTTTTGTCACTCTGAACTCAACCCAGAGCCAGTGTTTTTGTACTGATCATCCCCCGGAAATAAAAAACACAGTTCTCCTTGTCATCTGTGGAGGATGAGAATATGACTATAAAGTCTCAAAGGTCAAAGGGTATCCTCCTTTAACAAGTGAAAACTCAGTAATGACCAAATATTAGGCACATTCTGGCCTCTTCTGCTTGTGTGACTGAGGATGCAATTCAGAAATTTCACCACTAGATGGAGGCATTGTCAAACGAATGTCAAAATGGAACTTGAGCGTCACTGGGCTGTGATTCATATTACAGGGCAAGACAAACACAGAAACACACACAAAATAATAATTGGAAAAAAACCCACAATGTCCTTCTTGCAATGCATTATGGGTCCTCATAATGGCACCCTTTTTTCAGTCATAACTCTTCTTCTATACCTCCTACATCCAGCATATGCTATATTGCCTCAAAGGTCTCCTCCAGATGTATCCCATAGATCTGTTTGTCTGTGGTAGTAGGAGTACATTAGATGAGATCCCAGCTGGTACTCAGCTAGTACAGTGACCACATGTTTAACCCCTATGAATAAAGCATGTTTGTTTTAGCTTAACGAGTGAACCGTCAGCTTTTTTTTTTTTTTTTAACCTGTCCCGTTTGGTTCTTTTGCCATCAGAATTATTGTCTAAAGGCGAAGAAAGATGCCCAACGGATTTACTTTACCAAATGGACCATCCCAGCCTTGCCGTAATGGTCTATTTGATTCACCTTTTATTGTTTATTTTATTTTATTTTCAGTTGCTAAATACGGGACAGACATGACTGGGGAAAAGAAAGGGGAGAAAGAAAGAGGGAAAGAAAAACAGCGGGGAAGAGGGACGGGGATAAAGGGCAAAAAACAAAAACCAACAAAATAAGCAAACAAAAAATACATATGTCAATCACCTGGATCACCTGTTGAGAAAGAAAAAAGAGAAAACAAGCAGAAGAAAAAGAAAGAGCAACATAATAAACAACATCACAATGATATATGGGAATATGACAGTAAGTACTAAATATTAAACATTATTGTGCAGCACGTAAGATCGACAGCGCACAGTGTGCTTTGAGGTAGGAGCCAAAAAGAGTGTAGTTTGTGTGTGTGAGCACCCGTGTGTACACCTGTGAGCATGAGCGCGCTTGTATTTAAAAGGTTCCTTCATGTAATGATCTGCTAGAGGGTGTGGGGGGCCACTGCCCCGACCTCCAGGGCATGAAGCAGGTATGGAGGAGATCAAGACTCCAGACATCCAGAGGCCCCCAGACCACAAGAGACCAAGGAAGACCACCAGAGGGGCAGCCGCGCCACTATCCCAGAAAGAGCTGAGGAGAGTCCCAGATGAGGGGTCACTCAGCAGCCGCGGAGCAGAAGCCAGGGGGGTTGCAGTGACGTGCCCGCGAGCTCCGCCGGCAGCCAGCTGTGCCAGAGTGACCGAGCCCCAGGCCAAGAGGCCAAGGGCACCCCACCCCCGAAGTTCGTCAGCTCGTTAAAACAAACGTTAAAGTGTGTTTGGCCAGAGCATAATATCCGATGAGACATTAACAATGCAGTGAATCCTGCTTGTACCGTGATATTCGGGAATGAAAACCAGGCAGCACTCACAGACTGTCTAGATTTCAGCTTGTTCTGATTGTAGATATATTATTGGCATTAATTATCCATAAAATCTTTGTAAGAATAAAATGAAGTTTTGAACAGTGTTCGTATTTAAGTACAGGGTTTAAAAGTAAGTGGAACCTGAACTACACTAAGTACTAACACCACTAATGTCACATAACTTTACCGACATGTGGCCAAAAGTCATATTTTCATGTTCTTTTATGTTGGAACATTTGCATCGTTATATATATATGAGTGACATAAAATTCTTACTTACTGTTAAAGGTTTACTCTTTTTTTTCTTTTTTTTTTAATATTATCAACCTTATAAACAGTACCTCAAGTGGTTGTTGATCAATGGTCTTGACAACTTGCATATTAACGATGAAGGAACTGGCCTCACAGTCCATTGTTCCCTCAGTGGTGCTGGTTTCAGTCATTATGCAAATGTATTGTTTATAAGGTTGAAACCTGCAGTCACCTGATGATGATGAAACGTTTCTCCCACTGAAAACGACCAGATGAACAGAATCAACTGTTTGGGTTGATTGACCTGGATGATTGAGCATACATCAAGACAGAAAAGAAATAACCATTACGTTCTTCAAAGCCATGTTCTAAGGTACATTCTGTTTTTTCTCCTTTCCTTCCTTTTATGTGTTGTGTATTTCTCCCATTGTTAGTTTTATTGTTTTGTTTAATTTAGTTTTATCTCACCAAATGGACCTATAAAAGAAATAAATGGATAAATAATGATTAATCTTAGTTTGACCATATAACGATAATCCCTTCATCTGTGTCTATTCTTTGATAAATCATATAATAACTAATTGGCCTCTTAAATCCTCCCTGTATTGGGGCAATGAGCTACCAAAACCTTTTCTGTAATTTTACACATTTATTTTTTACAATTTAAGTCCAAAGACTCATGCTGACCGATTTCTTTCTTTGTCACACCACCTTTTTCTTTATCATGTAACTTCTTTACATTCACATAAAGGGGAGTTTCACTGGTCCAGCCCACTCAAGATTAAAGTAGTCTGTATGAAGCCCATCTTATAACTCTGCATAGTCACATTTTTGCAACGGGGGGGTTCCACGCGCCAACTCACTGACAGTCCGAAAGGCAGGTTAGGTAACAAGGCTGGGGAAACTGTTCACAGAAGAGGGAAGCTCACAACGAGGAAACAAACTCAAGAAGAAAATGCTCAAGAGATTTCACAAAAGTTAGAATCTTAGCACTAACGCATCTAGCACAATCATCCAGCGACAAGAAAATCTGAGCCCCGGGCATAAATGGCACAGGAACACAACAGCAGAGTAAGCATACACCACGTTGTTCAGTCTGTGTTTAGGAGTTTTGTTTCTAGGAGTTTCTGTCTGGCAACACACTCAGACAGAAACTGGTTCACCCGAAAGACAAAACTCCAACACACAGACTGAACAACGTGGTGTATGCTGTACAGTGCAGCGAGGAATGCCCAGACCTCTACATTGGAGAGACCAAACAGCCACTTCACAAGCGCATGGCACAACATAGAAGAGCCACCTCCACAGGACAAGACTCAGCAGTCCATCTGCATCTTAAGGATAAAGGCCACTCTTTCGAGGATGCCAATGTTCACATATTGGACAGAGAGGACAGATGGTTTGAAAGAGGAGTGAAAGAGGCCATCTATGTCCACTGTGAGCGACCATCTTTGAACAGAGGCGGTGGTTTACGACACCAACTGTCTGCCATCTATAATCCAGTTTTGAGTTCCCTCCCCAGACGCCTTAACGCCCACTCACATCCTGGGCCATCTGACCTCAGGAATTCACATGACAAGGTGGGGCCAGGTTTCACAATGGGCTCACCCGAAACCCTGGCTGATTAGGTCCCACACCCGCTTTCACACCTTGGCGCATGTGATTAGAGGATCACCGGGGGTCCTTTGTCCCTCCTTGGGGGGGATACTCCCACTGGGTTTAAATCTGGGACTCTCGGCCATTTGACCTTAGAACTGAAGAAGCTTCTCGGATGAGAGGTGAAACGTCTTCAAGCAACTTAAAGAAGTCCAGACGCTTTTCTTTGCAAACTCCTTTGACTACGATGACCTGGATGACTGAGAATCTTCACAGACATAGTAATTAGTAGGCGATTTGGATAAAGCAGGTACATATTACACTATGAAATAAGATGTTATTGCAAAGTTTTTATTATATAACTTATATAAGCAAGTTTAAAGGCTTTTGGTTTGCTGGCACTGCAAATCTGATGCTTCTTCAGTCTGAGCTGTGAGGAAATAAAAATATTAAAGTCAAACAACTCAGACATGAACTTAGAGTCCAACTCTGAACTCTAGAGAGGAGAAGAGTTTGACAGTCAAAGATAAAATCTTATTGATTTCAGTTTCAAAGTTTGTCTGCAGCCATGTTTGTGTTGTACTGTCATTTGAAACTGCCAATGTGATGTAAACATGTCTGCTTTAGTTTCTGTGTCTGTTTTCAGGTGATAAGGCTGCTCTGAAGTCATTTACTTCTCTGGGACAAAACAGCACTGATTGGCTGCACAGTTCCAGATGAGACACACACACACACACACACACACACACACACAATGGGCAATCCTTCTGCGTTTGTTTTTCTACTGCTGGATGTGGGGTGTAACCATGGTGACAAGGAGTTGCCATGGGGATTCTACATCCCTCTCATGTTTTCAGTCAATGACATCATTAAGCTTAAGTCCCACCCCCAGCTACAATGATAAATCAAAGCGGACACCTTATGTTACTATGTTACCATGTATATGTCTATATGTTACACTGTGTGCTGTGCTTGCTGTGTGAGATACACTGTGTATGTGTTACACTGTTACAGTGTGTGCTTTATAGTGTGTGTGTGTTTCCATGTGTGTCTCTTGTAGTTTGTAGGCGTGTTTTACCATGTGTATATAACTGTGTGTGTCTGTGTTTATGTGCGTGTTATAACTATGTCTACGTCTGTGTTACAACTGGCTCACAGGTGGTAACATAGAATGGCGTCAATTGAATGGGAATTACCAAAAATTTACTTAATTTAATAACAATGAAACGAGAATCTATCAGTGCTGTAAAGCAGTGCATAAATGAGATGGCAAGCGTGTGAGAAATAGATAGGCAGAACTTTATTAATCCCTCGGGTAGGTTCCTCCAAGAAATTCAGACATCACGTCTGACCACAGTGTCAGACGTGATGTCCCTCAGCCTGACGTACTGTGGTCTGTCAGTAAGGTGGTTTGAGATCCAGGCAACCAAGCAGGGGTCCACCTGCTTCCTGTTCAGTTTTTCCTGGAGCAGACGGGGCCAGATTGTGTTAAAGGCACTAGAAAAGGCTAGGAACAGGATCCTGACCGTGCATTTTCTCTTATCCAGGTGCAAGTGAGCTCTGTGTAGGAGGTACAGAATAGCATCCTCCACACTGACATCTGCCTTGTAGACAGTGTTGGGAAGGTTACTTTTAAAATGTATTCCACTACAGATTACAGATTACATGTCCCAAAATGTAGTTGGATTACTTAATATACTATCATGCTTTGTGCAACTACATGAATGTAATATTGCTGTGTGATTTATTACTATTACTGAAAGTTACTCGCCATACCAATACCAGCTAGATGTTTAAATCTTAATATAAAATGAGTAACAGTAGGGTGCACATTAGGTAAGGCTGCACTTTTTGCAGCGATCTCGTATTTCGGTATCAGTAATATAGTTTCTTTTTGTCTGTTAATAATCATGTGGAACGGCACATGGTTATTTGCAGCGAGCAGGCTCTTAATGCGATCCATCAAGTCTAAAAACAGCATGTTAATACGTGGAGATCCTGAAGGCTGCTGCAAAAATGATCAGATTATATTTTAAATATTTGTTCAATTCAAATCAGTTCAAATTATCTTTTTTTTAAAGAAATCTACTACATCATGTATAATTTTTTATGTCATGTGTAATTTCTATTGCAAATATTAATCACAGTTACTAATAATAATAATAATAATAATAATAATAATAATAATAATGGATTGCATTTATATAGCGCTTTTCAAGGCACCCAAAGCGCTTTACAATGCCACTATTCATTCACTCTCACATTCACACACTGGTGGAGGCAAGCTACAGTTGTAGCCACAGCTGCCCTGGGGCAGTTAAATTTAGAAGGGATGACAGTAAAAAATGTGATGTCATCACGCGCTGCGTTCTTGACACCGGACTCCCGTGTGAACTTACGAAGTCCGGACTAGCAAAAACGCGAGTACGTACTTGAGTATTGAGAAACGGCCTAACAGTCTACAGTCTATGAACTAACCTCAGCTAACGCCAGCTAACAATGTTAACTCGGTGATGAGTAGCCTTCATTAATAGTAATAAAAATCACACAGCAATAGTACGTCGCCCATCCCATTTCCAAGTAAGAAATGCATTCCTGCCCGTGCACTGCTGGCTCTGTTGTCTGACTGACACCACCAACATTAACAGGACGCTGACATTAGAGCCTCTTATTGTGTGTTTTGTTTGGGTTTCCAGCAATCCGAATCAGAGAAACTGTAATAATCCAAGATGGAAATTAAGTTAAAAAATATAAAAATGACAAAAGAGCCGCGAGTCGTACTCGAACCCGGGCCGGCCGCTCTCAGCCATGTGATTTATGGCTACATGCTCATCCAACTGAGTTAAATCTGCGCCCGACTGCATTTAATCACCAAAACTGAAGAAGGCATAGAAACGGCATAGCCTTACATATGAAACCTGAAATGACCGCCGTGTATTCTATTTATTTCAGCAAAGTAACTGTATTCTGATTACCACCTATTTAAACGGTAACTGTAACGGAATACAGTTACTCATATTTTGTATTTTAAATACGTAACGCTGGTACATGTATTCCGTTACTCCCCAACACTGTTTGTAGGCGAACTGTAGTGTGTGCATGCGAAAATCAAATGAAGATTGATAAGGTATCGGCAACAGATTGGAGTGGAACAGCAGCAGGAACTGGGAAGGCCTTGAGAGGCAGGGTTTTACATACATCCACAGGCAAGGTGTTCTGCATTTCTGTTCCAATCCTGAATCTCCACCCACCAAAGTCCTGCAGCACACACACACAGAGCAAATCTGAACAGAGGCCTTGGGCCGTAACAGCGTGGTATAAGTGTCTGTTACTGTGTGTATGCTGTTGTGTTACCCTACGTGTGTGCGTGTGTGTTGCCTGAGCCCTCCCTGGGACAGTTTCTCTAATTATAACAAAGCCTTGGGTTACGTTATATCATCACAGCGGCGTTCAGAGTATTAGGAAGTTTAAAAATAAAATACAGATTTATGGCTGACCTAATGTTGAACGAGTAATTTTTGTTCAAGTGTCTTGTTTGATTGTCGTCACTCTGTCACTGTTTAAATTTGACTAATTCCCTGAGATGATGATGATGATGAACTGACTGTAGTTCGTATAACTAAACTGCTTCTTGATGACTTCCTGTTTCGTGCTCTCGACGATGTTTCTGCTTGACGTCTTTCAAACGTATTTTTCCTTGATTTCATAATCCCAAAGCTCTCTGTGGTCGATAAGCACCGTCTTTGTGCTTCTGCAGCAGATCTTTGACAGCACATCTGGAAACAGCTGCATGCTATAAAATGTCTGCTGACCCCGCTGAGGCAGGACAACTGTGTATCTCTTTGCTGTATTTACTGCTGAAAGCTTTTCAGACCCCTCAGTCTTCTCGTTTTAGACTCACTCTGATTGTTATTCACCTGCACAGCTGCAGCTTTTCCACTTCATGACTTCAGTTTAAGAGAAGATGTTGTTCATGAGCAGCGATTTGCTATAGTTTGTTCACACATCACATTTATTTTCTTTGGTTCTTTAATCTGGAATGTTTTTGAAAATGACTGTTTTTAACCTCTTCACCAGCACACGCCCATGGGGAAAATGAACCTTATATCTTATGATATAACATCTCCTGCTCACACATTGTTCACTGTAAAATAAATACATAAATACAAAAAAGTCCAAAGTCAAACATAATGAGCCTATTTTTGTGATGAAAGACTTTCACACACACCTTAACCTTTCAGTTCTATTCTGAAGCTGCTCTGGGGACCATTATTTCACCTCGCTGCCCGATTTCTTTCTGGTTTGATGGAAAATTATTCTTCAGGGCTGAATTACTCATTAAGATCTTTTTTTGTTTCAAAGCAACAGATATTTTATTGAAATGTAATTTCAGATGGAGGCTCTCTGCTCGTCGTTGATTGGTTAATGAGGGTCTGAAAGCTTAACGAAGCATCATGCTCATTAACGACTGTGATTCTGAGCCAAAAAAATCATCTTTACTCCTCTTTGTATGACTGGGATCTGCTTATTCTTTTTTCACAAGCTCAGCCACGTCCCTGGAGATCAAAATCTCTTCTTCGAGAGAAAACTGCTCTAAAAGTACATTACAAAATTGATGAATTGAAACATAATAAACTGAGATGCAGAGAAAAGTAAAGGACATCAAAATTACATTTCTAAAGACCCACAATAGGAATTTCAGCTTAAGAATGTCACTGGTACTTTTCACCCGTGCATTTCTTTGTAAGCTTCAGAATGGTTTTACACTTCGAACTGACTTTATCATATAAACCTGTGTTTGAAAGTCTCTTTTATCCATCCATCCATTTTCTTCCGCTTATCCGGGGCCAGTTCACGGGGGCAGCAGCCCAAGCAGAGAAGCCCAGACCTCCCTCTCCCCAGCCACCTCCTCCAGCTTGTCCGAAGGAACACCAAGGCGTTCCCAGGCCAGCCAAGAGATATAATCTCTCCAGCGTGTCCTGGGTCTGCCCCGGGGCCTCCTGCTGAGACATGCCCGGAACACCTCACCCAGGAGGCATCCTTGTCAGATGCCCGAACCACCTCAACTGGCTCCATTCAATGTGAAGGAGCAGCGGTTCTACTCTGAGCCCCTCCCGAATGGCTGAACTTCTCACCCTATCTCTAAGGGAGAGGCCAGCCACCCTTTGGAGGAAGCCCATTTCCACTGCTTGTATTCGGGATCTCTTCTTTCGGTCACTACCCACAGCTCGTGGCCATAGGTGAGGGTAGGGACGTAGATCGACCGGTAAATTGAGAGCTTCACTTTTACGCTCAGCTCTCTCTTCACCACAACAGACCAGTACACCAATCCGTCTGTTGATCTCCTGCTCCCTTCTCCCATCACTTGTGAACAAGACCCAGAGATACTTAAACTCCTCCACTTGGGCCAGGAATTCGTCCCTGACCCGGAGAGCAGCCTCCTGTTACTGTGAGCCCTGGCTAGCAGTTTGTTGCTCGTACTGTTGATAGTGCAGCAGCAGCAGCTCACTGGGAAAATGCCCGGTGTGCTTGATTACCAGTTCAGGCCTGCTACCTAAACTTCTGTAATTGAGGCATGGTTGGTTAGATGCTTGCTGGCTAAAATGGGAGAACCTTCCAGTGGGTTTCTGTTCAGGACAGTTCGAGTGGTTTTGTTTGGTTTGTCTGTCTGTGGTTGTTGATTTTCAGCTCTGAGTTTGTGTTTAAATGACCAGGAAAACAGCAAGTGGCTTTTTGGCCTGAATAAATTCACCTGTACACAGATCTGCACGTGTAAACACCAATCCTGCTCATAAATTAGGATGATACATCACAATGGTAACAGTTCGTGAAAGTACAACATGCTGTTTCCATGGAGACCATAAAGGAGAGGAGGAAAAGAAGATAATTGTGTTTTTGGAAACACTTTAACTAATCAGCTCTAGCTGACATTCGGGATAATGGGTGTGTTTTGTGTTGCCATGCCGACTGCAGCTATTTAAACAGCTTTCATCGTCACAACATGACAACAGAGTGAGCGTGGGACAGATGGATAGACGAGAGATGGAGGATAATAGAGGAAAATAGGAGGTTTGAAAATGCTTCAGTGTAATAGCTGAGCCTCTCTCATGCTTTCTCTCTCTCTATTATTCTTTAGTTTCAGTCTCCAGACTGAAACAACTCAATTTCACCCCTCACTAACACTGTGTGTGTGTGTATCTGTTAGTGTGTGTTGCAGTGTGTATGACCAGCAGTCATTTAAAACAATGACAAACTGCCAAACTCAGAGAGGAGAAGGAACAAAGAAAACGATTTTTTACACATTTCAGAGTTTCTGTTTCTGTGTGAAATATTATCACGAAACACTTTTGAAAGCTGCTCATGTTCATGGGCTGGAGGTCGGAGGACTCAAAAGATAAACAAAAGCATCATTAACTCTATGCTCATTATCCTCTGAAGCAGCTCCCAAACAGCTGCAGTGCAAAACACATCAAGACTGCCGTGTGCACGGCTTCTGTCTAACAGTGTCAAACACTATATATGTACAAATGTGTGTCACAGGTTTGGACACGCCCTCTCATTTAACGTTTTTTGACATTTTTTTAGGAAATCCGTAGAGGGAGCTGAAGGTTCGAGTTGCCAAACGTCAGCCACAAAACTTCAATGACTTGCAGAGGATCTGCATCGAGGACTGGGACAAAATCCCCCCTGACATGTAAAACTGACCTTTGTGATTGCAACAAAGATTTTGCCACCAAGCACCAAAGCATTATATATATTTGTTTCATTCATTCATGAAAATATGAATTAATTTGACTTTTTTGAAATGCATTTTTCTGAATTTATTGGTTATTGTTCTGTCTCTCACTGTTCAAATAAACCTACCATAGAAATGATAGACTGATCATTTCTTTGTTAGTGGGCAAACTTACAAAATCATGTTTCCCTGACTGTATATGCTGATGATGTCAAGTCTATTTCCCTTTAAAACATAGCGGTTCTGTTCACTGCCATCAGGGAGTGGATAGCACTGAATTTTATCTTAATAATTATCTTTAATCTTAATTTTAATGAAAAGTGACTGAGGTGATGCTTTTTAAATCCAGTGGCTCCAGCTGTATTCTTTGACCTTTCCTATTTGGCCCCACATGAAAAAAAACAGCATTTACTCATTTATGTGTGAAAATGGACCTGCTTCACCCTTACATGCCATCACGTACTCTTAGATCTGCTAACCAGGAGCTTTGACTGTCCCGGAGACTTTTTATAAATCCACAGGAGACACAGCCTTTGCACTTCTGGCTCCTAAAATGTAAAAGGAGCTGCCTCTGGAGGTCAGGTAGGCATCGTCTCTTGCTGTTTTTAGAACGCTTTTAAAAACACATCTTTTCTCTTTGGCCTTTAACCCAGTGTGAGTTGTCATCTGTGTTAAACTTTTGTATGTCCCTATACTGATTTATTCTACAAACTGGGCATCACAGCGAACACCGTCCCCACAGATACAGCGGCCAGCGAAGCACAAGTCAAGTCAATTCTAGTGGCAAACTCGTCATTCCAACCATGGTCAGTGTTACAGTACACAGCGAGACAACGTTCCTCCAACATTCCTACATATGGCAGACAATCAACACAGGACTACATAAAGTGAGAGACAAGTGTGCAAAAACTCCAAAAAAAAGAAAACGCCCAAAATGACACAAACACAACAGTGCAATAGAAAATTGCAACAGTGGCAGTGGGTTGTGCAAACAGTGGTTAGTTGATTTATGAAGGGGTGTGTGTTCGTCTAGTCACCGAGTGTTCAGGAGTCTGACGGCCTGGGGGAAGAAACTGTTCCTCAGTCTACCAGTGAGGGCCCGGACGCTCCGGTACCTCTTTCCAGAAGCCAGCAGGGTGAAGAGGGTGTGTGGGGTGTGTGGGGTCCTCCATGATGCTGGTTGCTTTGCGGTCAGAGCGGGTGTGATAGGTGTCCGTGATGGAGGGGAGAGAGGCTCCAATGATCTTCTCAGCTGTTCTCACTATCCGATAGAGTGCAGTTACAGAACCGCAGTTGTTGATCAATGCCCATGAGAATTTGTATATTTAATGATCAAGGAACTGACCTCCCAGCCCATTGTTCATTCAGTGGGCTGGTGTCAGTCATTGTGTAAAGGTGCCGTTTATAAGGTTGGAAACCTGCAGTCAGCTGAGACTGAAGAAGTCACCTGGATGAGTGACGAAATGTTTCTCCCACTGAAAACATCCAGACGAACAGAATCAACTGTTTACCATCGCAGCAACAGGGCAACAATATGAGAACAGGGGTCTGTCACGCGAAGCGCTCCTGACACTATTCCCACAGAGCTGATCAAGACAATCCAGAAATACTGATAAGGTGGAGTGCCCAAAATGTCTCTTCACTGACGTGAAGGAAATGTTGAATGAAGTTTGCTGTTGCTCGAGAAGCTGCTTGATTGTTTTTCACCTGATTAAAAGACGTTACTCCAAGTGATCAATAAACACATGAAGTGTTAGTATGGAGGACTTCTCTGCATTTCCCAGGACATGATTTTTATTTATCCTCTTCTGTGCTGATCTGTCCTAGTTCCTATAAATATTTGTTCTGTGACTTTGTTTCACTGCCTCATGTGAAGTTTATTTTAATACCCATGCCTTCAGCTGGAGTGAGGTTTTTTTATGAATGCAAAGCCTCAGTCTCATTTACACCTCCACCAGGGATTAGCAGTTTTACATGAAACGGGTTAAATGTTCTCTGATATCCTCGGCTAATTTGAATTAATTAAATCAGTGGTGAAGCTCCACTCTGCTGCCAACCAGGGAAAATCATTTATTCATTTCTGAAGTCTGCCAGTCATTAAGCTTCAGGCTGAGTTTCAGTTTGTGCAGATTTGTCTCAGAAAATCAGATCATGTACCGAAAACAGGTTCCTGTAAACTTCCTCATTTTATCCACAGGGATCAGTTTGACCTTTAAAATAGTGATGAGTTCAGATTTCAGTTTCTATCACAGAAAACAAGAACAAAATAGATACAATTTAGCACCTGATCCCTAAAGTTTTATGTCCTCAGTCATACTCTGTTTGAGATTTAATCTGTGACATCACTATAAAATACTGCCGTACTAATTTATCAGACCTGTGTGTGCATGTGTGTCGATCACAAGCAAACACCCATTAGTGCGATAATGACGACAGTATATTCTGTACGTGTGAGTTTTTTCTGAGCACACACACAATTTAATCCAACATATTCCGGCGTCGAGTGTGTGTTTGTTTTACCTGATATCAGTAATTGTTTGTGAGTCGAGCGGCTGTGCTGTAATCTCTGCAAACACACACTGATATTGACAGATGGATTAACTGTCGACCTTTCAGAGGAGATGATCGCCGCTATGATCTACTTGGTCATATGACATTTTTTTCGATGACTGACACATGGAAAAAAGACACACACTGAACCAAGAATCTGTGAATGTTGGCAGATTATTTTAAAGAAGCCAAAAAGTTTGGGTTAGATCAGGGGTGGGCAACTCCAGGCCTCGAGGGCCGGTGTCCTGCAGGTTTTAGATGTGTCCTTGGTCCAACACAGCTGATTCAAATGGTCAAATTACCTCCTCAACATGTCTTGAAGTTGTCCAGAGGCCTGGTAATGAACTAATCATGTGCTTACACAGGGTCAAATTTAAAACCTGCAGGACACCGGCCCTTGAGGCCTGGAGTTGCCCAGCCCTGGGTTAGATTCTGTTTTCTGTCTTAAAGCTTCATTGATTGTGTATTTAAGTTATCTTTATACATGAAAAACAACAATGAATGAGTGGAGGATGTAAACATTCACAGATACCTGAAAAAATACCACATGTGGAGAGTTTTTCCTTTTCTTTTAAAAGGTCAGTCGTAGTGGCTCTTCCTGTTCTCTGGTGGTAATCTGCATGTTAAATGGACTGGTTCTTGTATATCGCTTTTCTACTCTGAGCACTCAAAACGTTTCACGCAAGAACTTTTTTTCTTTCTCTCTAATATTCACACTCCGATGGATGCATCAGAGAACAACGTGGGGTTAGCATCTTGCCCAGGGATATTTGGCATGCAGACTGGAGCAAACAAGTATCAAACCACCAACCTTCCAGTTAGTCGGTGACTTGCTCTACCAGCTACAGCCACCCAATCTGAACTATGAGGCCTGACCTCGCCTCATACCCAGGGCATAGCGCCACTCTCTGAAGTCACTTAGACCAGGGGTGGTTTTAGATCTCACCCTGGGTCAACACACCTGAATCACATGATTAGTTCATTACCAGGCCTCTGGAGAACTCCAAGGATGTGTCCCAATTCAGGGTCTGCACGCTTGAAGTACGCATTTCAAGTGCGATTACGTCACCGCCACGCGACGACGGCTGTCCCAATTCAAAGTGTACTCCAAATGCGCCGTCGATTTCCCCAAATATCAAGCGTGGTCCGGTGCACGCTTCGTGGTCCCATATATCCCACAATCCATAGCGCGGCGGTGGGTGTGGATAATTTTGCCGCAAAATACGGCAGAAGGGAGCGGCCGAAGAGTGAACTGTCAAAAGTAAGTACTGAATATGATGTCACTTATTTATGTGCGAATGTTTAAGAACATTAAAACATTACTGTTGGCCACATGTCGGCAAAGTTATGTGACATTAGTGATGTTTGTACTTTCAGCGGTAACTTGGTTTTAAAGCCTCTACTTCTAAATACATATATAGTCGACCTTAATCTTACAGAGAATGTGATGATTTTATGGATAATTAAAGTCAGTCATATATCCACAAACACAACAAGCTGAAAGTCAGTGATGCTGCTCGGTTTGCAGTCCTGAATATGACGGCACAAGCAGGATTCACTGCACTGTTAATGTTAGCTATGTTATATTGCTGCCTCTGTTCGGTGGTGTCGAGCCAAACGGACTTTAACGTGTGTTTGAACGAGCTGACGGTTCACTCGTTAAGCTGAAAGAAAGATGCTTTAATCACAGGAGTCACACATGTGTCCACTGGACCATCTGGGAACTCTTCTTGTTTAGCACTCGTAATAACACAAACACTAAATCCTCCTTCTCTTGTGCTGTTTTGTAGCAGTGTGTCCACCTGAGACTGTCACCTGTCTGTCTGTCCTGCACTCTCTCTCTGTTTCTTTCTCTCTGATTGTGGAATAAAAGTATGAACATGTATTTATAAGTTACACTTGTGTTTGAATCCTGCAGCTTATCACACATTTGATTTCCATGTGTGACGACTGCAAGTGTCCAGAGTGAGGACAGACTGAGGGACCCACTGCTGCACATCATCTGTGAGGCTTTGCACCCCTGATGATCCACCAGGACAAACTCAGCAGTGTGTGAGGAAGAGGAGGAGGAAGAGCCAGCAGCAGCTGACAGATGGAGAGAATAGACAGACTGTTCCCTGTTTGTGAAGGACTGCTAGGAAAGTTTAACATAACTAATTGTCTGTCCTGAATCAGTCTTATTAGGTAATGTTCAAATAATGTTATCATCCCAGTGTTTTCAGTGTGGGAGAAAGTACTTAGGGCCTTCAAGTTACACACTATGAAAGGCAGCAACAAGTTTAATATTCAGAAACCTAAAGTATGTATCAGCAGCAGAATGGAGCTAAAAATAAATGTTTGTTTCAGTTCTATGAAGCTTTGAGTATTTTGGATTAGTAGCACTGCTGTGTTTGTTGCATCATATTGCTGTAATTGTTTATATGCTTTATATATTCTGAGGTAAGTTGATCTATAGTCTTACATCATATTCTATAAGGATGTTATGTGTTTGTATAGTTTCTGCCCAGTTTGACCCATTTAGCAGAAGTCAGCCTGTTTAAGGCTCTGATATCTATTCTGTATGACTTAAAGCAGTTATGACATGGTCTGATTTTCTCACCCAATAAAGGAATATTTAATATATCAGTCTGATCTTCATTCTATCAGAAACAGTTATCACAGCTCGTACATTTTCTTTTTACACATATATGTAAGCATTGAGCCAAATTTAGTAATGTCAACATATTGAAAGAACAATGTTTGTCTCTTATATATAATACATCTGTATATACACTGTCAGAGATACTTGTCTTTGAGTGAAGATTTAAGGTGATAGGAAATATAATTAACTGCTACTTGCATCTTTGACCCAGAGTTCAAGCTCATATGTATATATATATATATATATATATATATAGATGATGTTAATGCAGCACTACGGACGATACCTACAACCACGATTACGGACACTAACAAGCTGATCTACACTACAGCAGCAGTGATCAGTGAGATGCTTGGCTACAAGTTGAACAGCCACAAGGGGCAGTACCCTCCATGGAGAAGGAGGCTAGAGGGCAAGATCAAAGTAGCATGAAGGGAGGTTAGCCAACTAACGGAGTTGCAGAAAGGCGCGACAAAGAAGGTGCATAAGAAATACAGCAAGCTGTCCGTACCTGAGGCCTTGGAAACTGCCAAGCAAAGACTCACAGCCTTGGCCAGCCGCTTGAGGAGGTACACCAGAGAGATAGAAGGCAGGAGAATAAACCAGCTGTTCTCCACAGAACCAGCAAAGGTGTACTCTCAGTGGCAAGGGAACAATAAGAGAACAGCACCAAGGCTGGAGACGGAGCAATACTGGAAGAGCATATGGGAGAAGGACGCAACCCATAACGGCAATGCTCAGTGGCTAGTGGATCTGAGGGCAGACCACAGCAACCTCCCTGAACAGGGTCCAGTAACCATCACAGTGGCAGATATCCAAGAAAGGGTCTCCAGTATGAAGAGTTGGACAGCACCAGGGCCCGACATGGTTCACGCCTACTGGCTGAAGAAGCTGACTGCACTCCACGAACGTCTGGCAGCACAAATGAACCAGCTGCTAGTTAACGAGAGACACCCGGAATGGCTAACCGAAGGTCGGACGGTCCTGATCCCCAAGGACCCCAAGAAGGAACCGGTCCCATCCAACTACCGACCAATAACCTGCCTCAGTACTACATGGAAGCTCCTGTCAGGCATCATATCGGCTAAGATGAACAGGCACATGGGTCAATACATGAGTGGGGCACAGAAAGGGATTGGCAAGAATACCAGAGGCGCAAAACACCAGCTACTGGTAGAAAGAACAGTCAGCCGAGACTGCAAGACCAGACTGACCAACCTGTGCATAGCCTGGATTGATTACAAGAAGGCCTATGACTCAATGCCCCACAGCTGGATACTGGAATGCCTAGAACTATATAAGATCAACAGAACCCTAAGAGCCTTCATCAGGAACTCAATGGGGATGTGGCGTACAACACTAGAGGCCAACTCCAAGCCCATAGCACAAGTCACCATCAAGTGCGGGATCTACCAAGGAGATGCTCTGTCCCCACTGCTGTTCTGCATAGGCCTTAACCCCCTCAGTGAGATCATTAACAAGACTGGCTATGGATGCCGACTACGAAACGGAGCGGTTGTCAGCCACCTCCTGTACATGGATGACATCAAGCTGTATGCCAAGAGTGAACGAGACATCGATTCACTGATACACACTACCAGGCTATACAGTAATGACATTGGAATGTCGTTCGGACTGGAGAAGTGTAGTCGGATGGTAACAAAGAGAGGGAAGGTAGTCAGAACTGAGGGAATTGAACTACCAGAAGGCAACATTGCAGACATAGAGGACAGTTACAAGTACCTGGGGATCCCGCAAGTGAATGGGAACCATGAAGAGGCCGCTAGGAAAGCTGCAACCACCAAGTACCTGCAGAGGGTCAGGCAAGTCCTGAGGAGTCAGCTGAACGGTAAGAACAAGATCCGGGCCATCAACACCTACGACCTGCCCGTGATCAGGTACCCTGCTGGGGTAATAGGCTGGCCAAAGGAGGAGATAGAAGCCACTGACATAAAGACAAGAAAGCTCCTTACCATGCATGGAGGGTTTCACCCCAAGTCCAGCACCCTGAGGCTGTACGCTAAGCGGAAGGAAGGGGGCCGGGGACTGGTGAGTGTCAGCACCACAGTCCAGGATGAGACAAGAAACATCCATGAATACATCACGAAGATGGCCCCAACTGACAGCGTGCTAAGTGAATACCTCAGGCAGCAGAAACCCAAGAAAGAGGAGGAAGGCGAGGAACCATCATGGAAGGACAGGCCCCTGCACGGTATGTACCACCGGCAGATAGAGGAGGTGGCTGATATCCAGAAATCCTACCAGTGGCTGGACAAAGCTGGACTGAAAGACAGCACAGAGGCACTAATCATGGCAGCACAAGAACAAGCTCTGAGTACAAGATCCATAGAGGCTGGGGTCTATCACACCAGGCAAGACCCCAGGTGCAGGCTGTGTAAAGATGCCCCAGAGACAATCCAGCACATAACAGCAGGGTGCAAGATGCTAGCAGGCAAGGCATACATGGAGCGCCATAACCAAGTGGCCGGCATAGTGTACAGGAACATCTGTGCCGAGTATAACCTGGAAGTCCCAAGGTCAAAATGGGAGATGCCCCCAAGGGTGATGGAGAATGACCGAGCTAAGATCCTGTGGGACTTCCAGATGCAGACGGACAAAATGGTGGTGGCTAACCAACCGGACATAGTGGTGGTAGACAAACAGAAGAAGACGGCCGTAGTGATCGATGTAGCAGTTCCGAATGACAGCAATATCAGGAAGAAGGAACACGAGAAGCTGGAGAAATACCAAGGGCTCAGAGAAGAGCTCGAGAGGATGTGGAGGGTGAAGGTAACGGTGGTCCCCGTGGTAATCGGAGCACTAGGTGCGGTGACTCCCAAGCTAGGCGAGTGGCTCCAGCAGATCCCGGGAAGAACATCGGAGATCTCTGTCCAGAAGAGCGCAGTCCTGGGAACAGCTAAGATACTGCGCAGGACCCTCAAGCTCCCAGGCCTCTGGTAGAGGACCCGAGCTTGAAGGATAAACCGCCCGTAGGGGCGTGCTGGGTGTTTTTTTTTTTTATATATATAGATGCTTGGCTACAAGTTGAACAGCCACAAGGGGCAGTACCCTCCATGGAGAAGGAGGCTAGAGGGCAAGATCAAAGTAGCACGAAGGGAGGTTAGCCAACTAACGGAGTTGCAGAAAGGCGCGACAAAGAAGGTGCATAAGAAATACAGCAAGCTGTCCATACCTGAGGCCTTGGAAACTGCCAAGCAAAGACTCACAGCCTTGGCCAGCCGCTTGAGGAGGTACACCAGAGAGATAGAAGGCAGGAGAATAAACCAGCTGTTCTCCACAGAACCAGCAAAGGTGTACTCTCAGTGGCAAGGGAACAATAAGAGAACAGCACCACCAAGGCTGGAGGCAGAACAATACTGGAAGAGCATATGGGAGAAGGACGCAACCCATAACGGCAATGCTCAGTGGCTAGTGGATCTGAGGGCAGACCACAGCAACCTCCCTGAACAGGGTCCAGTAACCATCACAGTGGCAGATATCCAAGAAAGGGTCTCCAGTATGAAGAGTTGGACAGCACCAGGGCCCGACATGGTTCACACCTACTGGCTGAAGAAGCTGACTGCACTCCACGAGCGTCTGGCAGCACAAATGAACCAGCTGCTAGTTAACGAGAGACACCCGGAATGGCTAACCGAAGGTCGGACGGTCCTGATCCCCAAGGACCCCAAGAAGGGACTGGTCCCATCCAACTACCGACCAATAACCTGCCTCAGTACTACATGGAAGCTCCTGTCAGGCATCATATCGGCTAAGATGAACAGGCACATGGGTCAATACATGAGCGGGGCACAGAAAGGGATTGGCAAGAATACCAGAGGCGCAAAACACCAGCTACTGGTAGACAGAACAGTCAGCCGAGACTGCAAGACCAGACTGACCAACCTGTGCACAGCCTGGATTGATTACAAGAAGGCCTATGACTCAATGCCCCACAGCTGGATACTGGAATGCCTAGAATTGTACAAGATCAACAGGACCCTAAGAGCTTTCATCAGGAACTCAATGGGGATGTGGCATACAACACTAGAGGCCAACTCCAAGCCCATAGCACAAGTCACCATCAAGTGCGGGATCTACCAAGGAGATGCTCTGTCCCCACTGCTGTTCTGCATAGGCCTGAACCCCCTCAGTGAGATCATTAACAAGACTGGCTACGGATACCGACTACGGAACGGAGCGGTTGTCAGCCACCTCCTGTACATGGATGACATCAAGCTGTATGCCAAGAGTGAACGAGACATCGATTCACTGATACACACTACCAGGCTATACAGTAATGACATTGGAATGTCGTTCGGACTGGAGAAGTGTAGTCGGATGGTAACAAAGAGAGGGAAGGTAGTCAGAACTGAGGGAATTGAACTACCAGAAGGCAACATTGCAGACATAGAGGACAGTTACAAGTACCTGGGGATCCCGCAAGTGAATGGGAACCATGAAGAGGCCGCTAGGAAAGCTGCAACCACCAAGTACCTGCAGAGGGTCAGGCAAGTCCTGAGGAGTCAGCTGAACGGTAAGAACAAGATCCGGGCTATCAACACCTACGCCCTGCCCGTGATCAGGTACCCTGCTGGGGTAATAGGCTGGCCAAAGGAGGAGATAGAAGCCACTGATATAAAGACAAGAAAGCTCCTTACCATGCATGGAGGGTTTCACCCCAAGTCCAGCACCCTGAGGCTGTACGCTAAGCGGAAGGAAGGGGGCCGAGGACTGGTGAGTGTCAGCACCACAGTCCAGGATGAGACAACGAACATCTATGAATACATTGGGAAGATGGCCCCAACTGACCGAGTGCTCAGTGAATACCTCAGACAGCAGAAACCCAAGAAAGAGGAGGGAGACAAGGAACCATCATGGAAGGACAGGCCCCTGCACGGTATATACCACCGGCAGATAGAGGAGATGGCTGATATCCAGAAATCCTACCAGTGGCTGGACAAAGCTGGACTGAAAGACAGCACAGAGGCACTAATCATGGCAGCACAAGAACAAGCTCTGAGTACAAGATCCATAGAGGCTGGGGTCTATCACACCAGGCAAGACCCCAGGTGCAGGCTGTGTAAAGATGCCCCTGAGACAATCCAGCACATAACAGCAGGGTGCAAGATGCTAGCAGGCAAGGCATACATGGAACGCCATAACCAAGTGGCCGGCATAGTGTACAGGAACATCTGTGCCGAGTATAACCTGGAAGTCCCGAGGTCAAAATGGGAGATGCCCCCAAGGGTGATGGAGAATGACCGAGCTAAGATCCTGTGGGACTTCCAGATACAGACGGACAAAATGGTGGTGGCTAACCAACCGGACATAGTGGTGGTAGACAAACAGGAGAAGACGGCCATAGTGATCGATGTAGCGGTTCCGAATGACAGCAATATCAGGAAGAAGGAACACGAGAAGCTGGAGAAATACCAAGGGCTCAGAGAAGAGCTCGAGAGGATGTGGAGGGTGAAGGTAACGGTGGTCCCCGTGGTAATCGGAGCACTAGGTGCGGTGACTCCCAAGCTAGGCGAGTGGCTCCAGCAGATCCCGGGAAGAACATCGGAGATCTCTGTCCAGAAGAGCGCAGTCCTGGGAACAGCTAAGATACTGCGCAGGACCCTCACGCTCCCAGGCCTCTGGTAGAGGACCCGAGCTTGAAGGATAAACCGCCCGTAGGGGCGTGCTGGGTGTTTTTTTATATATATATGACAATACATATAATATTGTCCATATTATATTAACATTACCACAGTGAGATGACTTTAGTCTCATGAACAACATTAGCTAATTGTTATTTACTAACTAATCTTAAAATGACTGTTCAGTACAGAAATGAAGCCCAACTATCATGTTTTACAGTCCTGTGGTCTCAACTAATCAAAGTGATGTCATGACAAAAATGAATGACCAACAAAACATTTTTTCTCCTTCATTTCTGTCACACAAAGCTGTATGAAACATTTCTCGCGGTTAGTATCATGGTTGCTAGGCAACCTGAACAGCACGACGAAGGCTAGACCGTCCCATTTCACTTCAAGCCTCTCACTTCCGCACTTCCCGTACTTGTAGTACGCACCGTACGTAGTACGCGTAGTGTGCGTACTTCAAGCGTGCAGACCCTGAATTGGGACACAGCCCAAGACATGTTGAGGAGGTCATTTAGACATTTGAAGCAGCTGTGATGGATCAGGGACACTGGCCCATGAGGCCTGAGTTCCCCCACCCCTGACTAACACCAACATCAAAAATCAGAATCAATATAAAGTCAGCCTTTATGCGGATGATGTGTTACTTTTTCTCCAAAATTCACAAACCAATATCTCTGGGGTGATTGAATTGATAAACTCTTTTGCAAGAATATCAGATTACTCAATTAACTGGTCAAAATCTACAGTCCTTCCGATTAATTGCTCCTTCCGTAATTCTTCTTCTACACCACTGCAATCAGGAAATATAAAATATTTAGGTATTAATGTTTGTCCCAAGCTTGCAGATCTAACTAAATTAAACCATATCCCACTTTTAAAGAAAGTAGAAGGTGATCTGGCTAGGTGGAAATGTCTACCCATATCACTCATGGGAAGGGTTGCCGCTATAAAAATGATGGTCTTACCAAAAATGAATTATTTATTCTCAATGATCCCAACTAAACCGCCACAAGATTGGTTCAGATCTCTAGATTCATATATGTCCAAATTCCTTTGGAAAGATAAACCCTCACGTATAAGCTTAAAAACACTACAAAAGACCAAGGATAAAGGAGGATTAGAACTGCCTAACTTTCAGCACTACTTCTTAGCCAACAGGCTTCAGTTTATCTCACGATGGCTAAAACATACCCTCTTAGATGAACCTTGGATAGATGTAGAACAAGCACTTTGCAATAATCTAGAGATTTCAGATCTACCATTTATCAGCTCAAACATCCAACGACATGAATGCTTTAAAAGCATCAACATCAGCTCTTCTCTGACAGCATGGTGGGAGTTTCTGAAGTTGACGGAGTCCTCATTAATCCCACGCAAACGTACACCTATCTGGAACAACCCTGACAGATTACAAAACAATAATATGATAAACTTTCCAGATTGGAGTGGTAAAGGAATCAAATACTTAGAACATATATTAGAAGGAACAGAATTTATTCCATTTGACAGACTAGTTACACAATATGGGATCAACAAGAAAAGATTTTTAGAATATCAACAAATTAAATCCATAGTAAAAAAGAAATTTAAACCGGGTCAAGTTGAATTACAAACACCACCAAGTGTGGTACAATTTCTTACTCTTAAAACCCCAAAATTACTTTCCAAAATATACAGAATGCTTTCTAAAACAGATGAATCAATATCACTTCCTACTGCAAAATGGGAAGTGGCTTTATCAGTTAACTTAGACCAAAACTTCTGGTCTCAGATTTGCTTAAAAACCTTTTAAACCTTTTGCAATATCATCCCCCCACACACTCAATGTGCAATATCACTGATCACACTGCACCTCTCAATGCACCTGCTAGTTAGATGGCATGTATGTGTATGTATATAGATGTAAGCGTGTATGTGGAAATATGTGTGTGTATGCATGTACGGATGCAAATATGTATATATACATATATGTATGTATCTGCGTGTATGTTTGCAGGTGTATGTATATCTTGTACATATCTTTCTTGTGTAAATGTAAATTTGTCTGTTATTGTGTAAATACTTATGCTATTGTGTACTCCACACACATGGAGAGATGCCAAACTGCCTTTCACTGTTCTTGTAACAGTGACAATAAAAAACTATTCTATTCTATTCTATTCTATTCATTTAATTAGAAATCCCAGTCTTCCATTAATTCAATACAAAATACTACATAGAGTGCACTATACAGGTCATCGGATGTTCAAGATGGGCTTTACATCTACCAACAACTGCTCACACTGCCAAACCAATTCACCGGACAATTATATCCACGCTCTTTGGTTCTGTCCACCAGTTCAGAAGTTTTGGCGCGAGATATGTGAAGACTTATCGAAGTGTCTGAAATGTAACATTCCAACTTCCCCTTTAGTATGTTTGTTGGGCAGCTTAGATTATGTCACTACAGAAAAGAATATAGCCCATATGGTTTTCACTGCCCTATGCATAGCCAAGAAAACAGTCCTCATGAACTGGAAAAATAAAAATAATCTTAATTCTAACCAATATAGAAATTATCTATTAGATTACATTAGTCTTGATACAGCCTCTGCCACCACATCAGATCAATTGCTCAGCTCCATCACCTAGTGGGGGTGGGGGTGGGGGGGTCATAGTTTGGTCCCACCATCGCTGTTATGATTGGTGTGAGGGTAGGAACAGGCTTGGGGCGTCGGGGGATTCCCCAGGAGCATCTTCCTTGGAGGGCTCAACCTGGGGTAGACATTGAGGGCTATCAGGAGGGGCTATGCGCTTACCTGCTGCTCTCTGGCAGGTAGCTCCATGCCCTCCTGGGTTTTAAATGCACCTTAGAACACACATACATCAACACTACATATGAGCGGGCGGAGGGAGGTTTGGAGTCTTCTCACACCCCCGTTCTCTGCTGCCTGCTGGAGCGGGGGGGCTGGGAGGAGGAGTTGGCCGTCCGATTGGGGTCTGGAATGTGGGGCCTCCCTGCTGCTGCCAAGTCTAGGCAGTCTGCTTCTCTCCACCCCAGGGAAAAGGGTAACACTACCTGGGTCTGGGTGCAGTTTCCCCTTCCAGGGGCAAGGGTACCTAGACCCGGTTCTTAGAGTACGCTTGGGGAGTGTGATTGTGTGTACAGTGTCTATTTATGTCTGTCTCCACGTTGGTTGAGTGTGGAATAATTGCATATGAGAGCATGAGGGTGGGAATGGACGTTTGTATCTGTGTGTGCCTGTATGTCTGTGTCTATATGTCAGGTTGGGTATCAAACGCCACCTCTCTAGGGACATCTCAGGCCCTCCAAGGTATGGAGGTCTATCTCCCCCCACCAGTGGCAGACGCCCTCAGACATCGGTGCATTAGTGGTTCTTTGTGTCCATGGATGGGCGTCCAGGTACACACCGGCTCACTCCTTGGTGGCTGCTTGTCGGGGTCTGGAGCCTGGGGCTCACTCGGGCCACTTCGGGGGTGGGGTGCCCTCAGCCTCTCGGCCTGGGGCTCGGTCACTCAGGCACAGCTGGCTGCCGGCGGAGCTCACGGGCACGTCACTGCAACCCCCCCTAGCTTCTGCTCCGCGGCTGTTGAGTGACCCCTCATCTGGGGCTCTCCTCAGCTCTTTCTGGGATAGTGGCGCGGCTGCCCCTCTGTTGGTCCTCCTTGGTCTCTTGTGTTCTGGGGGCCTCTGGATGTCTGGAGCCTGGATCTCCACCATACCTGCTTCATGCCCTGGAGGACGGGGCTGTGGCCCCCCCACACCCTCTAGCAGATCATTACATGAATGGTAAATGGCCTGTATTTGTATAGCGCTTTTCTAGTCCATAGGACCCCAAAGCGCTTTACACTACATTCAGTCATTCACCCAGTCACACACACATTCACACACTGGCGATAGCAAGCTACATAGTAGCCACAGCTGCCCTGGGGCGCACTGACAGAGGCGAGGCTGCCAGACACAGGCGCCACCGGGCCCTCTGACCACCACCAGTAGGCAAACATGGGGTTAGTATCTTGCCCAAGGATATTTGGCATGCAGCCAGGATGGAGCCTGGGATCGAACCACCGACCTTCTGATTAGTGGCTGACCTGCTCTGCCACCTGAGCTACAGCCACCCAATGAAGGAACCTTTTAAATACAAGCGCGCTCATGCTCACAGGTGTACACACGGGTGCTCACACACACAAACTACACCCTTTTTGGCTCCTACCTCAAAGCACACTGTGCGCTGTCGATCTTACGTGCTGCACAATAATGTTTAATATTTAGTATTTACTGTCATATTCCCATATATCATTGTGATGTTGTTTATTATGTTGCTCTTTCTTTTTCTTCTGCTTGTTTTCTCTTTTTTCTTTCTCAACAGGTGATCCAGGTGATCGATATATGTATTTTTTGTTTGCTTATTTTGTTGTTTTTTGTTTTTTGCCCTTTATCCCCGTCCCTCTTCCCCGCTGTTTTTCTTTCCCTCTTTCTTTCTCCCCTTTCTTTTCCCCAGTCATGTCTGTCCCGTATTTAGCAACTGAAAATAAAATAAAATAAACAATAATAGGTGAATCAAATAGACCATTACGGCAAGGCTGGGATGGTCCATTTGGTAAAGTAAATCCGTTGGGCATCTTTCTTCGCCTTTAGACAATAATTCTGATGGCAAAAGAACCAAACGGGACAGGTTAAAAAAAAAAAAAATCAGAATCAAAGGGGCAAGTGTGGCAGCATCTGAACAATCACAGTTTTAGATAACCCCTGGAAGGCGATCCTGACCCTGCTCCTGCCCCGCCCATTTCAGTGAACATGCAGGTTAAACTGTTGGCTAACTTAGGAAGTGCTGGGAAGTAGCCACAGGTGAAAGGCATCAGTACCGGGGGAAGACAGGAAGCAAAATTTAAACAGTCTTTCAAAGTAAAACAGGGCACAAGAGAACGAAACACAGTAGTACTAACGACAAACAGACAATGGAAGCGGAAACAAGGTGAGCAAAACAAACAGGTGGGAGGAGACCGAAGACACGAGCACAGAAACGAGACCCAAGAAAAGATGCGAGTAAAACTGATCAGGAGGACAAAGTGAAACCACAAACTCACAATAACCCCGAATAACTCAAACCTCCTGATTTTTACGGATTATTGATTAATACACGCACACGCGCGTGAAGGGGAGCGGCTCTTTGATCGGAGAGAAGCTCAGCTCAAATCCGTTTGTACCGGACAGAGGGGGAGGGGGGAGACTCCGTGACGACGCGGAGCTGCACGCGGGCTCCGGTGTTTTTCAACCATCAGGCATCGCAGTGACACGCGCGGTGTGTCCGTCGGGTCTGTCTGCGTCTGTCTGTCGGTATTTTCACGTCATGCCGCGCGCGTGCTTTCACCTTTACCGTATTGGAGGCTGATCTGCGGACCTCCGCGAGCTGCAGCCCGAGGAACGTGACCGGAGAGCAGAGGCTCGGTCCCGCCGGTGCGAGGAGCAGTTTACCGGATAAACGCCGGAGGAGCTCCGCGGGTCGGTAGGTGACTCTTACCGGATTTACCGTGATGTTCCGGTCAGCTGCAGGTCTGCATCATCATCATCATCATCATCATCATCTTTTTCAGCAGCAGCTGGTCACAGCTGGACTCTGAGACTCCAGCTGTTGAAAGACTTTGACTTCAGACATTTTTCATCACGTTTGTTTTTATTTAAGTCTGACTTTAATAAACAGACACACACAAACTCTGTCATTAATATGTGTGTGTGTGTGTCAGGACACCATGTTCACCGTCACGTTGAATATAAAATAATATTAAGTGATTATTTTTCAGTTGAACGTTACTATTCAGAAAAGATTCGACAGCTACATTCATGCCTGTGTGTTGGCCTAACAGCACCAACTTCACGGTTCCTAATTCTAATATGATATTTATAGTAATTACTGATCAATACCTGAGTCCAAACAATAATCTGTAATCCAAGTGTGAGAAACCTCAGGGTTACTTTAAGAACTTTACAATATACAATGTGAAAAAAACCATCCAAGAGTAAAAATCATTAGTGAAATAATAAATGATAACAGAGCAGAGATGACTGAAATAAAAATGGATTCATTTAATCCAATATGACGGCTTACAGCTCAGTGTGAGTGTCTTTGCTGCTACAGAAAATTTCATTTTCTTTTTATAATAAAATTCATTTGTTAATAACAACGATCATATATTGATTTACAATCATTATAAAATGTGACTGATGATTGATCAATTAAAATTATAATAAAAATGATAGTTTTTATAACTGATCAGTGAAGGAAAATGTTTGAATCTGTAGTTGATCATGTGACCTAAACTCCTGCTGCCGACAGTGTCCGTGGTAAAGAAGATGTAGGAAGACAGAGAGGAACCTGTGAAGAACATCAGTCGGAAACACGTTGTGACCGTTTGTGGTTGGACGGATTCAGTAGAAAGAAACTTTAGCTGATACTGATTGTAGAGGCTAAGCCTACGCTTGAAGCCACTGAGGTGTTTGTTGGCGGGGGTGACGCGATGCCACTGTTATGAATGAAACCTGTTACAGTCCAACAACTCCAGCCGTACTTATCTTGTCCATTTAACATCTTTATTCCACTTCCATCAGTTGCATTTGTTGTTAACAGTTCTCTTCATCCAACACCATTTATCAGAACAGCACAGGGGTCACAAACCGTTTGCTCCTTCCCAACAACAGCACACCTGCCGCTAATTATGTGCGTCTACCTTAAATACGTTCACATAGACACACCATATCGTAAAACACAAAATGTGACCCCTAGTGGCACACATAAGGTAACAACCCAAAAAAATGGCTCCTACACCAATCAATAAATCGATAAAGGTTTATCAGTGTGTCAAAGAACAGGAAATGCTCGTGGTTCTCTTTCCTGCTGAGCTGAAATGGTTTTTATGGTTTATGTTTCCAAACAAACGTTACCACATCAAAATGAAATTACACTCACGACTCTGACAGATGTGATGATGATTTTGAGGTGATCAGTATGATCGGATTGATAATCAGTTGGATCAGTAATGGTTTCCATGAAGAGAGTATACTAAATGTAACAGTAAAAAACAGTAGAATTATACTCTATTATTAAAGTGGAATTCAAACACCAGTCTGAGACTTCAGTTTAACATTTTGTTCTTTAATAACTTTTAAATATTTATTGGTTTGAGTTCAGAGGTGTTGGTAGTGATACGTGATCTGTCTGGACTGATTTTAGATGAAGATGCAGTGTTTCTGTGGAAGTGTCACTTTGAGTCTGCACTGATGAAGCTGATGTCCCGCATTGATGGCTGTTGAAAGCATGTGCTCACATTTTCATTCTGAACTCGGGTTTGACTCGTTTGTTATGTTTTCTTTTTGTGTATTTTTTATTTGCAGATTGCTTTACCTGCATTCACTTGGTTTTGTTTTCATTTCTTTTAGCGTACAGTTTGACCCATGTGATCATACTGCACAGCCCTAATTGGCCCATTTACCACTCAGATGGTGATGTCATCATGATGCTGCCAGTCACCAGGTTTAAAGGTCAGCCAGCTGGCATGGTAACCACCACCACACCCTGGCTGTCTGTAAGCACTGACCCTTCCCCCCAGTGGCTGTGGTTGGCCAGCTGGTCAGCTGCAACATATCAGGCCATGCCTCCTTTGGTGTTCTACCCCCCAGCTGTGTGGATACCTGAGCACGCACAACTGATGCAGGTAACGTGACACACCTGAACTGATCACCGGTGCTGTCAGACCTTTGTCAGCTGATTCATTGTGTGTAGGTGGGATTTATTTGAATGCTGCTGTCAAATGTAGCAAAATATTACCAACATGCAGGGAACGCTGCAGCTACTTTGGTGTTAGTTATCGTTTAAAACAGTGACATCTCTGTGAGTTTGATATTATTTTTACTCCCGGCCTTGTTGCATACGTATTTATTGTGGGAGGAGAACAGTCACCTAATACTAGGACACATACAGGTAGTAAAGATATTTTTTGCAGTGGTTTTGCAGACATAATAAAACCCAAAGAGATCATCTGAGCCTCGCTTTTAATCTGCAGCCACAGAGTTCTGCAGTATCACTTTATTCTGTCAGTCTCCAGGTATTGTACGTATCACATACTTATTCAATGTCAAAATGCAGACGCTGATTGAACTACAGCAGATCTGAAGTTAGATTGTTGTCTGAATCTTACGATAATGTCTTGCATTGAATTAAATTGGGATTTAACAAAAGATGTCTTAATTGTGCCCACAGGTGACTGTGTGTCAGCTTCTTTCCTTTGACCTTAATAAATGCCTGCAACCTCACACAGGAGCAGAAACCAGAAGCACTTTCTAAAAATTGAAAGTTCTCCCATGTTGAAATTGTATTAACGTGCAGAGGATCTGTCTGTAAATATTGTTTTGTGTCTGTTTGCACATCCTGCTCTTACACACGTTTCAGTTTCCTACCGCAGGCTGCTAATAGAGTAGCTCATTGTTGAACGAATCCTCCAAATCTGTCCCAAGTATCTACACCACAGGTGTCGAACTCCAGGCCTCGAGAGCCGGTGTCCTGCAGGTGTTAGATGTGTCCTTGATCCATCACAGCTGATTTAAATGGATAAATGACCTCCTCAACATGTCTTGAAGTTCTCCAGAGGCCTGGTAATGAACTAATCATGTGATTCAGGTGTGTTGACCCAGGGTGAGATCTAAACCTGCAGGGCACCCGCCCTCGAGGCCTGGAGCTGGACACCCCTGCCCTACACCATCCTCATCGTGGTCTGGTGGAAGATTTTCTTTTAATATCAAACAATGGCTGCCTTTCCCTCTCCTCTGTTTGAAGCTGTTCTCTATAATCATTGTTGGTGTTGCCCGTCCACTCATATTTAGCACTGTTCTTGGTAGATTGGGTGGTTGGTGCTGATGCGCTCACAGATCACTAGAAAATAATCGAATAAATAAACCTGACAGTTTCTTCTCTTGTTTATGGGAGATCGTCATAATCAAATAATAATAATTATCAAAGAAAAGAAAAGTGAGAACTTCCCAGAATTCTCAGGTAGTCCCGCACTTCCTCATACAGCAGAAGTGCAGACCGCACAAAGCCTCAGCAGGAAGTGACAGAAAGCTTTTCACAGCTGGAAACATTTTACTCTGCAGAGTCACGCTGGAGTCTCCTCTGAATTAACGACATTATTGATGAATTAACAGCGCTGAAGACCCCCTGCCCTGCCATGGAAGAGTCAGGTCACACAGAGCAATGCAGAAGGATTTGACTGGTTTAAAACAAGGAAGCCAATCAAAAGCGTTGTCTGGAATTTAGGTTGTTGAATGAATGAGGCGTGTCCAGACGTAGCGACAGCTTCATTGTGTTACATGCAAATCAGTCCAACAGTTTTTCGTATATGTTGACTTTATCTGATGCTATATATTCAGCATACACTATTTTAGTGAAGCAAATATGTCTGAACGTATCCCCTCTCATATCAGCATTTGGATGGAATTTAATTAGCTCAAAGTGATTACATTTCAATTACATTACAACAGTGAATGAGCTGAATCATGAGCAGTGCTGACTGATTACAAGACCTTCGTTTATTTTAATGTCTCATGTTTCATCTTGTCCCTGAAAGTGACTGATTTATATGTGAAGCGAAAGGGTTAAGGACATTATTTCCTCACATCACTTCTTCAGTTTGATCTAAAGTGTCTTTAAGTGAGTTCGGCCTCCTCTGCAGTCTGGAGATAAGATGAAACTTTAATGATCCCTGAGGGCAAAGTGAATAATTGTCTGTTAATTATCGGTGTCGTGTTAATTATCTTGTGCTGCTCTTCTTTAATTCTTTCTGCATAAACTCCAGTGACAGAATTTAACATCTTATCAGCAGACCTTCTGAAGTCCTTTTTCTTTTCAAAGCATGTTTGTGTCGAACAAAGAAAACTGTCTGAAATCCTGCACAGTGGCATTAAATGGTGGCGAGACATGAAGGAGCTGCAGAGAGTTCTGAAGTTCTGTGCCGGGACTGAAAAGCTCGCTGACAGATCTGGACCTCTGTGCTCTGACTCGTCTGTTTTCACACGTGGACGATGGATGAAGGAGTTTTAGTTTTCATAGTGATAATGGATCTCCGAGAGCTCCTTCACCTTGATGAAAAATCCTTTTTCAATAAGAGGATGATGAGTTCAGGTCCTCATTTTATTCTGTCAGCAGCTTCATCTGAAAGTCCTCCAGTTCTTTCTGCACACAGCACAAAGGTCAGGCAGGGCCAGGAGGGCTCTAATTGGACAAATTCTCCGACAGAAGGTTGCACCAGCACCTGTCTACCTGTCTTTGTGTGTGTCTCTGTGTTGGTGGAACAGGAAGTTCATCCTAATTTTTTTGTGGTTTCAGTGGGAGCGTCCAGCAGTTGAAGTTGTTCCTCTCGTCCAGCCGTTTTATCATTCTTCACCTCTTCACCATCATTGTCATCATCGTTTCCCAAAGGTACACACACACACGCACGCACGCACGCACGCACGCACGCACGCACGTCTGGTGTTGCTATCCTCGTGGGGACATAATGCTTTCCCTAGCCGCTTACCCGAACCATCGAAGATCAAAGCCTAACCCTTCCCCTAAACCTAATGATAGGTCTGTCCTGGCACAGACCCACCGCTGGAACGAGACAATTCTACTACAACAGTAAAAAGCACTTGGACACCAAGCAGAGCTCTTTGTTTGATCTTGTGCACGAGGGAGAGAACTGTGACGAGCGCCGTTCCTTCCGCTCGAACCCCAGTCGCTCTCGTCAGCTTCCTCGTAGCACTGCTCTTTATTGAGGTTACATGAATATGCATAAGTTCATTAACATATGACATCTTACATAGGAATACATGTGAACAAAGAATACCGTGTGTGTGTGTGTGTGGCCCTGTAAACGACTCCCTAAAGCTGGTGCCAGGAGTCCAGCGGTCCACTTAAACAAAGGGCTCTTATACTTAAACAGATACAGAGTAGGTGTCCTCCTATATACACCTAACCATAACCCAATTGTAACCCTGACACTAAAACCACATTTTGAGTGTAAAAAATGCCTTCAACCCCATGGGGACCTGGATTTTGGCCCCCACCAGTATAGGAAGAACCAACATGGCTCATTTCTGAGAGCTGAGTGGCTGTAGCTTGCTGCTCCGAGGTGAATGAGTTTTTACTCACTCTCTCACACAAACACATACACACACACACAAACACTAACAAATGCTAATGTTGCTAATATAGTTGCAGATCACTGATACCTGGTTCTCACCAGAGGAAGTGGGGGTGTTTCCAAGGAGACAGAAGCGCCTCCTATTAACCAATCGGATAATCCCGAGATCACGCGGACACACCTCTACGGCTAACCTGCTGTTTTTCCCTCCTCAGCTCTCAGGTAAGACAACACCTGCTGCAGGTGTTGTGTTCGTGCTGGCCATCTTTCACAGTTTCATCTGGTGAGGATGCAAAAACGTGAAAAAGCAGGTGTCATATGACATTTCTGTTCACTTAATCATGTGACCTCTGAGTTCTTTACCTGCGATCAGTACAGTTGGAGTCAGGTATGTTTCCTCCATGAATCCACCTGATTATTCTGATCTGTTTGTTTAAACCAGCCCAGAGAGTTTAAGATTACACCCAGTTCATCCAATCAGATCAGGGATCTTCACGTCGAGGCGGGGCTTCTCATCTGGTTCTGTACATTTAATCTGAAAGGCTCTCTGTAAAGGCCCGGCTCATCTGGAATCGAACCAACAACCACTGGAGGTTGGACGTGTTTCAGGGATGCTGGATTCTCAGCTGCCATGTTGCCATGACAACATGGCTCATTTCTGAGAGCTGAGTGGCTGTAGCTTGCTGCTCCGAGGTGAATGTGTTTTTACTCACTCTCTCACACAAACACACACACACACACACACACACACGTACTGCTGTCAGTGTAATGGGAAGGTGATTGGTCCATTTGAAATCACCCAGTGAAGCATGATGGGAAATGTGTGCTATTCAGCCCTGAGACCACAGGCATGTGAATTGATGAGCAGAAAATCGTGACTGAAATATGAACGACCGGGGTGGTGGTCTTATTTAAAGGTGGTGTTATTAGCGCGAATGATGGTAGACCTATGTGAATGTGAATCAGTTCTGTTCTGACTCAGGTGTTGTCTGTGCTTTGGAATCAGCCTCACAGGGTGGGGTGGCTGTAAACAGTGAAATGTTTAAATGTTGGTTAAACATCAGCCTGCTGATCTTTTCCTTACATGAAGGAGGGTCAGAAGCTCATATCAACTTCACGCTGATATTCACAGTGTTACTGCCCCTTGAAGTGGGATCGACTCTTCAGGAGACAAAAGTGAGTGTATACCAGGGGTGGGCAATCTCAGTCCATGAGGGCTGGTGTCCCTGGAGGTTTTAGATGTGTCCTCGAACCAACACAGCTGATTTAAATGGCTAAATTAGCTCCTCAACATGTCCTGAAGTTCTCCAGAGGCCTGGTAACGAACTAATCGTTGATTCAGATGTGTTGACCCAAGGTGAGATCTAAAACCTGCAGGGACACCTGCTCTCGTGGACTGAGATTGCCCACCCCTGGTGTATACACTCTTAAATTTCTCGGGCAGCATGGCCTCGCCCAGGTAGGTTTGCCCCTGAATTGCCTCCTACATTCCTGATTTTGTTAGTCTTCAATCCTCATGTCCTCAGTTGTCTATACTATTGTGGGAGGTTAAGAAAAAATATTATTTTACTTGTACTTTTCACTCCACTGCACTATTTGACAAATTTACTGTCCATTGCCCTAATACATGAGCATGTTACATAGAAAGACCTGGTAAAAATGGTATGTATTGACTAATAAAACAATATAATACAATAAAATGATTTATATAGCATGTTTAAAACCAGGGGGTATACCAGAGTGCTTCACAGTAAGGAATAAACAGTAAATGATTGCACAGAACAGTAAGTCATTAAAACAAGGTAAAATAGAGACACAAACAAAGGCATTAGTAAGTAGGGATAGGGAGAAATCATGATAATTCAGAGAAATGAGTAACGATACAGCAGTTAGTAAGCAGTGAGAATTAGCAAGTTGGAAAAGCCAGGTTGAATAGGTAAGTTTTCAAGCGTGCTTTAAAGGATTGAATGGAGTCAGAGGCACGAATGGTAGCAGGAAGACTATTCCACAGGTTTGGTGCTACAGAGGCAAAAGCACGATCACCCCTAGTCTTCAGACGGTGCCTGGGCTGGGCCAGAAGTAAGTGACCGGAAGATCGTAAAGAACGGCTGGGAGTATAGAGACTGAGGAGGTCGGTGAGATAGTCAGGGGCAAGGTTGTTTAGGCATTTAAAAGTAAGCAGCAGAACTTTAAAATCAATACGAAATTTAATAGGCAGCCAATGTAAGTCAGAGAGCACTGGAGTAATGGAGGGAAACTTTCTAGTTCCGGTTAGGAGATGAGCCGCAGCTTTCTGAACGAGCTGTAATCATTGGAGGTGAGCGAGTTGGAGTCCAGATTAGAGCGAGTTACAATAATCTAATATGAAGGTGACAAAGGCATGGCTACATTTTTCAAGCTCTTTGTACAGTATTAAATGTTTGACCTTGGAAATTTGGCGCAATTGGAAGAAGCCAGATTTAACCACAGAGGAAACCTGTTTATCCAGCTTAAATGAACTATCCAGGCAAACACCTAGATTACTTACAGTATCTGTAAGAAAGCAAGCAAAGGGACCAAATTGGGCAGCTAGCTGATCTCGTGGAGTGTGACTATCCAACACCATAATCTCAGTTTTCTTCTCATTTAAAATGAGAGAATTGGCTGACAGCCACTCTGTAACCTCTTTCAAGCAGTCAGACAAACGATTCAATGAAGCTGGCAGGCATCAGACAATTGGAAATAGATTTGAATGTAGTCAGCATAACAGTGGTAGGAGATCTGATATTTGTCAAAGACAAAGCGGCGGACGAGTAGCAGCCCATCATGACAGAAAAAGTCCTACCTGAGAGGTAGGATTTAAACCAATTAAGGGCAGAATCCTTGATGCCTATAACATGTTCCAGTCTCTCTAAAAGAATTTTATGGTCTACCATATCAAAAGCAGCGGACAGATCCAATAAAATTAAAACAGCAGAGCGACCTGAGTCAGTAATTAAAAGAAGATGATTGAGAACCCTCAGCAGTGCCGTTTCAGTGCTGTGGTGAGGTTTAAAATCAAACTGAACTTTGTCACTAATGTTATTTGCGTTTAAGTAGGCCTGTAGTTGGGAGAGGACAATTCTCTCTAATATTTTAGATAAAAACGTAAATTTAGAGATTGGCCTATAATTTGCAAGGTCAGTATGGTCGAGGCTAGTTTTCTTTAGGACAGGTTGCACCACTGCATGTTTAAATGCAGATGGGACACAGCCTGGGCGTAATGATAAATTAAACAATGATAAGAAATGAGGCCCAATTACATCGAACCCATCCTTTAAAATCCGGGATTGGAGGAAATCATGAGCCGTGTTCGAACTTCTCAATTGATTAATTATGCTTTAAGAATAGAAAGTGAGATTGGTTCAAATTTGTAGAAGTTGGACGGAGATCCTCCAGGAGGAAGAGGATTCACCACAGGAAGATGAGGGAGTGAGGTTTTTAGAAGTGAGATTTATTAGCAATTTAAAAATTGCTCACAGAGAGCTGGGGAGGCAAAGTCTAGTTTATCAGGCCAAGGATTGATGGCAGAATTTAAAATTTTAACAGGACCTGGGGGTTATGGGTATTAGTCACGATGATGTCGGACAAAAAAAGCCGCTCTAGAAGTCTTAACAGCATCCTGATATATAGTGCGGCTGCTATATAAAATGTCAAGGGATACCTGAAGCTTATCTTTTTTCCACCTTCTCTCAGATTGACAACAGATACGACGTAAGTCTCGTATAGAGTCATTTAACCAGAGTTGAGGGGAGGATCTAGGATGCTTCATCTTCACAGGGGCCACTAGGTCCAAGGTGGTGGAGCATGTGGATAATATAGCATTCATAACTTCATCAGCCGAGGGGGGAGTACAACACTTGGGATCCATCATATCAGGATCAAGGTGGACAGAGTTTAGAAAGACAACAGTGAAATTAGCCACAATCTCAGAGTTGATTACAAGTACAGGGCGACAGAGATCAGCAGTGTTCATATGTGTTACACCTAAGTCGGCATTAAGCGTAACCAGAAAATGATCAGAGATGCTAACATTATCAATGTCCTCAATGCTAATATCCATGCAAAATGAGAAGACCAGATCCAGCATATGGCCTTTTACATGGTGCACTCACCCATTGTGTAAGGTTAAAACCAGAAGAAAACCTCAGCAATCTAACTACCCTCTAAAAACAGCACTTTGCAATGGTAAGAAGGAAAAACTCCCTCTTAACAGGAACAAACCACCAACAAAACCAGGCTCAAAGAGAGGCAGCCATCTGCCACGACCAGTTGGGATGAGGGGAAAAGAAGAGAAAAAAAATGGAGATAGGACAATACATGGACTAAGTGAGTGAAAAGACAAAGATGCAGACTTGGAGCTGTGCGATATGACCAAAAATCTCATATCCCGATATAAGACATTTCTTATCCCAATAACAATATATATTGCAAAATAGTGCATTTTCTGTAAATTCTGTGAATCTCAGGCAACTTGAGTTGTGTGAAGTGTTTTCAGCTGGGATGTTGTGTACATGGAGTCGAGTGTTTTGACCGATGCGTGAAACGATACATTTTTAGACATAAGTTGTAATGGCCACCATTTTCTTTGTGAGTATTTATTACACATCGTGCTGCGGGGAAAAGCCTGTTCTAACGTTTGAGTCTCAGGTTTATTTGGAGCACCTGACGGCTCTTTTCCCCCAGCAGCATAGATCTATTGCAGCATAACTCAGGGAGGGTTTAAATCTGCTCTCTCTTTCTAGTCCCTGTCAGGACTCTTGCTGCAGCATTTTGGATTAACTGAAGGCTTTTCAGGGAGTTTTTAGAACATCCTGATAATAATGAATTGCAGTAGTCAGTAGGTTGTACCTAAACAGCTTACAGCAGTTTTAGACAAACATAATATTCTTAACAAATTTCAGTCTGGCTTTTGTAGAACCCATTCTATTGAAACAGGCCTTCTTAGGGTCTCCAGTGATATTTTGATGCAAAATGATGCAGGAAAATGTTCTCTTCAGCTGATGGTGGACCTCACGTCGGCCTTTGAGACCGTTAAACATCACATCCTACTTGAAAGGCTGAAATACTGGGTCGGTGTATCTGGATCTGCCTTAGAGTGGTTCTCTTCATATCTGTATGAATGTTACTTTTTTGTGGCAGTTTCTATATACAGGTCATCTTCCCTGTCCTGGGGTGTGCCACAAGGCTCTGTGCTGGGGCCTTTATTATTTTTAATATATCTACTTCCCCTCCAGCATATTTTGAGCCCCTTTGAGGACAGTTGCTACCACTGCTATGCAGACGATATGCAGTTATACATTTCTTTTAAGCCCCAAGATGTTTCTAAGCTACAGATTTTGAATGAGTGATCTTGTTCAAAAAACAACTAAAACACATCTTTTTAGAATTGCATTTTGTTAACTGTTGTCTGTTTTGTTTTATGCTTTGTTATCCTTGTGAAGCACTTTGTGATCTTTTATCTAGAAAGGTGCTATATAAATAAAGTTTTACTTACTTACTAGTCCAGCCTAGAAGTAATAAATGCATGAACTATTTTTTTCAGCGTCACTCTGAGACAGGATGTTTGTAATTTTCGAGATATTGCACAAATGGAAGAAAGCAGTCCTACATATTTGTTTATTATGTGCATTTAAGGGGGCGGCATGGTGGTTAGCACTGTTGCCTCACAGCTAAAAGGTCCTGAGTTCAATTCCCCCATCAGGCCCGGGGTCTTTCTGTGTGGAATTTTACGTTCTCCCCGTGCGTGGGTTCTCCCAAAGTACTAAGGCTTCCTCCCACAGTCCAAAGACATGCTGTTAGTGGGGTTAGGTTAATTTCTGACTCGAAATTGCCCATAGGTGTGAATGTAAGTGTGAATGGTTGTCTGTGTTGTATGTGTTAGCCCTGCGACAGACTGGCGACCTGTTCATGGTGTATCCCACCTCTCGCCATAAGACAGATGTCCTGAAAAGGATAAGCGGAAGAGAATGGATGGATGGATATGCACTGAAGGACATATCCTGGTCAAAAATGACTCCAAGGTTCCTCACAGCATTACTGGAGGCCAAGGTAATGCCATCCAGAGTAAGAATCTGCTTAGATACCATATTTCTAAGATTTTCAGGGCCGAGTACAATAACCTCAGTTTGATCTGAATAAGGAAGCAGAAATTTAGTGGCCATCCAGGTCTTTATGTCTTTAAGACATTCCTGCTATTTAACTAATTGGTGTGTGTTATCTGGCTTCATGGACAGATAGAGCTGCGTGTCATCTGCATAGCAGTGAAAATTTATGCTATGTCTTCTGATGATACTGCCCAGTGGAAGCATGTATAATGTAAAAAGAATTGGTCCTAGCACCGAACCCTGTGGAACACCATAATTAACCTTAGTGTGTGAAGAGGACTCTCCATTTACATGTACAAATTGGAGTCTATTAGATCGATATGATACAAACCACTGCAGTGCAGTACCTGTAATACCTACAGCATGTTCTAATCGCTCTAATAGGATATTATGGTCGACAGTATCGAACGCTGCACTGAGGTCTAGCAGGACAAGCACAGAGATGAGTCCACTGTCAGAGGCCATAAGAAGATCATTTGTAACCTTCACTAAAGCTGTTTCTGTGCTGTGATGAGCTCTGAAACCTGACTGAAACTCTTCATATAAGCCATTCCTCTTCAGATGATCTGTTAGCTGTTTGACACCTACATTAATTAGTGGCAGACACGTTGATGGTTTGGAGGAAGTAATTACTGAAGTCTAAGGAGCTTGGAAAGGAAAAAAGCACCTGGACTTCTTTAAGTTGCTTGAAGACATTTCACCTCTCATCCGAGAAGCTTCTTCAGTTCAGAACTGAAGAAGCTTCTCGGATTATCTCTAATGGTTAAAATTTTATTTGTGAAGAAGTTCATGAAGTCATTACTAGTTAACGTTAAAAGGATGGTTGGCTCAACGGAGCTCTGACTTTTTGTCAGCCTGGCTACCTACAGTGCTGAAGAGAAACCTAGGGTTGCTCATGTTAAAGTTTATATTTAAGTACCTGAGTTTTTGATTTAGTGTACTTTACCTCCCCTGTGTTATTTTTATCCAATTATCAAGTTTGTATGTTAGAATGTGCCGTCTTCTGTTTTTTTTATTTCTTACTTTACTTTGGGTTAGTCTCTGTTGGTATTTATCTCACCTGTGTTTCCTCTCTGCCACAATCACCCCTCTGCGTATGTTCAGTTGCTATCTGGCCCAAATATGTGTTTACATGCCCTAGTGTTACCAGTTTCCATGTTTGCCTTTGTATGTGGTTTCATTTTCCCCTGTAGACTATGTTACTCATTAGCTAACTGGATTTGTGTTTTGTCTTTTGGACTTTTTATCAGCCTAAATACACAGCTCATCTTGTTGCAGTTAGCGTGGTGGGGCTAAAGGCATTATTGTCCGTTTACTTACAAATCAGTTGACAGGTTTGTAAACTTGTAGCTTTTTCATGTGGTTTAGTTTGTTTACACAAAAAAATCAACTTAACTGAAGTGAAGAAGGTTTTGTCTTTGTGACTATTGGAGAACTTGCAGGATTTACTTTGTGGCTAGTTGCTAGCCTGTACAGACCTTTGCATATCTATAGTAACAAAGCAGAGGTGGCTACTGGAAGTTTTTTTTTAACTCAAACTTGCAGCGTACACATGGTAGTTGGTTCAGCTCAAGGTCAGATCACATATACACCATGAATGAACCACTCTGGAGTTCATTTGGAACTGCACCAAAATCACCTCCACCAAAGGGTGTTGGTGCAGTTGTTTTAGGCCACACTCGAGTGCGCATACTGTGTTCGCATCTGCACAAAAGAATCATATACAGGGTGTGTCTGTGAAGGTTCTCAGTCATCCAGGTCAGAGGTGTAGAGGTCTGTGTTTCGGAGTTTTGTCTTTCGAAAGACAAAATTCCAAAACACTAACTTAACAACGTGGTGTATGCTGTGCAGTGCAGCGAGGAATGCCCAGACCTCTACATCGGAGAGACCAAACAGCCACTTCACAAGCGCATTGCGCAACATAGAAGAGCCACCTCCACGGGACAAGACTCAGCAGTCCATCTGCATCTAAAGGTCAAAGGTCACTCTTTCGAGGATGCCAACGTTCACATTTTGGACAGAGAGGACAGATGGTTTGAAAGAGGAGTGAAATAAGCCATTTACGTCCACTGTGAGCGACCATCTTTGAACAGAGGTGGTGGTTTATGACACCAACTGTCTGCCATCTATAATCCAGTTTTGAGATCCTTTCCAGACGCCTTAACGCCCACTCACATCCTGGGCCATCTGACCTCAGGAAATCACATGATAGGGTGGGGCCAGGTTTCACAATGAGCTCACCCGAAACCCTGGCTGATTAGGACCCCCACCCGCTTTCACACCTTGGCTCATGTGATTAGGTAGAGGATCATCAGGGGGTCCTTTGTCCCTCTTTGGGGGGGAAACTCCCACTGGGTTTAAATCTGGGACTCCCCACCAATTGACCCTTAGAACTGAAGAAGCTTCTCAGATGAGAGGTGAAACGTCTTCAAGCAACTCAAAGAAGTCCAGACGCTTTTCTTTCCAAGCTCCTTAGACCATATACAGGGTGAACCAGAGTACGATGAATGAATGAACCAGAAAGGAACCAGAGTATGCTGGACTAAACACCCTAAGATTGAGGCTTTGAAGTAAAACTGTGTGTCAGTCTTTGGCTAATTAATAAGCTGGATTGAAAGATTCACTCAGCCTTCAACTCAGCCTGTACTGTTGTGTTAAATCATTTACTAATAGGACGCCTTTATTTGTTTTCTTGTTTAGGTGGTCTGGGAACAGACACAGTCTCTTGGTGGTTTGAGTTGGGTGTTTATTGCCACAATTCAGCCAAAATAAGTAAAGTCTCTATTAAAATGAATTGCTGAATTTGCAGGTCCATGCCTATTGTAAGTGGGTTATGGTTTGAGAATGGCTTGGACACATACAGCTTGTCCAGTCACCCAAAGGATTAGTGCTTCATTGTGATTGATCAGTCAATATAACCCTTGTTATATATAACCCAGATAAAGGTTGAACATGTGAGTGCTGTAAACCAGCAGTCCCCAACCCCCGGCCACGGGCCAGTACCAGTCCGTGAGTCGTTTGGTACCGGGCTGCGAGAGTTAAGGCTTGGGTTTGAAATTCATACTTTCAAGGTTTTTATCCGTTTTTAGCATTTTTTTTTTTTAATTGATCATTTTTATCATTAACTCAGTTTCCCTGGGTCTTTTCCTGTGTGTTATGAATAAATCTTTTTTTTTGGTACCAGTACTGGTTTTATTTCGTTGCATTTATCCGCGACACCTTAAAGGCCGGTCTGTGAAAATATTGTCAGACATAAACCGGTCCGTGGCGCAAAAAAGGTTGGGGACCGCTGCTGTAAACCATAAGATATGTTTTCCATCAATATGCAGGAACCAACTTGGTTATGTTACCATACCATCCATATACCATCCCTCTAGTAAAGCCCTCTGTGCTCCCGAAGCAAGTTAATGTTATTTATAATAGCCACCTTGTAGTCTCTACAGACTGATGACAGCCAGGCATGCAAGCTGCGCAGGTGGACGAAACCAACCCCCTCCGACTTTTTATATCAGATATCATTTGTCCACAAATGGACTGGTTCAACTTGGGTTGGTTCTTTATAACCTCTGGGATTTTACCGGCTACTTCCGAAACCCCAGCACCAGGAAAACAGTGGTTATCATCAGTTATCATCATTATTTAGCAAAAGTTTAGTAAAAAAGAAAGGCCAGGAAACTTTTTAAGCCTGACACAGCTCATTCCACCAAGAGAACAGAATTCATAAATATTCTGAATGAAGTAATATCAAAATTGTACAACTTTCACCTGTGGTACAGTTTTTGAAGTTCTTGCATTGTACCCTCTTTTCAAATTAATACTGAGTTGTTAATGTCCCCTCTTCTATTGTATAATGTGGCATTATGTTTCTACATCATCTCCTGCTGAAATATGCAACTTGCAGCATCATCATCTGCAGATGGTTTGTTGCATTGGCATTTTAAGAGGTCTTTGTTGTGTGTCTTTATATTTTTATCTGCTGTTTGTGAGGAGTTCCTTGGAACAGCTGCTGCCTTAAAGAATAAACTCAGGGGTGCAGGAACAGGTTATTGACAGACTATATAATGACTGACTGCAACCTGAGTCTCCATCACTGAAATAGACACAGATGTTTTTCTCTCGTCTAAAGCCTCTGAGTTAATTTGTTTGAGACGATGTTCAGATGCAGTCAGAGGCTTTTGGAAGCCAACAAATGCAGATTAAATTTGCTTTTATTTAGTCAAACGTGGGTGCATGTTTGTGTTGTCGATGTTTTCTGGCAGGAGCTCAGTTTCTCTTCAGTTTATAGTTTGTCAAGATTGATTTGCCTCAGATTGACACAACACGCTCACAGATGGAAACCTCCGCCGGAAATTCTGCTCTGCTGAAAGTGGAGAGGAAATAAAAAACAGCTGAAAATTAAAACTTGTAATGTCTGCAACAGTGAGCATGTGTTGTCAAAATAATTTCCAACCTTATCATTCATTGGACTGTAAATGGACTAGTTCTTATCTAGTGCTTTTCTACTCTGTTTGAGCACTCACCATTCACCCATTCACACCAGCACTTTTTTGTCTATGCTGTTTCTAAGTGCTTACTATCTAACATTCACACACATTCATATTCCGGTGGATGCATCGGAGAGCAACATGGGCTTAGTATCTTGCGAGCATCGTGCTGCATCAAATATCCTTACACAGATGTTTTATTGTTGCTGCAATGGTGCTGCCGTCAACAGATTTAGGTCAGCGTTTTCCTGAAAGGAACGCAAACTTGTGGAGGCGGACTGATCTGCTGAAATATAACCATGCCACAAGCACACAGATCTTCATTAAAAGTGTAACTACATGAAACTTCAGTTAAGCCACAATGATGTCAGCCACTTATAATGGCTGATTGTGAAGGTTTCCATCAGGATCCTCAGTGATGACAGATTTCTTCAAAGAAATATCTTCTTTGAAGAAATCTCTCTAACTATTTCCATGATTGTTTACTTCATTGAAGCCTGTATAAATCTGAAATTTATTCATTTATTTTTATATTATATTACTTCTTTTGATTTATCAGTTTAGATTCAGTGTTGTTGTGCTAAGAAGTATTATTGTAAGGTCTACCTTACAATACAAAGGCAACTGTTGTTTTATTAGGCGCTGTATAAATTGAATAGAATTTTCCTATTTCAGCATCAATGAAATGTTTGATTTGTAGTGATTACAAATTCAAATTCAAAATTAGTATGATGGTCCGTGCAGCTGGACAATAGCCAAACACCAGTGTGTTCACATAAACGTGCATCACTATGACGAGTTAAACGAGGTTAGAGTTTGACAGACCGATCAACATAATGTTTATTCTAAATGTCGGACTTAGAAGTTCCAACCAGGTTTGGTAGAGACCAGCTGTTACAGAGTACTTGATGCTTTTCGTAGTCTGAGTCTAAACATCAGTTTGTGAGGCTGGTCCTAAGGAGCCATCTTTACCACATCATTGTCCCGACCTGTGGAGATCAAAGAGTCTCATCTTATTTCTGTTTTTCATCTGATGATTGTTGAAGTTTGATTTTCACAGAAGTGTTTAATCTGAAGTGACTGCTCACACCCTCACTGTCAGCCCTCTTTTTTATTCATTGAAAATCAGTTCAGTATTTGAACTCATACATATAAACTCTTCTCAGCTCTTCCTGTTGAGCTTGAATAAAATCTATTTTTACTAAGCAGAAAGAGGAGAAGACATGTGGACACTCAGTTTTTAGGCTTCGTGACATATTCTTCAGTACACTGATGAAGATCAGAAGCATCCATTTCTTATTCTGTGTGCAGGTCACATCAGGAGAGACAACACAAAGACAAGAGATGCTGAACCTGAAGACTCTTCTTCCTCCTCGCTCCCACTACACCTCCTGTCTTTGTCTCCTCTCCCCACAGCTCCTCCTCCATCGGGTGAGTCTGATTTGATCCTCATTGTGTATTTTGTGTGTTGGTGGAGTCACATTTGCTGCTTTCGCTAATTTCATAAGCTGTATATGGATCACGTGTTAAAGCCACATCCTGTTTACAATGCTGTGTTTCCTGTCTGCAGTCTGAGTAAATTAAATAAGATAATCGTATAATCTATGGATAACAGGTTCTGATTGTGATACCATAGCAAGCTCTTTCTCAGTGATGGGTTCTGGATCCTGTTAAGGTGCTACATTGATTCAAAGGGTTCCGTTTCCATGCTGTGATTCTGATTGTGCAGTAGGGCTGTGCCATATGACCAAAATCTCATATCCCTATATAAGACATTTATCGTCCTGACAATGATATATATCACAAAAATGTTACATTTTCTGCTAATTCACTGAATCTCGGGCAGCTCGACTCGTGTGAAGTGTTTTCAGCTGGGCGTCCTGTACCTGGAGTCGAGTGGGGTTTTTTTTCATTCATAGGTGGTACAAGAGGTTTGTCATGTTTGAGTCTGAGGTGGGGGCCAGTTGGCACCATAATTTGCATGTCAGACTTTTCATAAACAAACCATGTCCATACTACAGAGGTAGGCCCTCGTTTAGGAATAAGGTCCTCGATTTGTTTTGACTGGTCCTTCCGTTTGTCATCATTTCAGTTTATTTTGAAAAATCTTAACAGGATTTTGAGCTTTATTGTGAAAGATTTATGTGGAAAATAAACAAGTGGACAGTGGAGCCACACCATGGGTTTACCGTCGTTGTTGCTAACGACAGTGCATAAAAACTGTCGCTTGTCAGTCCATAGTGTGGTTATATTAAATATAAGAGAAAGAGAGAACTTTATAAATTAATATAGCCACTACAGTGACCATGAAAACCATGAAAAAATAGTGCTGTAAACAGTTTATTTTGAAACTCTACGAAACAAACGTTAGCATATGATATGAAATGATAGATGTTTTCATATCGTCATCCGATATATATTGTTATATCGAACAGCCCTATTGTGCAGATCTCTGCAGGTGTGGTGATATTGAACAGCTTGTTATGTGTCTCCTCCTCTGGCTGCGTTCATCTGTTTTTCAGCTGCTCATCACTGGTGTTGTGTATTTTTCATTTTGCTTATTAAAATCCAGCCGTACTCGATTTGACACTGTGTATCTGTTCTGGTTTTCTGCAGCAGCGAAACAAATCTGCAGCTCAGCGTGTCATTACTGAAAATAAAGTGACTAACAGCCTCACAGACTCAAAACAGATAATAAACAGCAGTGGGGAGTCTATCGTCCACTGAGGAATATGAAAACAAATATTTTTCCACAGTTTCTGTCTGACATCAGGTAGCTGCAGTGTGTGACTGATTTTATTAGGATCTGCTGCTGATCAGCCTTCTTACTTTGACTGCTATAGATCATCAAAAAAAAGAAAAAAGAAAATCACATAATAATTCCAAAAAGTTTAGGAAAGTTAAATGTGTAGCAGTGTTAGTCACTCTCAGATGCTTCACTGAGTTTCTGCTGCTGTGTGCAAAATAACAGATTCATCAGCTTTTATAAAATGTAAAGCAGCTCATTACAGTGCTGCGTCTTTCAGCTGTGTTTGATTAGCTTGAAACTGTGTGTGTGTGTGTGTGTGTGTGTGTGTGTGTGTGTGAGAGAGAAAGCGACTGAGAAGGATTCTCAAAGGGATTGTTTAATTTTCTTCCCACAATCCCTTGCTCCTCTGAGCCAGTCGTGTGTCCAGCTGTTACGTGTTTGCTACGATGCGTAGGGCTGGCTTCCAGGCCCCTCTTCTGTGGACACCCTCTCTTCTCTTGGGCGATCGTGGCTCAAGAGTTGGCACTTTGTCTTGTAATCGGAAGGTTGCCGGTTCGAGCCCCGGCTCAGACAGTCTCGGCCGTTGTGTCCTTGGGCAAGACACTTCACCCGTTGCCTACTGGTGGTGGTCAGAGGGGCCGGTGGCGCCAGTGTCCGGCAGCCTCGCCTCTGTCAGCGGCTGTGGCTACAATGTAGCTTGCCATCACCAGTGTGTGAATGAATGGGTGAATAGCTGAATGTGTAAAGTGCTTTGGGGTCCTTGGGGACTAGTAAAGCACTATACAAATACAGGCCATTTACCATTCTTTTAAGATTAGGCTTAAAACTTTCATTTTTGCTAAAGCATATAATACGGTTGGATCAGGTGACCCTGACCCTCTCTTAGTTATGCTGCAACAGGCTCAAGCTGGAAGACTTTCCATTATGCACTGAGAGTTTCTTCTTCACTCTCCTTTTTTCTCTCCCCAGGTGTTTATATACCAATGTCATGATCCTTTGTCTTCTCTCTGTGAGAAAATCATTTTTTAAAGATTTTTAAAGAAGTCATGGAAAGCAGTCAGTGTTCACCGTTCACATTTTTTAGATTCCAGTCTGAGTTTAGACCACAGTTTTCTAGACCATCAGAGAGGAGAAGTGGATGCTGAGCTCTCAGTCTGTATATTCTTGGGCTATTGAATCATTGGTCACTGCATCCTGTTAAACAGTCTGAGGCAACTGATGTGGCTGTGCGTTAGTCCTATGGAGAGCATCTACATGTTGTAACTGTGTGCTATCACCCAGGGGAATCCTAAATGTAAGGAAGCAACAGTAATGTTCACCTCTGTTATTTGTGCTTCTTGCTTTTTCTTTGTAGTGGATTTAAACCAATCAGACCAGGAGTGACATGTTTAGCCGCATGTTCTCCTTAAATTGCTGGCTGTCTGAGTGGTGTCCCAGAAACGATGTGGGCTTCATAGATAATTGGCAAACCTTCTGGAGGAAACCTGGTCTTGTTAGGAGAGACGGCATCCATCCCACTTTGGATGGAGCAGCTCTCATTTCTAGAAATATGGACAAATTTATTAAACCCCCCAAAATATGACTATCCAGAGTTGGGACCAGAAAGCAGAGTTGCAGTCTTACACGCCTCTCTGCAGCTTCTCTCCTCCTGCTACCCCCCCCAAAACCCCATCTCCATAGAGACTGTGTCAGCTCCCAAAAAGACAAAAAACAAACTAAAAACCAGCAAAAAAAATGACTTAAACATAAAAAATCACAAAGAAAGAACAATACAGTATCCACATCTGAACCAAAGAGTAAAACAGTGAAATGTGGATTATTAAATATTAGGTCTCTCTCCTCCAAGTCTCTGTTAGTACATGACTTAATAATTGATCAACAAATCGATTTACTTTGCCTTACAGAAACCTGGTTGCAACCTATTAATCAACCAAAGACCCAGAGAGACTTTTAATTCATTTGAAAGCCTGATGCTTAGCCTCGTCCACCCCAGCTGTAAAACTCAGAAACCAGTCTTACTTGTTATCATCTATCGTCCACCTGGGCCTTACACAGAGTTTCTGTCTGATTTCTCAGACTTTTTATCTGATTTAGTGCTCAGCTCAGATAAAATAATTATTGTGGGTGATTTTAACATCCATGTAGATGCTAAAAATGACAGCCTCAACATGGCATTTAATCTGTTATTAGACTCAATTGGCTTCTCTCAAAATGTAAAAGAACCCACCCACCACTTTAATCACACTCTAGATCTCATTTTAACATATGGCATAGAAACTGAACATTTAACAGTGTTTCCTGAAAACCCTCTGCTGTCTGATCATTTCCTGATAACATTTACATTTACAATAATTGATTACACAGCTGTGGGGAGTAGACTTCATCACAGTAGATGTCTTTCTGAAAGTGCTGTAACTAAGTTTAAGAATATAATCCACCCACTGTTATCATCTTCAATGCCCTGTACCAACATAGAGCAGAGCAGCGATATGAACACTACTCCAACATTATCTTGTTAAGAATTTTACCTCCTCACTACGTACGACTCTGGATACTGTAGCTCCTGTGAAAACTAAGGCCTCAAATCCGAAGTACCTGACTCCGTGGTATAATTCTCAAACACGTAGCCTAAAGCAGATAACTCGTAAGCTGGAGAGGAAATGGCGTGTCACAAATATAGAAGTTCATCATTTAGCCTGGAGAAATAGTTTGCTGCTTTATAAGAAAGCCCTAGGCAAAGCCAGAACATCTTACTATTCATCACTGATTGAAGAAAATAAGAACAACCCCAGGTTTCTCTTCAGCACTGTAGCCAGGCTGACAAAAAGTCAGAGCACTGTTGAGCCAACCATCCCTTTAACGTTAACTAGTAATGACTTCATGAACTTCTTCACAAATAAAATTTTAATCACTACAGAAAAAATTACCAATAATCATCCCACAGATGTAATATTATCTACAGCTACTTCACGATATGGAAAGAGAACTTGGCCTTTACAGGAGTTGCTCAGGCATGAATATTCCAGCGCACAGTTTCTGTGTTGATGTTAATCTATGTAGTGATTCAGCAGAGTGCTGGTGTTTTCTCACGATGAGTCTCAAGACTCATTGACCATGCTCGTTAACTTTGCATGGCCTGACACGTTGAGGTTGGAAGCATGAAGAGATTCATTCATGTTGTTCTACATGGATATATTGAGCACCTACTCTCAAATTCCATCCGTCCGTCCGTCCGTCCGTCCGTCCGTCCGTCCGTCCGTCCATCCATCCATCCATCCTCTTCCGCTTTATCTGGGGCCGGGTCACGGGGGCAGCAGCCTAAGCAGAGAAGCCCAGACCACCCTCTCCCCAGCCACCTCCCTAGCTTATCCAGGGGAACACCAAGGCGTTCCCAGGCCAGCCGAGAGATATAATCTCTCCAACGTGTCCTGGGTCTGCCCCGGGGCCTCCTCCCGGTGGGACATGCCCGGAACACCTCACCCAGGAGGCATCCTTGTCAGATGCCAGAACCACCTCAGCTGGCTCCTTTCGATGTGGAGGAGCAGCAGCTCTACTCTGAGCCCCTCCCGGATGGCTGAACTTCTCACCCTATCTCTAAGGGAGAGGCCAGCCACCCTTCGGAGGAAGCCCATTTCCACTGCTTGTATCCGCGATCTCGTTCTTTGGGTCACTACCCACAGCTCGTGGCCATAGGTGAGGGTAGGGACATAGATCGACCGGTAAATTGAGAGCTTCACTTTTACGCTCAGCTCTCTCTTCACCACGACGGACCGGTGCAGCGTCCGCATCACTGCAGCCGCAGCACCAATCCGTCTGTCGATCTCCTGCTCCCTTCTCCCATCACTCACGAACAATACCCCGAGATACTTGAACTCCTCCACTTGGGGCAGGAACTCATCCCCGACCCGGAGTGGGCACTCCACCCTTTTCCGGCTGAGAACCATGGGCTCAGATTTTGAGGTGCTGATCCTCATTCCCGCTGCTTCACACTCGGCTGCGAACTTTTCCAGTGCAAGCTGGAGGCCATCACCCGATGAAGCCAACAGAACCACATCATCCACGAAAAGCAGAGATGAGACTCTGAGGCCACCAAAGTGAAAGCCTTCCGCTACTTGGCTGCGCCTAGAAATCCTGTCCATAAAAATTATGAACAGAACCGGTAACAAATGGCAGCCCTGGCGGAGCCCATCACCCACCGGGAACGAGTCCGACTTATTGCCGGCAATGCGAACCAAGCTCTTGCAACAGTTGTATAGGGATTGAATGGCCCGTAGCTATGGGCCAGACACCCCATACTCCCGTAGCACCTCCCACAGGACACCCCGAGGGACACGGTCGAAGTCCACAAAACACATGTAGACTGGTTGGGCAAACTTCCATGCGCCCTCAAGTATCCTTGAGAGGATAACGAGCTGGTCCAGTGTTCTGCCACCAGGACGAAAACCGCATTGTTCCTCCTGTATCTGAGGTTTGACTAGCGGACGAACTCTCCTTTCCAGCACCCTGGCATAGACTTTCCCAGGGAGGCTGAGGAGTGTGATCCCCCTGATCTCCGCATTATTGTAGAGGCGTGTCAGCCAGGACAGCCCTACAACTTCCAGAGCCTTCAGGAACTCGGGGTGGACCTCATCCACAGCAGGGGCTCTGCCACCAAGGAGTTGTTTAACTGCCTAAGTGACCTCGCCCCCGGAAATTGGCGGGTCATCCCCCTCATCCCCAGACTCTGCTTCCTCCTCGGAAGACGTGTCAGTGGGATTAAGGAGGTCCTCGAAGTATTCCTTCCACCGCCCGACAATTTTCTCAGTCGAAGTCAGCAGTGCTCCACCAGCACTATACACAGTGCAGGTAGAGCACCGCTTTCCCCTCCTGAGATGCCTGACGGTTTGCCAGAATCTCTTCGAGGCAGTCCGAAAGTCTTGTTCCATGGCCTCTCCGAACTCCTCCCACACCTGAGTTTTTGCTTCAGCCACTGCCCGAGCCGCATTCCGCTTGGCCTGTCGGTACCTATCAGCTGCCTCCGGAGTCCCACAGGCTAACCAAGCCCGATAGGACTCCTTCTTCAGCCTGGTGGGTCCCTTCACCTCTGGTGTCCACCATTTGGTTCGGGGTTACCACCACGACAGGCGCCAACCACCTTGCGGCCGCAGCTCAATGCAGCAGCTTCGGCAATGGAGATGCTGAACATGGTCCATTCGGACTCAATGTCCCCAGTCTCCCTCGGAATTCTGTTGAAGCTCTGCCGGAGGTGTGCGTTGAAGATCTCACGGGCTGGGGCCTCTGCTAGGCATTCCCAGCACAACCTCACTATGCGTTTAGGTGCACCGGGTCTGTCCAGCATCCTCCCCTGCCACCTGATCCAACTCACCACCAGGTGGTGATCAGTTGACAGCTCAGCCCCTCTCTTTACCCGAGTGTTCAGAACATATAGTCGCAGGTCTGGTGATATGATTACAAAATTGATCATCGACCTGCGGCCTAGAGCGTCCTGGTGCCACGTGTACTTATGGACACTCTTATGTTTGAACAAGGTGTTCGTTATGGCCAAATTGGGATTTGCACAAGTCCAATAACAAAACACCGCTCGGGTTCTGATCAGGGAGGCCTTTCCTCCCAATCACGCCCCTCCAGGTCTCGCTGTCGTTACCCACGTGAGCATTGAAGTCTCCCAGTAGGACAACAGAGTCTCTAGGTGGAGGACCTTCCAGCACCCCACCCAGGGACTCTAAGAAGGCTGGGTACTCTGAACTGCCACTTGGCGCATAAGCGCAGATGACAGTCAGGACCCATTCCCCGACCCTAAGGCGCAGGGAACAAACCCTCTCATCCACTGGGATGAACCCCAACGTACAGGCAGCAAGCCGAGGGGATATTAGAATGCCCACCCCAGCCCGCTGCCTCTCACCAGGGGCAACTCCAGATTGAGACAGAGTCCAGCCCCTCTCCAGGAGACTGGTTCCAGAGCCGAAGCCATGCGTAGAGGTGAGCTATATCTAGCCGGTACCTCTCAACCTCACACACTAACTCAGGCTCCTTCCCCACCAGAGAGGTGACCTTCCATGGCCCAATTGCCAGTCTTGGTAGCCGGGGATCAGTCTGCCAGGACCTCCGCTCCTGGCCGCCGCCCGGCACACAATGCACCCGACCCCTATGGCACCTCCTGCGGGTGGTGGGCCTGCGGGAGGACATTTCCCCTTTTCGGGCCGTGCCCAGCCAGGCCCCATGGACTAAGGCCCGGCCACCAGACGCTCGCCCTCGGGCACCCTCCCCTGGGCCTGGCTCCAAGGCGAGGTCCCGGTAACCCTATCCCGGGCAGGGTAAACGGTTGCCTCGATGTTTTCCTCATAAGGGTCTTCTGAATCGCTCTTTGTCTGGTCCCTCACCCAGGACCAATTTGCCATGGGAGACCCTACCAGGGTGCAAAAGCCCCCGGACAACATAGCCCCTGGGATCCCTGGGACACACAAACCCCTCCACCACGATAAGGTAGCAATTCACGGAGGAGCCTACTCTCAAATCTCAAATTATTTCTGATAAATCAGAATTGTTACTATGATAGCACTGCTGTGACAGTTGGATGGCCACCTGCACATGAATATTTTTGTTTTCATCCATGGAACTTACCTTCATGCCCTGCATGAAGCCAGCCAGGTAGATCAACCAGTTGTGACACTGCTGGAATACCGTGCAGATTTAGAAGTTCTTTCCAGGAACAGGCCAGGAGTACAAGTGAGACTGGCTTCGGTGCATTAAGTTGAACCAGCCTATTAGAGCAACAGTGATGATATTTATATCGTAAATAAACAAAAAGCTCCAGGACACTGTGTTTGAAAGTGCTGGGCACACTTCCTTGTTTGGCTTTGTGCTGGGTGGAAAACCCGAGGTAGAGTTTTGCTTCTTTTTGCACTTACCAGGAATAAATCAAGGAGCCGATTAAAAAACCCAGAGTGGACTTTTGTTTGTCAATGAACTCAGTTACGGTTTTTGTAACTTTTTTTGAATTTTTTTGTGGTTGGCTGTTTTGAATATATTTCTGTGTGTATTATAAATCCTAAGGAGACAAATGGTGGAGAGTCCAAGGTATTAAATCCATAGTAGGATTTGCTCCTTAAGAGGCTCGTTGACACTCTATTGATCACGTCCCCCACTAAAAGGCAGTTTAAGCAAAAACTTGCTCCTGGATCATAAATATATATCAATACAGAAAATATAATTAAGAGACATTTGAAGCTTGGCCAAGAATATTAATCTTATTCAGGAAAGGTCTGTTGGTAGAGAACTTTATGAGCAGCTTTGATGTCACGGCTCATCAGATGATGATTTTCAGTGTTTCAGAGTTAAACTGTTTTTGCATGTGAAACCACCCCACCCACTCGCTGATCATTTACAGTGGGAAAGAGAAGAACTGAAATCATCAGTAAACACATGCACACACAATGTTTGTCGGTAAGCCTGCTGATCTCTGCTGTGTTCAGAAGCAGTTTGCTAAAGTGACTCTATAAACTGAGAACAGAGCTTTACTGAACACACACACACACACACACACACACACACACACACACACAGTTCTCTGGGATGTAACTGGGTATTTTCAGGACAGCTCATAGATCATCTTTACAGGGTTCTGCTTTATATTGCATACACACACACACACACACACACACACACACACACACACACACACACACAGCGGGAGCTTGGTCTGTATTGATAACCAGCTGATTGATTGAAGAACCTGAAACCTGACAGGGGCCATTAATACTGTGTGTGTGTGTGTGTGTGTGTGTGTGTGTGTGTGTGTGTGTGTGTTAGGGTTATTTAAACATTTGTATCCAAAAATTAGGGTTAGGGTGCAGATAGTGCTATATACAAATTATTTTTGAAGTGCTCAGTTCAAAAGTCCAATATGTGCAAACATCCAATGGAATGAAGCTTCAGTGAATCCAATCCTCTGAGTCTCCCGAACAGGATCTCATAACATCACCAATCAGCAAATACTGTCTCAGAACTCCACTGGGCCACAACACTCGGGTGAAGACTGAAATTAAGGACCCAGCTTAAATAGCAGACAGCTGATTGCCAGAAGATCTGCTGGTGCTCGATTGATTCAGGTAGGTCCAGGACTGGGTCAAGATCCCAGGAGGATCCTGTAGTAGTAGGTCAGAACACCCACACACAGAGAGAAAGAGAGAGAAAACAAAGGAGAGGTCACAGAGCATGGTTTTGTCCAGGACTGCCGAACCTAGGAATGTTCTTCAGGGCCATACACCTGCCAGTTCACCAGATCAGAATCAGAATTGTGTTTATTGGCCAAGTATATGCGCAGACAAATACAAGGAATTTGGTTCCGGTAGATGGTGGCTCTCAAGCACAGCAATGTAAATCACACACACACACACACACACACACACACACACACACACACACACACACACACACGTGTCTATATATACATTACACATGCATACACATACATACACAAAGCTGTGTAAACTATAAATAACTAATCTAAACTTATACACATAAAATACAGAAATGAAATGAGGTGGAATGAATACTACAGAATGTACATAAGTTGCAGTTGCAGTCTGGCAGTGGGAGCAGTGTGACAGGTCAACTGTTTAGAAGGGCGAGGGGAAAGAAATTGTTCCTATGTCAGGTGGTCCTGGTCTGCAGGCTTCTGTACCGTCTGCCAGAGGGCAGCAGATCAAAAAGTCTGTGTCCAGGGTGTGAGGGGTCTGTGATGATTCCTGCCTGTTTCCTGGTACTTGAGAGGTACAGATCCTGGAGGGAGGGCAGGGGGGCGCCGATGATCCTTTCTGCTGCCCGTACAGTCCGCTGCAGTCTGCTCCTGTCCTGTTTAGTGGCTGCACCATACCAGACTGTGATGGAGGAGCGCAGGACAGACTCAATGACTGCAGTGTAGAACTGGATCAGCAGCTCCTGTGGAAGACTGTACTTCCCCAGTTGTCTCAGGAAGTACATCCTCTGCTGGGTCTTTTTGAGGATGGAGTTGATGTTGGTCTCCCACTTCAGGTCCTGGGAGATGGTGGTACCCAGGAACTTGAAGATCTTCACAGTTGACACAGGGCTGTCTGATATGGTGAGGGGGAGCAGAGTTGAGGGATGTCTCCTGAAGTCCACTGTCATCTCTACAGTTTTAAGAGTGTTCAGCTCCAGATTGTGCTGACTGCACCAGAGTACCAGCCGCTCAACTTCCTGCCGGTATGCAGACTCATCACCATCCTGAATGAAGCTAATGACGGTGGTGTCACCTGCAAACTTTAGGAGCTTAACAGCCGAGTTCTTGGAGGTGCAGTCATTAGTGTAGAGGGAGAACAGTAGTGGTGAGAGGACACATCCTTGAGGGGCACCAATACTGAGAGACCAAGTTTCAGAGGTGATCTCCCCCAGCCTCACTTGTTGCTTCCTGTCTGTCAGGAAGCTGGTGATCCACTGACAGGTAGCTGGTGACACGCTGAGCTGGGAGAGTTTGGAAGAGAGAAGTTCAGGCACAATGGTGTTAAAAGCTGAACTAAAGTCCACAAACAGGACCCTGGCATAAGTTCCCGGACGGTCGAGGTGTTGCAGGATGTAATGCAGCCCCATATTCACTGCATCATCCACCGACCTGTTTGCCCAGTAGGCAAACTGCAGAGGGTCCAGCTGGGGGCCTGTAATGTCCTTCAGATGGGCTAACACCAGTCGTTCGAAGGATTTCATGACCACAGACGTCAAGGCGACAGGTCTGTAGTCATTCAGTCCTGTGATGGTGGGTCTATTGGGAACAGGGATGATGGTGGAGCATTTGAAGCAGGATGGAACTTCACACAGCTCCAGGGATCTGTTGAAGATGCGCGTAAAGATGGGAGCCAGCTGTTCTGCACAGGTCTTGAGGCAGGAGGGTGAGACACCGTCTGGTCCGGGGGCTTTCCTGGGCTTCTGTTTCTGAAATAGTCGGCTCACATCCTCAGTGTGTATTCTGAGTTTTAGGGAGGAGGAAAGGGGGGTGAGAGGTGTGATGGAGGTCGTTGAGTCTGGATTGGGGAGGGTGGGGTGGTCGTTGGGTCTGGAATGGGGAGGGTGGGGGTGGTCGTTGAGACTGGATTCAGGAGGGTGAGGGTGAAGGGGGGAGAGGTGGAAGGTGTGTTGGGGGTCAGTGTCTGAAGCAATGTCTCTGGGGTGGGGAGGGGAGGGGAGGGTCCGTCCATCTCAAACCTGCAGTCGAATGTGTTTAGCTCGTTGGCCAGGTCTTTGTTTGCTTCAACAGTGGGTGGGGGGCGTCTGTAGCTGGTGATTTCCTGCAGGCCCCTCCACACTGACGCAGGGTCGTTGGCTGAGAGCCGTTCTTCCAGCTTCTGGGAGTAGATCCTTTTAGCTGCTTTGATCTCCTTGGTCAGTGTGTTCCTGGCTTGCTTCTACAGGGCCCTGTCACCACTTCTGTAGGCGTCCTCCTTGGCCTTACGAAGATGTTGGAGTTTAGGAGTGAACCATGGTTTATTGTTGTTGTATGTGCAAAAGGTCTTTGTTGGCACACACACGTCTTCACAAAAACTGATGTATGATGACACAGTGTCCGTGAGCTCATCCAGGTTATCAGATGCAGCTTCAAAAACAGTCCAATCAGTGTAGTCAAAACAGTCCTGCAGTTCCTGCTTTGCTGCGTTAGTCCACTGCTTCACAGTTTTGACTACAGGCTTGGCACGTTTGAGATTTTGCCTATAAACTGGAATAAGATGGACCATGCAGTGATCAGAATGTCCCTGAGCTGCCCGGGGCACAGAGCGATAGGCATCTTTTAGAGTGGTGTAACAGTGATCCAGTATGATGTTGTCCCTGGTGGGGCAGTCTATATGCTGTCTGTATTTAGGGAGTTCGTGGTTGAGGTTTGCTTTGTTAAAGTCCCCAAGGATAATTGTAAAGGAATCCGGGAATTTCCTTTCCAGGGTGGTGATCTGCTCAGCCAGCTCACACAGTGCGTTGTTCGCGTTGGCCTGAGGAGGGATGTAAACTCCGACCAGCATGAAGGAAGAAAACTCCCGCGGTGAATAAAACGGTTTACAATTGATGAAAAAACTTTCCAAGTGTGGGCTGCAGTGTTTCTGTAACACTGTGACATCAGTACACCAACCTTCATTAATGTAGAAGCAGACTCCACCACCCTTTGTTTTCCCTAAGTGCTCCGTTTTGCGGTCTGCCCGGTGAAGTTGGAAGCCCAGCAGATTTAAGACAGCGTCTGGGACTCGCTCACTGAGCCAGGTTTCAGTGAAGCAGAGGGCAGCAGAGCGTGCAAAGTCCTTGTTAGTCTGGATTAAGAGCAGTAACTCGTCGACTTTGTTTGGAAGAGAGCGGAGATTCGCGAGGTGAATGGAGGGGAGTGCCGTGCGGAATCCTCGCCGACGTAGTTTCACCAGCACGAGTCCCCCGTCTACGTCTCCTCCAGGAGCCACAGAGAGCTGCTGCACCTCCAACTAAAATCTCCAAAAAACTTTCCGGGTTTGTGAAAAATGGATAAGAACTATAGTGAGACGACTGCCTGATGTTTAGCAGTTCATCTCTGGAGAAAGATATTGAAGAGCCCCTCCCACAGCATCAGATGTTCATGATACAGAGGAGGCTGGATGACCATCGATGACCTAGGTGAGTGGGGGGTAGAGTTGGATGTCTCGAAACCAGTCTTGATCTCGAGACCACTTTTACGTGGTCTTGGTCTCGATGGATTTTGGTCTTGGTCTTGTCTTGGTCTCGCTGTCTCGGTCTTGCTATCTCAGATCGAAATAGTGGTCGGGAGATTTGGAGTCAACAGTACCAATGATACACAACTTAACGTTCGATAATGTGTCATGCGCAAAAGCATCAGCTCTAAGAGCCGAGCTTAGAGAGTGCTTTGTAGTGAATCAGAAGAGTCGACTCCCATTGAGCGAGGGCCGGCTCCTTACTTAATTTCCTTTCGCTGCTCAGCTCTCACACGGTGGCTCAGCTATGCTCCAATCCCTCCATATTGTGGCCAATCACATGCAAGGATATAGGACAATATCATAATGTGAAAAAAAGAGAGGGTGAGAGACGTGACAGTCAAGCGGAGCGTGCATCTGTCCTCTCAGTAAGTGAGTGAGACAGTAGACAGCGGTGAGGAGGGCTGTGCGAGTGCATCGCAAAAACACATAAATATGCCTGACACCCGTAAACGAAGGAGCATCTGGCTGCAATTTAAAGCCTTTTTTTGTCTCGTCTCGACTTTGTCTTGGTCTTGACTCGTCTTGGTCTTGACTAAAACTGCAGTTTTAGGTGAACAGAAACCGAGTTGGAGTAAATGGAGTCCAGTAAAGTTTGGAGAGAGTTTGTGAGACTCGGTACATAATGTTTTTTGTAGAAAGTCAAACCTTTTATCCTGGACGATAGTGAGGTTCTTCATTGCGGTGTTGGTCTGTGAGGAACATTTTTTGCTCTTTGTGACCCAGACCAGTTGAGTGCTCCAAGTGGATGAGTTGGATGATACTGCACATCAGAACAGCAGAACTTAGTGGGAAGTTAATTTAGGACCCTGACCTGAAACAATATCCACCGGGATTCTATGAAGCCAAAACACGTGGTTAGAACCAGTTCCAGACCAGGGCCTCAATCTTCCAGGTAAGTAAACCAAGTATATGGGTAGGAGGCAGGCGGTGGATTCCTCTGAGGAGGAGTCAACCGTGGAGAATTGTCATGACAAGGCATCAGGTTTGATGTTGTCAAAGCTGGGGCTCTAGGTGATCACAGAGTTAAAGCAAGCAAAAAAAAGGACCCACCTGATTTTCCTGGATTTCACTCGCTTGGCTGCTTTGAGGTATGCAAGGTTCTTGTGATTTGTCCATATGATAAACAGATGCTCAGCCCCCTCCATCTAATTTGTCTATTCCTCCAGTGCCTTTTTGACTGCCAGTAGTTCCCGATCACCGACATCATAGTTGCGTTCTGCTGGAGAGAGACGACAAAAGAAAAAAGCACAAGGGTGGGAATTGCCTTCCTTGGATTTTGAGAGAATGGCCCAGACTCTGGTATCTGAAACGTGCACAACACAAAATGTTGAGTAGTGTCAGGCTGAATGAATACCGATACAGTGGCGAGCTGGTTCTTAAGAATGGTGAAGGCATTATGGGCAGCACGAACTGCACCTTGGGAGAAATCAGAGTAATGAGAAGTAAAGCAATTTTACCTAAATTTCGCATGAACCGGCGGTAAAATTTGGCAACTCCAGGAAACACTGAAGGTGCTTCGAGAAGTAGGTCTGGGCCAGTTCAAAACTGCCTGGATCTTTGCTGGATATCCCCTGCTGTGTCCTTTCTCAACCATGTGACCTAGGAAGGAAATAGTATGGGTGTGGAATTCACATTTCTCAACCTTGACAAAAAGTTTATTTTCAAGGAGATGTTGGACAACCATTTAGATCAGGGGTCCCCAATCCCAGTCCATGAGGGTCAGTGTCCCTGCAGGTTTTAGATGTGTCCTTGATCCATCACAGCTGATTTAAATGGATAAATTACCTTCTCAATATGTCTTGAAGTTCTCCAGAGGCCTGGTAATGAACTAATCATGTGATTCAGGTGTGTTGACCCAGGGTGAGATCTAAAACCTGCAAGGACACCGGCCCTCGCGGACTGGGATTGGGGACCCCTGATTTAGATTCTCTCCAAGAGGAGAGGATAATAGATGGATAATGCCACGTACCAGTGAATTGGTGATGTACTTTTCCATAGCTTCAAGATAGGGATGACTGTTAGGTACTTCAAAAATGCGTAGTTTAATATGTTAATGAGACCGGAAGCAGAACTTTGCAGAGACATTATTTTCAATTTTGCCCATCAGTATCCCTACTATTACTGCCAGGCCCTGTCTCTTGGCTGATGAAGACCTATGTCAATCAGATTTCCTTTTTTGCAGCAACAGAGGCACTCACCCGCTCAGTTGTGTCACGGGCGGTGCAGCACAGGGACCACTGGAGTTGTAGTTTTTCTTTGGGAGGAATTCACTTATATGATCTGAATACACAAGGTGATTAAGGTATCAAGAGACACAGGAAATTATTTTGCAGATTTAATTTCATCAGATAATCTGTCCAAAAATGCTCCTCATAGCACTCGCTCCTCCATTCCTGCTTCCACAGCAAAAATACAAACATCCACGGAATTATCCACAATACTTCACTCACCTTGGCCTTGAGAGAATCATTTCTGGGCCGCTGCGTCTGGGTTGGTCGCCTTGTCGAAAATATTTCTGAACCTTTCTGAAGTCTGCGTAGGATAGATCGAGATGTGACTTTAGGACCACCTGGGCCCACTGGAGACCTCGGTCCCAGTCAAAAGGCTCATGTCATGTCGCCGTGGTGAACATGGTGTGACCTTCACCTGCTCTTTGACTGGATCACAGAACGCCATCAGAACAAGTCATGCCATCTGGACAGCATACACCACCAGGACAGGACCCACAATCAGGACAGGCATGCCTTTACAAGGCGACATGCCATCAGAATATTAGGGACAGCATACACCATCATGAGGCAGTGGGTGTCCTGTCCATGATGTACAGATGTGTTACAAACGTGTCACACAGACGGCCATGTAAAACAGACTGAGTGCTGTTGTTTGGTTGTTTCCCGTCTCTTCGTCTCTTCCAGCTGATTAATAAATGAAAGACGTGTGAATAAAACATGAAAGAAAAGGTGAAACTGCTGCACTTTTAAATTTTTAACACAAATTCATCGACTTCCTGTTTAGTTCTAGTTGAAATAAACATCAAAATTGAACTCAGGGCTGTTCAGTCAGGTGACCGCTGTCATCATGTGACACTTTAACCTTCTTGCTCCTCAGAAGGTTAATCCCTCCGACTCCATGACTGTGCTTGAATGACACCATAAGGATGAACCAAGAGCATCGTCCTGCCCCGCTCCTCTCCTCTCTGCTCCCCACCCTTCCTCTCTCCTGTCCTCCTCCTCCTCATAGTTTTATTTTCCTCTCATACTTCACTTCAGGATGTCATAAATAATCCTGACTGACTTTGTTTTTCAGAATAAAATTAGCAATCACCATCTGCATTTATAGCTGTAACCCCCCCCCCCCCCCCCACACACACACACACACACACACACACATACACACAAAGAAACACACCCAATTTAGTGAATAATTTCACAGCAGGGTTGCTCATTACAACAAGACCACAGTGGATATCACTGATTAGACATGCAGCACACACACATGCACAGAGTTCAGTGTGTTTGACTTTATTAATAACTAAGGAGGTGCCTCTGTGTCTCTTCTTGCTTCAATTGTACCTTACAGGTGGAGGTGGTCTCATTCACACCTTGAAGATGTCCGTCTTCATGGGTATAACATGTCACAGCCTGTTGTCCCTTCAGTTTCTGTGTGAATGAAAACCCTGATCAAGGAGATGACTTGGAATCCTTCAAGTCACATACTGGACCACCTTAACTGGCTCTTTTCGATGTGGTGTAGCGACTTGCTGTGAGCTCCTCCTGAATGACTGGACTCCTTACTCGATCTCTAAGGCTTAGCCCAGACGCCATTATTCATTTCTGCCGCTCATTCTTTTGGTCACTCCCTGAGCTCGTGGTCATAGTTGAGAATCAACTCTTAAATTTAGCAGCTTTGCCTTCACGCTCCCCTGTCTTTTCATCACAGTACAGCATCCACAGCACTGCTGGCACTTAACCAATCTACCTGTCACTCTTCCATCTCTGAGGGTGAAGAGCCCAATACACTTGAAGCACGCACTCAACCATCATCATTTGATGCCAACAGGAGACCCCCACCACTTCACCTAGAAATTCTGCATATAAAATTTATGAACATAATCTGTGACAAAGTCCAGCCCTGACAGAGTAATGCCAGTAATAACTGACTTACTGGCAATCCAAGCCAAGCTCTCACTATCGTGGTGGTACGGGGTCGAATGGCCCATGACAGAGGGCAAATACCCCACACTCTCTGAGAATCCCCCGCAGGGCACTTTGAGCCACAAAGCCTGTATGTCAACAAGCAGGAACCGCCACTCTCATTGACTTAAAGCATTTTGCAGAGTTGTATCAACCAGGACAGACCCACCAATCCAGAGCCTTGAGAAACTTTATCCTCCCCAACGGAGATTTTTTAAACTACCTCAGCTACTATAGCCATGGTGCAGTTTCAGCAGAGAACCTCTTTCTCGCCTGAGTCACATGATTTGTTAGAATCGAGTCCCTCAAGACAACTACCGTATTTTTTGGACCATAAGCACACTGTCGATGCACATGTCTGTTTTCATACATAAGGGTGCATTAAGTGAAACAAAACAGTCAGATAAGTCAAACTTTACTCAACTCATTCTTCTTGCTTCCTCCACTTCCGTACTATTGATCCATTAATGTTGAATTCTATGGCAGCTGCTCTATTCCCATGTTGCAGTATATTAATGACTAACCTCGTATTGTGGATGGATTATCTCAGTTGTTCTCCTGACTGACGTTTGGTCCGTTTACAGCATCCTGCCATGCGATTGCATTTGTCCCTAACCATCGGGAACCCTCACGTTAACTTTTATCGAGTGGAAAAAAGTTAGCGTTCATCCTCCAGCTTCACTGTGTTTATGCTATGCTAACATAGCTGTGTCGCTAGCGATCACGTAGCACATCATTATATACCAGCTAGCCCAACTTCAGTAACTCTACAAACGTCACTGCTGTTTAGTTTTCTGTCTTCATTTATGTTGGAAGTGACAGCAGAGCTGTACGTTTTCAGGATTGAGAGATTTAGGAATATCTCAGTCAGAACATGCTATATCATGTTTAGGTAACTAGCGAGCTAACTTACGCTAACTTCTAACTCCGTTAAATGTAATAAATTCTATTTTCATGGATGCCTGGATGTTAAACTTAATTGTTACACCTGGTAAATCAGCAACGCTGAACATTTTATTAAAGATGAAAAAATTTAGACAGTTTTTAACTCTCAGTGATGCTGCAGTGTTCGTTTGACTTTGGGACCTGAAGAAGACGGAGTTTAGGACCCAGATTACTCCGCAAGGCTCCTGACTACAGGAGCCATAATGTTTCAACAATCCATCAAGCGGTGGGGCTTCGTAGCTTACCAAAGTCGTACTAAAACATGTTTTGACAGATTTTTGAGCGCTGTGTACCACATAAAATCGGTTCGAGGTCAGTAAGCACAACCAGAATTCATACATAAGGCACACCGAATTATAAGGCGCACTGTCGATTTTTGCGAAAATTAAAGGATTTTAAGTGCGCTTCATAGTGCGGAAAATAAGGTAAACTTGACGCAAGTCCTCTTTCAGCATCACAGCTCCCTTCACCTCTGATGTCCACCGCCTGCCACCAGCTACAGCCACTGATCCTTGCAGCCATTCAGAGTCAAATTAATCTGTCCTGCTCTCAGTCAACTTCAGATGCCACACCTGGTCAAAGTCCTGTGAGCGAGACAGCTCTGTTTGAGTGGGAACCCTGGACTTGTTCTGGTCTGCACTTGGTCATTCTGAAACATTTATCCCAAATTTAACTTTAATTGAAAACTGGGAGAGCGTGGATGGGGGATATAAAGGAGGTTGGAAAATAAAGAAATAAATGGGATTAGAAGAGGAGAAGAAAGAATGAAGAGAGGAAGTCAGAAAATTAGCCCTAGACACTTCAAACAGAACCAAGCTACCTACTGCTGAGTGTTTGAACATCAATGTGGTTTTAGACAAAGCTGCTTCACACACACGCGCGCGCACACACACACACACAGAGTTAATCTCCATTCAGATGCAGATGAATCGTCCTTTTATGCACTGACTGAAAACGGGCGAGCAAACCAGCAGAAAATGGGAGATGATGAAAGATGTTTTTTTTTCTTTTTCCCATGATGCACTTCAGTCAACTCAGGAAAAATTTTGCTCGTTGTCACAGCAACAACATACCTGTCAGTCACCTGTTATCAGTGTGTGTGTCCTCATGCAAAGCTGTGGTTTCTCTGAAAGCCTGCTGTGTTTTTAATATGGCAGGTTTCTAAACAACACCGCTCACTCTCCTGAACATCACCAAACTCTGTGACTCTGTTTTAACCAATCTAAAATTTAACCGCCCTCAGAAATTAGTGACTGTGGCAAAAACAACCCTACAAACATGCAGAGGCTGACTTGTCACAGCTGCGCAGCCGGTGAGTTTGAGGAAGGGACTCAAAAGCAGACACAAGAGAAAACTAAGCTTGACAAAAAGCGAGCCGTTTATTTGGCTGAAAAACATGATGACAAAAACAAAGCAAAGCGAACAGGGGGCAAGAACTAAAACTGAAACCTAAACTGGGAATAACTAGGAATGACTATGATAATTAGAACATGACACTGAACAGGAACATGTGAAACGTGGACATGAAGAAAACTAAACCTGACATGAGCATGAACCTGAGGAGGAAGAGGAGGAAGAGAAGAAAGAATGAAGAGAGGCAGTCAGAAAATTGGTAAAAAAAAAAAAAAACCCAAAAAACAAGTTTCTGTGACCTGACTTGACATAAACAGACGACCTGAGGACTTAAATACACAAGAGGGTAGTGGAAACACCCGGGGAGACACAGGTGACACAAATGAACATGACGCCACAGGGGAAGTAAAACAAAACACATTGAACATGGAAACACTAGACTCTTCAAAACAAAGCAGGAAACATGGAGAGATGTAACAACACCAGCTTGACAATATGGAACACACAGACATACGCACAACTGAAAATAAAACACTGAGGACAAGAAAAGACTTATTAATCAGGAGTTACAGAAGAAACAAAAACTAGAATGAAACTCAACTAAATCCTAACTAATAATAGCAGCACAAGAACTTCACATATTTCCAATATAACATAAGAAATCAAAAATGCTGGGTCACAGACCCGGCCCCTGACAACTGATCACTTTGGTTATTGTGTCACTTCAGGTAAGCTGAGTGTGTCTGAAACGTGATAAGTATCAATTCAGTGAGTAAAATGGAGAACAGTAAATGTTGAGAGCCTGGAGCTGTAGTTAGTTTGCCTCAACAGAAATGATTCGGTAAAGGACTGCAGCTAGCCTCTGAGCCACATAGTGTGTGCACAACGTAGCAGTAACAGCTTTAGTTGATAATCAGCCAGAAACACACATGCAGCTGCTTTCTTTTTCAGGACAGGGGTACTAAAGGGTTAAAGTGTTTCAGCCATAAATGCAGATGCTGCAGATCCACACACACTCTGCCTGCACTGCGTGTTGCATTTAAATGTGACACTGATTTAATTTGTCAGCAGAGAAGAAGAGCAGCAGAAAGGAGGAGAAGATGATGTATCATTCATTGCTGAAGGAAGAAAAAAGACAAAGATGTTCTGCTTTTCTTTCCTGTCCTCTCTGAAAGATGCCCTCTGCTGGTTAGAGCTTGTAACAACACTGACCTGACGTCACCTGAGCAGGTCAGCTGATCTTTAAGCCAACGCCAACTGAACCCAGATGTTCTGTTGTTCAACATACAAACTAAACACCTCCTGACCAGTCAGCTCAGTGTGCAGATTGAGACTGTCTTGTTAGAGACCGCAGTGACAGTCAGATTTTGGGCGTCGCAACAAATTAGGCCCATCTCGGGGGGAGGAATGTCTCACAAGCTGTTTTCTAATTCAGTGATCAGATCAATGAAAGTTTCCAGCTGTTTAAACTATTTGTGATCTCAGGGTAGCCCTACTGCAAGCTAGAAAGAATAAAAGAAGCTGGAACATAGGCCTTTACCTGTTTGTTTGTTTTTATTTCACTTGATAAATATAGTTGATATAAAGCATCAAAGTTGTTATATTTGGTAAAACCAGATTAATAAAACATTTCCTGAATATGGTAAACGGGTTTTTAGTCCACGCTTCTGAACTGCCAGTATACTGTCTATGGATCACCATGTTGCCTTTTGCTTGTTTTGTTTTCTAATGTTAAAAAATACATTAAAAATATTGTAAATGTACAAGCATTACAGAGAGCCTCATGGCTTCCCAGCATGCACTGGGGCAGGGAACCAATCACTTTCATTTTATCTGTGTGGCTGCAGTTGCTGCTGTCACTGGTCTAGCTTCCCCTGGTCTTCACACTTTTGTAATGACATGCTTGATGTGACCGCAGGTGATGCATAAGCTTGTGATTACATTCACAGTTTTGTTCCTTTGTTTTCTGTGGTGAGGGAGCTTAGCCTCAAATTGTAGCTCTTAATTTATCCTTTATTATCTGTCATCATTTTTATCTTTATCTGATTTCTGTTAATGACAAAAACAAGATAATAAATGTAAAAACATCTAACAAGGTGAGCAGCTGGGTTTAGGTAGTTATATAAGCTCTCTGTCCTGCGGATGCCTCAGGAGAGATGACAGATAATGAAATGATGTAAAGATTTCAGTCACCTCACATTCTCTTCAGCTGAAACCTCAGTTAAACCAGCCTGGAGCCAGTTTAAACCACCTTCGCAAGCATCGCTGTGAATTCATAAAACAGCAGAACCGTCATCTCCATCCTTAACAAGAATATCAACCATCCATTCTCTTCCGCTTATCCTTTTCAGGGCATGGGGGCGCTGGATCTATCCCAGCTGTCTTAGAGCGAAGGGCAGGGTACACCCTGGACAGGTCACCAGTCTGTTGCAGGGCTAACACATAGACACAGACAGCCATTTGCACCTATGGGCAATTTAGAGTTTCCAATTAACCTATCCTCCCACCCAGAGTACCCGGAGAGAACCCACACAAACATGGGGAGAACATGCAAACTCAACCCAGAAAGACCCCAGCCTGATGGTAGACTGACTCAGAACCTTCTTGCTGTAAGGCAACAGTGCTAATCACTGTGCCACGGTGCTGAATATCAAGGACTCACTGAAACGATCTGTGTTGTGTTGTAGATGTAATGTACTGTGAATTGACCGGCCTTCACAAGCAGAGACACAAGGAGGTGTGGCATCTCATTCTACCCAATCAGCATCGAAGAGTGACATGGCTCCGGCCAATGATAAGCTGTGAAAGAAGACCAACACCACCCATGCAGGTGAGTATTTATCACATCTATGTTAAGAAGTGATCAACACAATGAACATTTTTTGATGCAGATGTGCTTGTAGCTAGATAGATAAACCCTGAACTGAATTATAAACTTAAATTACAACCCCCAAGTTACCTCTTAGCCTGATGGCTGGTGTTAGAGTAAGAGGAGCCAGATAAGAGAAGGATGTCCTGTGTTAAACGGGAGTCGGGGTGACCTGATATGAGATGAGCAGCAGTCTCTCCTACCTGGAGTTTGGAGGAATTGTTGTTCCTGATGCTGAGTGGCTGATGTGAGACAGGTGAACAGGTGTTGCGGTCAGAACCCATCTCTCTCACGGTCTTTCAGCAGTGTGTTTCTGGACCTGTTCGTCCCTCTCAGCTCTGCACTGAAAAGTGTCCTGTGTTACCTCTCCAGGTGAGTCTCCAGCTGATCTGTCCATCAGTTTGTCTTTCTGTCCATTCAAGCTGTGCTAATCACATCTCTTCTCTTTCAGGTGATCAAAGAAGTTCAACCTTTTTTTTCTTCACAATTTTCTTCCAGATTCACTTTGCTGACAAACTACAGACACAGTAAGACAGCGTGTCTCTCAGTCTGTCTCTGTTCATCTGTTGTTTGTGTAAATGTGTGTGTCAGTCATAAACAGAAGCACACTGTGTGTATGAAATGCCTTTGAGCCATGAGACCAGATTGAAACATTGAAATCTTTGTTTACGCGGACAAAATCAACCATGTGGCAAATGAATATTTCACTGTTGATTATGATGTGCTATATACAGTAAATGATGGCCATAAATATCTCGCGTCCATCACTCACGATAATGCACTCCTGTTTCTGTCGGTGTTTTTGGCACAGATCCATAGATATGTTGAAGACGAGGTTGAGAGCTTCAGCCAGATGTTGAGGTTGATGGTCCAGAGCTCTTAGACCGCACTAGCTACCCTGTCTTACATTTAAGTCCTGGGACTGACGGGACTATCTGCTGCCTGCTTCAGTGAGAGAGGGATGGTGCATGTTGTGATGGAAATTAGGCATTTTTTGGAAACTTGAAGAGAAGATGCCACAGATACTCAGCGAGAAATGAATACTTTGTAAAACTGCCATTCATACCACACTGATATGCAGTTCAGGTACGTCAGCTGGAAGGGTTATACATCATTACTCAGAAGGTGTACTCTGTCACCTGCAAATTCTTCATCCAGACTAAATTTAACATTAAATGAAACATTATTATGAACATAAAAGCTAAAAGACAAAGATGAAGTAAATCTAAGCATGTCAAACAATAGCACGTCTTTGCTAAAACCAATCAAACCCCTTACAATACAAAAGAGTCTTTAGAAGGATTTAAAAGAAGACTCTGATGAGGCAAGCCAGAGCTCCTCAGATGGGTTGTTCCTAACAGTGACTCATCTCTCGACTTTTGTCCCACCTGAGGTGGGAATAGGTGACAGGTTTCCCCTGTGGATCTAAGGATGCACACCAGTTGAGTAGATATTGTGAAGTCCTTTAAAAGTAATAAGTAAAATCCTTTCTGAACAATTCTGGGGGTAATGGGCAGAGTCATTAAAACTGTAAACAAAAGTAATTTGTTCTGTTTTCTTGGTTGTTTTCTTCTGCTGAATCTTGTACAACTTGAGTCTATTTAATGATTTCTGATTAAGAAGATGGATGGATTGATGCCATGGTGTGGAAGAGATGTTAGCAATGTATTTTGGACAAAGTAATGGAAATAACATCTAAAGTGAAACCACCACAGTCACAATCAAACTGTGCACTTTTCCTGCTGCTGTGCTCTGAGTGAACAGACATCCTTGTGTGTAACAGCAGTAATAATGATATCCAGCCCTAAACAAAATATAACAAGAGAATGGCATTGAAGTTCACATTAAATCACATGCATACTGAGCCATAATTGCGTACTCTGATCCACAGATAATTTTGTAAATTCATGGTAATTAGCAGCAATTAAACAAATCACTTTCTACAAACTCACTTCTGCCTTATTTCAAATCCTTTTGCTGCTCACTAATAATTAGAGGTTCCACATTTGGCATTACCTTAACTGAACATGATTGGTGAAACAGATGACGCACAATGAAACAACCAGTCAGAGCAACAGAACATAGAACAGTGCCCTCTTCTCTATGAGTGAGCTCATGAGGAAGATGGCGCCGGAGTGTATGGCTGGCCGTCTTCGACTCTGCTTTCGACCCCTCCTTTTTGATCTCTGTTTAATTTTCCTTATCCTCCTGATTTGCTCTCCAAGTGGTAACGCACTAATTACCTACGATTGGCAAACACTTTTGAATCTTCGATCTTTTCACCACTATGGACCGGGTCCATGTTGGAATATAGGAGATACCACTTCGCCCTGGATGGATTTTTCCACCAGCACACACGTCTTGCCTCTACCCTTCCCGTACAAGAAACGCATCAGGAAGTGGGGTAAACAGCGTGGTATTCGTGTATGTTTTAAGGCTTACCTTAAAGCACGGGCTGTGGCTAATCTACATGCTACTATGGATATCCTGCAACATCCTCCCGCTTCCCAGGACCGATTCTCTGTTAGATCGGTCACCCATCGATGGATCCGCCCCGTCAGACAACAAGTTAACTCTGCCTTCCCGGTGGCCTGCCTGCCTATCCGGACCTGGATAAGGGCTTTTCAAGGTGGCGTACACTGCAGCAACCTAAGCCGATTGAGCCGCGCTCCAAGTAAAAACACGGCGCCCTTGACCCAGATGGCGCTACTAAACATGAGGTCGCTGGTGAATAAGACTTTCGTTCTGAATGATTTTTTCCTCACCCCTGGGCTGGACGCATTGTTTCTGACGGAGACCTGGATTCGCCCTGGTGAGTCGCTATCCTTCTCTGAGCTACTCCCTCCTGACTGTGTCTTTTTTAGTTCACCCAGACCCACTGGTAAAGGTGGAGGTCTAGCCTCGGTTATTAAACATAAACTTAATGTGCGGCATCTGCCTTCCCCTACCTACCCCAGTTTTGAAGTTCAAGTTTTGGAACTGGCTGGACCCCCCCTGACATTATGCTTGGTGGTTTACCAACACCCGAAATACAATAAGACTTTTATTGCTGACTTTGCTGATCTTTTAGGATCTCTCCTTTTAAGCTATGACTGTGCTCTTATTATTGGTGATTTTAATATTCATATCTATGGTAAATGGTAAATGGCCTGTATTTATATAGCGCTTTTATGGTCCCTAAGGAGCCCAAAGCGCTTTACATATCCAGTCATTCACCCATTCACGCACACATTCACACACTGGTGATGGCAAGCTACGTTGTAGCCACAGCCACCCTGGGGCGCACTGACAGAGGCGAGGCTGCCAGACACTGGCGCCACCGGGCCCTCTGACCACCACCAGTAGGCAACGGGAGAAGTGTCTTGCCCAAGGACACAACGACCGAGACTGTCCGAGCCGGGGCTCGAACCGGCAACCTTCCGATTACAAGGCGAACTCCCAACTCTTGAGCCACGATCGCCCAATCGCCTAATATCTGCTGCGAGGATGATCCATTAGCCAAGGATTTTCTCCCTCTTATTGACTCTTTTAGTCTGTAAAGGCCATACTCTTGATTTGGTTCTTTCGTGTGGCCTGGATGTTTGTATTAAGAATATTAACAATATTGGGATTTCTGACCATTTCCCAGTTTTGTTTGAAACTGATCTATGCAAATTAAAGCTTCACTCTGACGGTCCCTGACGCCTGTTGCGCATAATCAACCCTGATACCGTGGTTAACTTCTCTGCGGCCTTTCCTGACTCTGCAGAATCTGTAATTGACTGTTCTATATCTCTTACGACTGATGATTATGCTAATTCTCTGATATCTACATGCTCTCATATTCTTGAGGCCGTTGCCCCTGTTAAGGTGAAAGGTCCCAGAAATCACTCTCAAATTTGGTTAAATGACACTACACGTGCCTTACGTCGTGCCTTACGTCATGCCTGCCGTCGAGCCGAGAGGAGATGGAAGAAAGACAGGCTCCAAGTTTCCCTCGATAAACTACGTATGAGCCGCTCGGAATTTCAGAATGCCGCTAAAATGGCTAAAGCAGCTCTATTATCGGACATTATTGCCACCAATGCTCACAACCCCCGAATGTCATTTAAAATCTTTAATTCAGTGGTAAATCCTTGTCCCGAGGTGCTTCTGGCAGCCCCCCCCCAATTGTCTGTGAATAATTTCTAAATGACTTCACAGATAAAATTAGACCTTTTAAAGCCTTACTCCCCTTAGTGAGGAGCCCTGCCCCTACCTTAGGATGCCCATCGACTTTTCATCAGTTTGAGCTTGTGTCACTTCCCACACTTAAGTGTATAATTGATCGACTGAGAAATACTGACTCTATCCTTGATATCCTCCCATCTCGCTTTGTAAAGGATGGTTTTGATGTAATTGGGCCCAGTATCCTATCTTTAATGAATTTATCATTGTCTTCCAGCTGCGTCCCGACAGTCTTTAAACATGCGGTAGTACAGCCTGTTCTAAAAAAAAGTAACCTTGATCATAACGACCTTGCAAATTACAGGCCGATTTCCAAACTTCCATTCTTATCTAAAGCATTGGAGAAAATAGTCCTCTCACAGCTGCAGGCCTACTGGGATGCAAATAATATCAGTGATAAATTCCAGTCTGGCTTTAAACCACGCCATAGCACTGAAACAGCGCTGCTGAGAGTCCTAAATGACCTTCTCTTATTTGCTGACTCAGGGTGCTCTTCGGTCTTAGTTTTATTGGACTTGACTTCTGCCTTCGACATGGTGGACCATAATACACTCCTATTGAGGCTTGAACATACAGTAGGCATAAGGGGTAATGTCCTTAACTGGTTTAGATCGTATCTATTGGATAGGTCCTACTCCATCACCATTGGTGGCTGCTCTTCCTCTGTTGCTCCCCTCTGCTGTGGTGTCTCCCAGGGATCTGTGTTGGGCACTATGTTGTTTTCATTGTATATGCTGCCCTTAGGCTCTATCTTTGAGGAGTATAATATCTCCTATCACTTTTATGCTGACGATATTCAAATTTATTTTCGGCTGACTAATGACACTTCTTCGTCACTACACTGTCTGCTAGAGTGCTTGAGAGAGGTCAAAGATTGGCTCTCTGACAACTCTCTTATATTGAATGAGAAGAAAACAGAAATCGTGCTGTTCGACAACCATACTTCATGGGGCCAATTTGTTGACACCCTTGGACCCCTTGCCGCCTCTCTTTCTGGCACTGTTAGCAACTTAGGTGCTCTCTTTGACAGCTCCTTTAAGTGTGACAAACAAGTATCCTCTGTAGTTAAATCTAGTTTCTACCAATTGCGTCAAATCTCCAAGGCCAAGCACTACATACCGCACAGGGACCTTGAGAAACTAATCCATGCTTTTGTGACCTCTAGATTAGACTACTGTAAATCCCTTTACTTTGGTCTCCACTCCACCCTTCTTCATAGATTGCAGGTTGTTCAGAATGCTGCGGCACACCTTCTGACTGGAACTGCAAGGTTTGCCCCTATCACTCCATTCCTTGCTGACCTGCACTGGCTCCCTGTCAAAAACCGAATTGAGTTTAAAATTCTGTTGCTTACCTTTAAAATCATAAACAATACTGCTCCGTGCTACCTCACTGAACTCCTTAGTCCATATACCCCTAGGAGAGCCCTAAGATCATCAGGACAATTACTCTTAGTGCAGCCTAGATCCCGGCTAAAGACCAGAGGTGACTGTGCTTTTGCCCTGGCAGCCCTGAGCCTCTGGAACAATCTTCCTCCTGCTATTCTCATGTTATAGCCTTTTATCTTTTATCTTATGTTTTAACCTAGTTGTGAAGCACTTTGGTGTACCTTTGGTTTTAAATGTGCTATATAAATAAAGTTGTATTCTATTGTATGAGTGCTCTAAGTTTTCCCTACTTTCACGGTTCAATTTGAGGCTCATTAAGAGTTGCCTTTAAATTTGAGGCCATGTAAAGACAACATTTGTTGGGCATCCTTCTCTCAAGGATAGCTGGTCAATCAATCAGCAGCTCCACTGCATTCCAAGTCAGCTCACAGGCAAAGCTTCCAGTGTAGTCCATCTTATTCCATGGACATTAATGCAGAAGCTACTTCCTGTGGGCAAACATTTTTCAATCCAATAACTCCAGAGTGTTTAAGAGTCCAGATATCAGAAAGAGATTACAAATGGAGGTAGCTGTATCTGTCGTTGGCTTTGGTGCAGTCCTAGCACACCCTCTTTAAAGTAATGTGATATTCTGTACCTGAAGGTCTGACCATAAAATGGTATTTGGAAACCTGGTGGTTAGGGAGTTACATTGAGAGATTAAAAACACCATGCTCTACTGCAGAAGAGTCCACGGAGGATAATAACAGTCACCTAAATTATTGGTACATTTCCATGCAGCCTTTCATGTTCTCTACCTGACACTGACCACACTGGTCTGACGGCTGTTAAAGTAACCTGTACCATTCTGTGAATTGTTTGGTACCAGGCTGCGAGAGTTGAGGCTCATGTGTGAAATTGATGGTTTTCATGGTTTTTATCGTTAACTCCCCATGTTGTAGTTGTGTGGCTTACTTCAAAAGAAATATGTATGTGTTACCATAGTAACCAGAGAGCATTAAGGGGCAGAGAGGAGGATTCGAATTCAATTCAATTCAATTTTATTTATATAGCGCCAAATCACAATAAAAGGTACAGAGAAAAACACAACAATCATATGACCCCCTATGAGCAAGCACTTTGGCGACAGTGGGAAGGAAAAACTCCCTTTTAACAGGAAGAAACCTCCGGCAGAACCAGGCTCAGGGAGGGGCGGGGCCATCTGCTGCAACCGGTTGGGGTGAGAGAAGGAAGACAGGATAAAGACATGCTGTGGAAGCAAGACAGAGGTTAATAACAGATATGATTCAATGCAGAGAGGTCTATTAACACATAGTGAGTGAGAAAGGTGACTGGAAAGGAAAAACTCAATGCATCATGGGAATCCCCGGCAGCCTACGTCTATTGCAGCATAACTAAGGGAGGATTCAGGGTCACCTGGTCCAGCCCTAACTATATGCTTTAGCAAACAGGAAAGTTTGAAGCCTAATCTTGAAAGTAGAGATAGTGTCTGTCTCCTGATTCCAAACTGGAAGCTGGTTCCACAGAAGAGGGGCCTGAAAACTGAAGGCTCTGCCTCCCATTCTACTTTTAAATACTCTAGGAACAACAAGTAGGCCTGCAGTGCGAGAGCAAAGTGCTCTAATAGGGTGATATGGTACTACAAGGTCATTAAGATAAGATGGGGCCTGATTATTTAAGACCTTGTATGTGAGGAGCAGGATTTTGAATTCAATTCTGCATTTAACAGGAAGCCAATGAAGAGAAGCCAAAACAGGAGAAATCTGCTCTCTCTTTCTAGTCCCTGTCAGGACTCTTGCTGCAGCATTTTGGATCAGCTGAAGGCTTTTCAGCGAGTTTTTAGGACATCCTGATAATAAAGAATTACAGTAGTCCAGCCTGGAAGTAATAAATGCATGAACTAGTTTTTCAGCATCACTAAGCGACAGGATATTTCTAACTTTAGAGATGTTGCACAAATGGAAGAAAGCAGTCTTACATATTTGTTTAATATGTGCATTGAAGGACATGTCCTGGTCAAAAATGACTCCAAGGTTCCTCACAGCATTACTGGAGGCCAAGGTAATGCCATCCAGAGTAAGAATCTGGTTAGATACCATATTTCTAAGATTTTCAGGGCCGAGTACAATAACCTCCGTTTGATCTGAATTAAGAAGCAGAAAGTTAGCGGCCATCCAGGTCTTTATGTCTTTAAGACATTCCTGCAGTTTAACTAATTGGTGTGTGTTACCTGGCTTCATGGATAGATAGAGCTGCGTGTCATCTGCATAGCAGTGAAAATTTATGCTATGTCTTCTAATGATGCGGCCTAAGGGAAGCATGTATAATGTAAGCAGAATTGGTCCTAGCACTGAACCCTGTGGAACACCATAATTGACCTTAGTGTGTGAAGAGGACTCTCCATTTACATGTACAAATTGGAGTCTATTAGATAGATATGATACAAACCACTGCAGCACAGTACCTGTAATACCTACAGCATGTTCTAATCGCTCTAATAGGATATTATGGTCGACAGTATCGAACGCTGCACTGAGGTCTAGCAGGATAAGCACAGAGATGAGTCCACTGTCAGAGGCCATAAGAAGATCATTTGTAACCTTCACTAAAGCTGTTTCTGTGCTGTGATGAGCTCTGAAACCTGACTGAAACTCTTCAAATAAGCCATTCCTCTGCAGATGATCTGTTAGCTGTTTGACAACTACTCTTTCAAGGATGTTTGATATGAAAGGAAGGTTGGAGATTGGCCTATAATTAGCTATGACTGCTGGGTCTAGAGATGCTTTTTAAGTAAAGGTTTAACTACAGCCACCTTGAAGGCCCGTGGTACATAGCTGATTATTAGAGATAGGTTGATCATATTTAAGATTGAAGCATTAATTTATGGCAGGACTTCTTTGAGCAGTTTTGTAGGAATGGGGTCTCAAAGACACGTTGATGGTTTGGAGGAAGTAATTATTGAAGTTAACTCAGAAAGATCAATTGGAGAAAAAGAGTCTAACTTAACATCAATGGTACTAAAAGTAGCTGTAGATAATATTACATCTGTGGGATGATTATTGGTAATTTTTTCTCTAATGATAAGAATTTTATTCGTGAAGAAGTTCATGAAGTCATTACTAGTTAACATTAAAGGGATTGTTGGCTCAGTAGAGCTCTGACTTTTTGTCAGCCTGGCTACAGTGCTGAAGAGAAACCTGGGGTTGTTCTTATTTTCTTCAATCAGTGACAAATAGTAAGATGTTCTGGCTTTGCGGAGGGCTTTCTTATAAAGCAGCAAACTATTTCTCCAGGCTTAATGATGATCCTCTAAATTTGTGACACGCCATTTCCTCTCCAGCTTACGGGTTATCTGCTTTAGGCTACGTGTTTGAGAATTATACCACGGAGTCAGGTACTTCTGATTTGAGGCCTTAGTTTTCACAGGAGCTACAGTATCCAGAGTCGTACGTAGTGAGGAGGTAAAATTATTAACAAGATAATCGACCTCTGTTGGAGTAGCGTTCAGATAGCTGCTCTGCTCTATGTTGGTACAGGGCATTGAAGATGATAACAATGGGTGGATTATATTCTTAAACTTAGTTACAGTACTTTCAGAAAGAAATCTACTGTGATAAAGTCTACTCTCCACAGCTGTGTAATCAATTATTGTAAATGTAAATGTTATGTTGGTCCCAACTCTGGATAGTCATATTTTAGGGGGTTTATTAAATTTGACCATATTTCTCGAAATGAGAGCTGCTCCATCCAAAGTGGGATGGATGCCGTCTCTCCTAACAAGACCAGGTTTCCTCCAGAAGGTTTGCCAATTATCTATGAAGCCCACATCGTTTCTGGGACACCACTCAGACAGACAGCAATTTAAGGAGAACATGCGGCTAAACATGTCACTCCTGGTCTGATTGGGGAGGGGACCAGAGAAAACTACAGAGTCCGACATTGTTTTGACAAAGTTACAAACCGATTCTATATTGATTTTACTTTATTTACGTTTACCCTTAGCCAGCAGTTTTAAATTTCCTTCAATGTCGCCTGCTCTGGCCCCTGGAAGACAATTGTCGGTGTCGGTGTCTCTAGCTTCACGTGTCTGAGAACAGAATCATCAATTACCAGAGTTTGATCCCCGGCGCATGTGTCACAGAGTGGGGAAAAATTAGAGACATATGTTAGACACATGAACACGTTGGTGGTGTACCTGGGGCTTCTGTTTAAGACTATGCTTCCTCCTCACCGTCACCCAGCCGCCCTCTTTCCCCAGCTGCTTGGGGTCTGCCGGGGAACAGCTAGCGGGGCCTGCGCTATCTTTGGCTGCACCAGCTACAGGGGCCTGGCTAGCTACGGGTGAATGAAGGGTGCGAAGCCGAGTCTCCAATTCAGTAATCCTGGCCTCCAGAGCTGCAAATATGCTACATTTGTTACAAGTATCATTACTGCTAAAGGAGGCCAAGGAGTAACTAAACTTCTGACACAATGAGCAGGAAAGTACAGGAGGGACAGGTTAAGAGGCCATGCTGCTAGCGAGTTGGCTACGAGCTAAGCTAAGCTAGCAAAACTATAAAGACACAGTGAGTGAATACTTTGGGTATAAGTTAGGGAGTGAGTACACAGAAAGTGTGCTTCGGATGAAACACGTGAAGATTATACTATGAAAAAAGAAAGTATCTAAAAGTTTTTAATTAAATTGTTAAGCAGATAAGCTACTCAAAAACACCATTGTGTTTGAGCAGGAACGGGAAGTGATACTACTGCAGAGAGAGCGAACACCAAGTGACAGCGCCACCAAGAGTCAGTTCTTCTTATTTATCCGGGACACCTTAAAGGACACCTTAAAATATTGTCTGACAATAAACCGGTCCGTGGCACAAAAAAGGTTGTGGGACGCTGGGTTAAATTATCCAGAGAGCAAATAGCCTAATGGACCTCTGAGGTTCCTGACTCTATTGCACAGCAAGTTCATGTTGGTAGCATCCCTTGTCTGTTTCCCCTCTGAATGATTGATCAGAAAAATCTGGCCTACTTCTTTCCTGTCTAAGGCTCAAGGCAGATCCCCTTGGAGTACAGATGGAGCTGTGTAAAGTGTAAAATGACCTTCATGATCATTAGTTTTTTGTTTATACAACACTAATTCACGACAACAGCCATCTCAAGGCGCTTAAAGCTGAAGAATGTTATAAATACATAAATAGCAAAGAAGGTAGAAAGAAGCCATCAAACATACTGATCATTTGCGTTTAAACTGTTCACCTGCTGTCTGACAGAGGTAAAGGAGCATGAAGTGATGAATCTACAAGAATTCTTTAAAAAGTGGAAATCAATGATTTCAGAATAGAACTCATTCTTGAATCAAATCAGAAGCTAACCCTTTAGTTCACCGTGTTTCAACTCTTCAGCAGTAAAAGTTAGGGTGGGAGTAGGTTTGGTCAGGATTAGGTTAGTCTGCAGAGTGAAACAGATCTGACGTCATCATCCTGTCACTGATCGTTTCTGACATCACGCTCTCATGACCCATGTTTCTGCTGTCACAATGTTTCATCTTCTCACAGAGGATCAAACATTGAGCCTCGGGAATTCTGTTCATCTGTCACATATTTTTAGTTTGTTACATTTTTACTCTCACAGTCAAACTAGGAAGAGAGTCGTTACTGAGCAGATAAATTACAGTTCAGGAGGTCAAAGGAGAGCCACTTGGCTTGTTTGACTGTTTTCCTTGCAGTTCTTCAATGAGTTCACCTGTTGGAGAAAGTCTGTGCTGCCCAGTTCAGATCCAGGTATCCTGTATGAGCAATAAGTTTTATTTGTTTTGTTTGTCAGGGAAACGAGGAACGGGTGGAGGAAAGCTTTCCTATCAAAGAGCGTTACTGCTGAGGACAAAGAAACCAGAAGACAGACAGGTGAGGATCTATTTAAATCAAAATAAAACTCAGATAATTCTAGCAGACTCAAAGTTGTTTAACACGCTTGTCTAGAAGAGACGTACTTGTCTGCAAACATTCACCATTTACTTTAGGAGCTCTAATGAAGCATGAGATACGGCGATGCAAAGTGGAAACAGAGAACCTTCTCTATTTTCAGTTTGTGTTACACTTTCTGCAGTGTCATTACCACTTAGGGAATAGTTTCAGTGTTCACAGATAAAACAGCATCCTACAAACTACTAACAACCACATCCACATGCTAGCAACCAAAGCAACTGCAAGGAGTTTTTTTGTGCAGCACCATATATCTCTTTGAGGTCAATTTCATTCTAGCATCTGCCAGTAACTTGACACAATCACTCTGGAACTGGTCACATAAGGGACATCAAATGAATGACTGATCTTCATTTGATGAAGAAGTTTTTCTTTTTTTTTTTTGCAGTCTTGATGATTTTTAACAGTCTGAAAGTAACTGTCTTGAATCATGCTCAATCATCCAGGTAAGGAAATCCCAAAAGTTGATTCTGTTCATCTGGATGTAGCGTTTTCAGTGGGAGAAACGTTTCGCCACTCATCCAAGTGCCTTCTTCAGTCTCAGCTGACTGCAGGTTTCCCCAATCTTGTAAACAGTACATTTGCACAATAACTGAAACCAGCACCACTGAATGTACAATGGGCAGTGAGGTCAGTTCCTTGATAATTAATATGCAAATTGTCATAACCATTGATCAACAACCACTGATCAATGTCCATGAGTACCATTCACAGAGAGTTGGGGAATGGCTGCAATCACAGCATTGTAAGATGATGACAGATGGACCCTTAGGCCCCCTCCTCGATTCAGAGATTGTCTTTCCCTTTTCACGTAAATGGCCTCCTTGACTCCGCGCTCAAACCAGCGTTCCTCCCTTTCCAGGATGTGTACATCCTCATCCTTGAAAGAGTGTCCACTGGCCTGTAGGTGTAAATAGACTGCAGAGTCCTGGCCTGATGAGGTTGCTCTTCTGTGTTGTGCCATCCACTTCGCCAGAGGTTGTTTGGTTTCCCCGATGTATAAATCCTGACAATCCTCCTGGCACTTAACAGCGTACACTATGTTACTCTGTTTGTGTTGGGGGACCCGATCCTTGGGGTGGACCAGTTTTTGGCGCAGCGTGTTTTGGGGTTTAAAAGCCACAGAGACGTGGTGTTTAGAAAAAGTGCGTCTCAACTGCTCCGATACTCCTGACACATATGGGATCACTACAGGTTTTCGCTCAGGCAGCGGTTGTCCCTCTCTCCTGGATGGGCTGGAGCTTTCTTTAGGTGCCTTCCCAGCTTTGACAAAGGTCCAGCTGGGATAACCACATTTACTCAGGGCCTTCTTGATGTGCTGTTCTTTTGCCTCCCTGGCCGCTGTGTCAGTGGGGATGGTGTTCGCTCTGTGTTGTAGCGTCCTGATGACACCCAGTTTGTGCTCCAGTGGATGATGAGAGTCAAACCTGTTTATGTATGAGAATTGTATGAAAGTCTCTGTGAATGGTTCTCATTAGCATTGATCAACAACCACTGATCAGCGCACTGGACGTTCTTCATCTGGATGTGGCATTTTCAGTGGGAGAAACGTTTCGTCACTTATGACTCATGACTTCTTCCAACCTTATAAACAGTACCTCAAGTGTTTGTTGTTTTTGCTGTTGTTGTTGTTGATGATCAATGGTCATGGCAATTTGTGTATTAAGTATCAAGGAACTGACCTTCCAGCCCATTGTTCACCAGTGGGACAGTTTCACTCATTGTGCAAATGTCCTGTTTATAAGGTTGGAAACCTGCCGTCAGCCAAGACTGCAGAGTGGATGAGTGATGAAACGTTTCTCCCGATGAAAACGTCCAGATGAACAGAATCAAACTTTTGGGAATCTGAAAGTAAAGAATATGAAAACAGAATTCAAATATAGCCTTAGACTACTGTGTAAAGCCAAAAACTACAAACAAACTTTTTATCCATATATTGATGCTTGTAGAACAATAACATTGTTGTGTGTGTGTGTGTGTGTCTGCTGCAGTGTGTCAGTGCGTCTGTACACAAAGAAGAGGACGATGATGATGAAGAGGAGGAGGAAATAAGAGAAGGAAGACGGAAAGACAAGCGCCCTGTCGCCTCAACTCCTGTGCCTGGGTCCCCATGGTAACCATTGTTCTGTAACATTATTGTTGTTATTGATGATTATTGATTTTTCAGACGTTTTAGCCTAAATTCATTAAAAATTAATCAGTGGCTGATCTGGACGTTTCCGCTGTTTGTACTGTGACTCCTCTCTGGTGTTACCATGGCAACCATGAACCGATGCAGTCATCTGGTTGTTTTGTGTTTTAAAGGTGAGACTGCAAACAAAAAAAACAACGGCGCTGAGGATGCTGATTGTACAGACTGTCATCTGTGTGTCTGAGAAAAATCAGACACACCCCTTAGTCGGTAGCAACTATAACTTCACTTCTCTGTTTTTCAGGTCATGTTTGTGTTACTGTATTAATACAAAAGTTGAATCATTTAATCGCAGAATATTTGTCTTGTTTTATTAGAGAATGACTGAGCAGTCATCCATCTTTACTATTATCTTCCACATCCACTTAGCTCCTGGATTTAGTCGAATCATTTAAGCTCCTGGAGTCATGAACCTGAACTTACTGGACACCAGAGATGGGCAGTAATGCGTTACTTGTAACGCGTTACTGTAATCTGATTACTTTTTTCAAGTAACGAGTAATGTAAGGGATTACTATTGCAAAAACGGTAATTAGATTACCGTTACTTTCACGTGGGAACGCTGCGTTACTGCGTTACTAAAACCATGATTTTTTGCGAGAGTGTCTCATGACAGTGACGTAAGCGAGTGCGGCGTTCGTGACAACAGCTGTCTGCAGACCAACAATGGATAATATGTCGAGTGCAGAGAGAGTATGAGCGTGCAGCGTTTAAAGCGTGGAAGTACTGACCTTACTTTGAGTTTGATTCCATAAAAAGTGACAAAAACATTAGCGTCCACTGTTCACTGCGTGGGAAGAAAACTTCTTTTTACAGCGAAAAAACCCCTTAACTTCCGAGCAAGCAGCGAGTGCGCTACGACGTAATGTGAAACTCACAGAGAAACTCGTGGATTCTTCCACTGACCGCTGCGGCACACCTGCAACAGGGTAAACCTCCGCCTAACCCACTCCTGCTTTACAGGTGAAAATGGAGCAACAGGACCGCTAGTCTTTGATTTTATTTACTTTCTGCTGTGTTTTACTTGCATCTATTTGAAAGAGTGAGTGTAAACACAAAAACATATTTTATTTTATGTGCTGGAATGTGCAGAAAATAGGTTTAAATGTTAAACAAATTTCTTCCAGTCAGAGAATGTTGCATAGAATTAAGTTTTTGCTTGATGCATAAAGTTAAAAGATTAAAACTAATAAAACAAGTTTTAAAAAGAGACGTTTCCATTTGATTACATTTTGTATGATGGATTATGCAGAAAAAGTAGAATTGGGCTGAAAGATCTATCGCTTTATCACCTATTCAGGTTGTAAATCATGTTTTTAAAAAGTAACTAAGTAACTAAATAACTAAGTAATTAATTACTTTTGAAAATAAGTAATCAGTAAAGTAATGGATTACTTTTTTGGGGAAGTAATCAGTAATTAGTTACTGATTACTTTTTTCAAGTAACTTGACCAACACTGCTGGACACTGTCATATGCCTCTTCCCTGTCCTGATTTATGTCCCTGTCCTGTCCATTTTCAACATTATTGCTCCGCTCTCTTCTGACTCATGGATTTCTGAAATGTAATGGATTAGATTAGGTTATATTCTATCTCTTTGTTCTACCAGCTTCTCCCTTTAGGGGGCGCCACAGCAGATAGTCTCTTCCTACCTCAGCATCTTCCTCTGTCACACCAACCCTCCATATGTCCTCCTTCACTACATCCATGAATCTTCTCTGAGAACTTGCTCTTTTCCTCCTGCCTGGCAGTATCCTATCTTGGTTCTACTAACTTTCATTCCTATTCTCCCCGGAGCAGACGTTCACCTCTCCAGGCTCTCCTCCAGCTGCTCCCTACTCTACTCACAATGTCACGATGTCATTTGCAAACGCTTTACAACTTCATGCCTACCATCAGCGTGGGTCCTTTTCTCCTTCGTCAGTGTCCAGCCTCACGTCCCCCACTATAAGCCTTTTCCTTTGCTACCTCTCTCTACTATCTTCATTTCCCTTACTCTCTCACCTTTTCTTTTATATTAAATCTTTATTTTGAACATTTAAATTATTCCTAGTTAGAAAAGAAAAAAGCATGATACCATTCTCTGGTGCTTATCCTTTTCAGGGTCACGGGGGGTTGGAGCCTATCCCAGCTGTCTTAGGGTGAGAGGCAGAGTACACCCTGGACAGGGTGCCCGTCTGCCCCAGGGCTAACACAGAGACACAGACAACCATTTACACTTATGGGCAATTTAGAGTTTTCTATTAACCTATCCCCACTAACAGCATGTCTTTGAACTGTGGGAGGAAGCCGGAGTACCCGGAGGGAACCCACACAAACACGGGGAGAACATGCAAACTCTACACAGAAAGACCCCAGGCCTGATGGGGGAATTGAACACAAGATTCAAGATTCAAGAGCTTTATTGTCAATACCGAAATGCTGTTTCACCCTAAGCCCCCCATGGTGTATTTATAAATATATAAAGGATATATCTCCAAGAGATATAAAACTAGGAATTACAAATAAATAACATGCTAAATTTCAGTAAAATTAAGGGATAAAAAGGTACTAATTACTAACTATACAATTCTATACAATACTATATTGGTAACTATATAATATTAACTGTACGATAAACAAAGACAGGACAGAGATAATACAAAGTGGAATGTGCGGTAGGTATTGAATACCAGTTTCAAGTTATTGTCAGGATATTATTGACGAGACATGACAAAGACATGCAAAATGCAAAATGTGCAAATATAATATAATTTAGATGTGTGTTCAGAACAATGTGACTGAGTGTGCAAATAAGCATGTTGTTCCCAGGTCCAGTTTGTAGTGAATTTGTGGAAGTTTTTGTTGTTTTTGAGTCTTTTGATGAGTATTGTAAGGTGTTTGTAAGGGTGTATATGTATATCATGAAAGATGGCGCCAGTGTGCTCGGCAGGCCGTCCTCCTCCTTGTCCTTGCCTCTCCTTTCGAACCCTCCTTTTTTTACTTTTGCATTGCACTCCTCATTCTCTTGGTATTATGCTCATCAGGTGGCAATGCACTAATTACTTATGACTGACAAACACTATTAAATCTTTGATTCTCTCATTCCTATGGTTTGGATCCATGCTGGACTCTGGGAGACGGCACCCTGTCAAGATCGGACTCCTCCACCAGCATATCCTGCCTGCCCCTACCCACCCTGTACAAGAAACGCTATAGGAAGCGGCGCCAACGGTGTGGCATTCGCGTCCGTCTTAAGGCTTACCTTAAAGCACAGGCTATGGCTAATCCGCATGCTAACATGGATATTCTACATCCTTTCCCCTCCGCCCGTGACTGCCTTCTTGTCAGATCGCTTAGCGGTCGGCGGCTCTGCTACATTGGGCAGCAAGTCTACCTCGTCCTCCCAGGGGCATGCCTGCCTATTCGGACCTGGATAACGTCTTCCAGAGGTGGCGTGGATCACAGCAACCTAAGCCATTTGCGACGCACTACGAGTAGAGACATGGCGCCCATGAAACGGATGGCTCTATTAAATGTAAGGTCACTGGTGAATAAGACTTTTGTTTTAAATGACTTTTTCCTTGCCTTGGGGCTGGGCGTTTTGTTCCTGACGGAGGATTGGATTCGCCCTGGTGAGTCGTTCTCCTTCTCTGAGCTTCTCCCCCCAGACTGTGCCTTCTTCAGCTCACCTAGGCTTACGGGCAGAGGTGGTAGCTTAGCCTCGGTTTTTAAAAATAAACATAAAATTCGGCAGCTCCCCTCCCCTACCTACCCTACCTTTGAAGTTCAATTATTGGAGTTGGCCGATTCTTCTATAACTCTACCGACCGCTGAAATACAACAAGGCTTTTATTCATGACTTTGCTGATCTATTAGGATCTGTTCTTTTTAAATATGACTGTGTTCTTATCACTGGTGATTTTAATATTCATATCTGTTGTAAGGATGATCCATTAGCCAAAGACTTTCTTGCTCTAACTGACTCTAAATGAACCAACCCACTCTAAAGGCCATACCCTTGATCTGTTTTTTCCATATGGCCTGGACATTTGTATTAATGACATTGACAATGTTTGGGATCTCTGACCACTTCCCAGTTATTTTTGATGTTGATTTATGCAATACAGAAATGCACCCTGAGGGCCTCCGACGCCCTATGCACATAATTAATTCTGAAACTGTGGCTAATTTTTCTGTGGTGTTCCTTAATTCTGCACCCACTATTCTTGATGGTCCCGTACCATACAGTTGATGACTTGACTCACCCCAACCGGTCGCAGCAGATGGCCGCCCCTCCCTGAGCCTGGTTCTGCCGGAGGTTTCTTCCTGTTAAAAGGGAGTTTTTCCTTCCCACTGTCGCCAAAGTGCTTGCTCATAGGGGGTCATATGATTGTTGGGTTTTTCTCTGTATTTATTATTGTGCTATCTACTGTACAATATAAAGCGCCTTGAGGCGACTTTTGTTGTGATTTGGCGCTATATAAATAAAATTGAATTGGATTGAATTGAATTGAATTGGCTAATTCTTTGCTATCCACATGTTCCTCTATCCTTGACGTTGTAGAACCTATTAAAATGAATTGTCCTCGAACCAATTCCCAAAGTTGGTTAAACGACTCTACACGTGCCTTACGACGTGTGTGTCGCCAAGCTGAGAGGAAGTGGAAAAAAGATAAGCTCCAGGTATTCTTTGATATCTTACGTACCAGCCGTCTGTGTCACAGTCTGGCAGAGGCAGACTGTATGTGTTGCGAAAAAAGACTCAAATGCAGACCGAAACGGAATGTGAAACGTGACGTGGATTAACAAAAAACTAGCAGTTTATTAAGGCTGGTAAAATAAATACAACTAAAACTAAAACATGAAAAAACCTTAAACATGGAGAACTGGCATGGATACCTGGAGACACACCATGAAAACACAGGCGACCTGACAAGGAATGACTGAAAACACACGGACTAAATACACACAGGAGGATAATGAGGGAAATGGAAACACATGGGGAAACAGCTGACACACATGAACATAATGATGTCACAAAGGGAGAGTAAAACTAAACACACAACACAGGAACACAGGACTTCTTCAAAATAAAACAGGAAACATAATAAGACGCAGACATGAGAACATGTACTCGACAACATAAGACACACAGACATGAAACACATGAAGGGCAAGGGAGACTTAACAGGGGCTGAAAACACAAGGGGAAACTAATAAGCAAATGAACTTAGATAACCTAATGAACTTAAACATGAACCATAAACATCAAAATAAACTAAAACTCAAAACGCTGGGTCAAAAGACCCAGGATCGTGACAGTCAGATGTTTCAAAATGCTGCTAAAATGGCTAAAGCGGCTTTCTTTTCTGCAATTATTGAGACTAATGGCCATAATCCTCGAACGCTGTTTGATTCAGTGGTCAATCCCTGTCATGAAATGCCAACAGTGTCTTCTCCATCTCTCTGCGAACAATTTTTAAATTACTTCGCAGATAAAATTTTATCTCTTAAGTCTTTACACCCTTTAGTTGTGAGCCCTGCTTTCACCCCTGGATGTTTATCAACTTTTCATCAGTTTGAGCCGGTGTCACTACCTGCCCTTAAGCAAATAGTTGAACAACTGAAAAATACAAATTCTGTACATGATATTCTCCCATCACGCATCATCAAGGATGGTTTTGATGCAATTGGGTCCAGTATTTTAACTCTAATAAATTCATCATTGCTTTCCGGCCTTTAAACATGCTGTAGTGCAGCCTGTTCTCAAAAAAAGGAGCCTCGATCATAATGACTTTGTGAACTACAGGCCAATTTCCTAACTCCCGTTCCTGTCCAAAATCTTGGAGAAGATAGTTCTCTCGCAACTCCAGGCCTATCTGGATACGAACAACATCAGTGATAAATTTCAATCTGGCTTTAACTGAAACAGCTCTGCTGAGAGTCCTTAATGCTGAAAGTCCTTCTAATTGCCGATTCAGGTCGTTCTCCGGTCTTAGTCCTACTGGACTTGTCCTCAGCCTTTGATGTGGTGGACCATAATATTCTACTAACGAGGTTAGAACATACAGTTGGCATTAGAGGTGACACCCTTAACTGGTTTAAATCCTATCTTTCGAACCGGTCCTCCTCTGTCACTCTGGGTACCTATTTTTCCTCTGCTGCATCCTTCTGCTTTGGCGTGCCCAATGTTATTCTCACTCTATATGCTACCGCTAGGCTTAATCTTTGAAAAATACATGTCATTTCATTGCTATGCTGATGATATACAAATTTACTTTCTTACTGATGATGTTGCTCTGTCACTGCACTGCTTCCTAGAGTGCATGAGAGAAGTCAAAGAATGGCTTTTGGGCAACTCTCTTATCTTAAATGAAAAGAAAACCGAAATTGTGGTGTTTGACAGTCATTTACCCCAGGGCCAGCTAGTTGATACCTTTCGATCCCTTGCCACTTTTCTCTCTGACACTGTTAGTAATCTAGATGTGCTGCTGGATAGCTCTATCAAATTTGACAAACAAGTGTCCTCTGTAGTCAAATCTAGCTTCTACCAACTGCGTCTTATTTCGAAGGTAAAGCATTACGTACCACATAAGGATCTTGAAAAGCTTATTCATGCCTTTGTGACCTCTAGATTGGATTACTGTAATTCCCTTTACTTTGGTCTCCATGCTGCTCTTTTCCATAGATTACACCTTGTCCAAAATGCTGCGGCACGCCTGTTGACTGGAACCGGAAGGTTTGCCTCTATCACCCCTGTACTTGCTGATTTGCACTGGCTTCCCATCAAATACCGCATCGAATTTAAAATATTGCTGCTTACCTTCAAAATTATAAATAATACAGCACCTAGCTATCTTGTCGAACTTAGACCATACACCCCTGGGAGATCCCTCAGATCATCCGGCCAATTACTCTTGGTACAGCCTAGATCTCAGCTTAAGACCAGAGGTGACCGTGCGTTTGTTCTGGTTGCACCTAACCTGTGGAACAACCTTCTCATTGCTATTCGCGCGTCTGACTCCATCCAATCATTTAAATCACAATTAAAAACTCAGTTATTTAATCTTTCTCTCCCGGTTAGTTAACGCCTGTATTTTATACTTAATTCCAATTTTATCTTTCTATAGATCTTCGTCTACTTAAAATCTGTATGTGTTTAGCAAGTTTGATTTGATATTCACTTTTATTCTTGTGTAATTAGTGCCACTGACCTGTTAGCATATTCAGTACTTTGTTACTGTTCTTAAATTTTAATGTTTTAATCTGCTGTTTTATTGTGAAGCACTTTGGTACACCGCTGGTTTTTAAATGTGGTATATAAATAAAGTTGTATTGTATTGTATTGTATTGTCCTTTTGTGGTAGTGAGTTGAGGGCTCTGACTGCTTGGGGGAAGAAGCTCTTGCAGTGTCTGGTCGTTACGGTTTTGATGCTGCGAAACCGTCTGCCAGATGGAAGGAGGGAGAACAGTGCATGTGAGGGGTGGAAAGTGTCCTTCACTATGCTGTTAACACGTCGGATGATGTGCCTGTTGTAGAGTTGGGAGATGGGTGGGATTGGGCATCCAATAATCCTCTCTGCTGTCCTCACTATCCACTGCAGAGACTTCTTTTCAGCGACGGTGCAGTTCCCGTACCAGATAGTGATGTAGCAGCAGAGGACGCTCTCAGTGGTTAACTGGTAAAATGATGTGAGGATGGGAGGAGGGAGACTGGCCTTCAGTTTCCTAAGAAAGTGAAGACGTTGTTGGGCTTGCTTTATGATGGTGGTGGTGTTCAGGTTCCAGGAGAGGACAGCTGATATGTGCACACCCAGGAACTTCACACTGTTGACCATCTCAACAGCAGATCCATTGATGTGCAGTGGGGTGTGGGTCGGTGAGCTCCTCCTGAAGTTAACAACCATCTCTTTAGTCTTCTGAACATTTAGAGACAGGTTGTTGTACTGACACCAGTCCACCAGGTGTTATACCACCTCTCTGTATTCAGACTCATCGTTGTTGGTGCTGAGACCCACCACTGTTGTGTCATCTGCAAACTTGATGATGTGATTTGAGCCGTACTGTGCAGTAAAGTCATGTGTTAGCAGGTTGAACAGGAGTGGACTAAGGAGTGGCTATCCTGTACTCAGTCTGACGACTTTGGAGGTTTTATTTCCTATGAAGACAGATTGGGGCCTGTCATTTAGAAAGTCCAAGATCCAATTGCAGAGGGAGGTGTTTATTCCTTCTAAGTCCAACTTCTTTACCAGCTTCTCGGGAATGACTGTTGAATGCTGAGCTGAAGTCAATAAACAGGATTCTGACATAAGTGTCCTTTTTGTCGAGATGGGAGAGAGAAAGGTGAAGAGCAGATGAGATGCCATCATCTGTGGAGCGGTTTTGGCAATAAGCAAACTGTAGCGGGTCCAGATTCAGTGGAAGCTGAGTTTTCATGTGCCTCAATACTAGCCTCTCAGAGCACTTAGTGATGATAGGCGTAAGTGCCACCGGCTGGTAGTCATTGAGGCAGGACACAGTGGACTTCTTTGGCACTGGGATGACTTTTGTGGTTTTGAGGCATGCAGGTACCACAGCTGAGCTCAGTGATGTGTTTAGGATGTCCGTGAGGATGCCTGTGAGCTGGTCAGCACACTCCTGAACCACCCGGCCAGGTATGTTGTCAGGTGCTGCAGCGTTTTGCGGGTTTACTCTGCAAAGTGTCATCCTGACATCTGCTGTGGACAGACAGAGTACTTGGTCGTTGGGGGAGGGGGGCATCTTCCTTGCTGGCTCTTTGTTCTCTGCCTCAAAATGTGCAAAGAAGTCATTTAGTTGGTCAGGCAGGGAGGGATCACTGCTGCATGCCGGAGGTGTTGGCTTGTAGCCCGTGACTGTTTGGATGCCCTACCACATGCGCCGAGTGTCCTTTGTACTGGTGAAATGTGTGTTGATCTTATCTGCACATTGCCGCTTTGCCTCTTTGATGACCCGTGATAGGTCTGCTCTGGCTGTAGTGTAAGCTTCTCTATTTTTGGACTTAAAGGCAGAGTCTCAGATTTTCATCAGGTTGCGTAGCTTTGCAGAGAACCAGGGTTTATGGTTTGCATAGGTGATGACGGTCTTGGAGACAGTGACATCCTCAATTTATTTGCTGATGTAGCTGGTCACTGAGGTTGTGTACTCCTCCAGGTCCATGGTGTCTGAGTATGTAGCAGCTTCTCTAAACAAATTCCAGTCTGTGCATTCAAAGCAGTCTTGGAGAACAGGTATGGCCCGCTCTAGCCATGTTCTCACCTCTCTTAGGACCTTCTTGCTGTGAGGCAACAGTGTTCACCACCGTGCTGCATATATATGCTGCCCAGTTTGATACTTGATGTACCGATTATATAGAATAGAATAGAATAGAATAGAATAGAATAGAATAGCTTTTTATTGTCACTGTTACAAGAACAGTGAAAGGCAGTTTGGCATCTCTCCATGTGTGTGGAGTACACAATAGCGTAAGTATTTACACAATGACAAATTTACATTTACACAAGAAAGATATGTACAAGTTATACATACACCTGCAAACATACACGCACATACATACATATATGTATATATACATATTTGCATCCGTACATGCGTACACACACATATTTCCACATACACGCTTACATCTATATACATACACATACATGCCATCTAACTAGCAGGTGCATTGAGAGGTGCAGTGTGATCAGTGATATTGCGCATTGAGTGGGGGGGGGGGTGCTGTTGGAACTATACTAAATAATGTTATAATAAATACAGTTTAAAGTGGTAAGGGTGTTGTTTGCATTGAAGTATAAACAGAAATACGATTTATAAATAAGGTGTAATGTCCATGAGTGTTGGCAGTGCAGTTATCCTCCAGTCAGGGTGGAGGTAGGGCATGTTTGACAGCCTGTGGGTAAAAACTTCTGTTGAGTCTGTTTGTCTTCGACCTGATGGACCTGTAGCGTTTACCAGAGGGAAGGGGGGGAAAAAGTGAGTGTCCAGGGTGCGAGGGGTCTTTAATGATGATGCTGGCTTTCTGCTGAAGTCTGCCAGTATAGATGTCTCTGAGGGGAGTTAGTGAAGTGCCGATTGCCCGCTCTGCTGCCCTCACCACCCGCTGCAGTTTCCTCTTGTCCTCCGCAGTGCAGCAGTTGAACCAGAGTGTGCAGCAGTAAGTCAGAAGGCTCTCAATGGTGGAGCGGTAGAAGTTTAGTAGCAGTCTCTGGGGTAATTGGGCCTGACGTAGTTTCCTGAGGAAGTACAGCCTTTGTTGTGCTTTCCCTACCTGGTGGGAGATGTTTGTGGACCACGTAAGGTCGGCCGAGATGTGGACTCCGAGGAACTTAAAGCTTTCTACCCTTTCTACCTCCTCCCCATCAATGTAGAGGGTAGAGTGCTCAGATCGCTTTGTTCTTCTGAAGTCGATTACCATCTCCTTGGTCTTGGCTGTGTTCAGATGCAGGTTGTTGTCGTCACACCATTGCTTCAGATGCTGAACCTCCTCTCTGTAGGCTGAATCATCGTTGTTGTCCATCAGTCCTATGACAGTGGTGTCATCAGCAAATTTTATAATGGTGTTACTGGTGTGGATTGGTGAACAGTCATGGGTGAAAAGTGAGTATAAGAGGGGACTGAGGACACACCCCTGTGGGACACCCACATTCAGAATGAGGGTGGAGGAGGTGTGCTCTCCCATTCTTACGTTCTGGGGTCTGTTGCTCAGGAAGTCCAGTATCCAGCTGCGCAGTGAGCTGCTGGGTCCTTAGTTGCTTAGTTTATTAACTAGTTTGTGGGGTTGAACTGTATTGAAGGCAGAGCTGAAGTCCACAAACAGCATTCTCACATAGGTGTTACTACAGTCCAGGTGTGTGAGGGCTGTGTGAAGAGCTGTTATTATGGCATCCTCTGTCGACCTGTTTGCCCTGTATGCAAACTGGTATGGATCGAGGTTTGCAGGGATGGCAGCTTTAATGTGTGACATGATGAGCTGTTCGAAACATTTGGCAATTATGGGTGTTAAAGCAACTGGACGATAGTCATTCAAGCAGCTCACTGTGTTCTTCTTGGGCACTGGAACGATGGTGGCTGACTTAAGGCAGGATGGTACTACAGACTGTAGCAGTGAGAGGTTGAAGATGGTGGTGAAAACCTCTGCTAGTTGGTCTGCACATGCTTTAAGCACTCTACCGGCTACACCGTCAGGACCAGCTGCTTTCCTCACGTTGACTCTGCGCAGTGTGGCTCTGACCTGGTGCTGCTCCAGCTGGATGGGAGCGTCGTCCCTCTCTGTGATGGCAGGATGGGTGATGGTGTCCCTGTTTTCTTGGTCAAAGCGGGCGAAGAAATGGTTTAGGGTGTCAGGTAAGGTGATGTCTGGGGAGTTGGTTTGTGTGCAACTGTCTTTGTAGCCAGTGAGTGTCTTGATCCCCTGCCACATGTTTCTGGAGTTCTTTGTGTTAAAGTGTTCCTCGATGCGCTGTTTGTATTTGCGTTTGGCTTCTTTTATGCCTTTAACCAGAGATTGGCGTGCCTCTTTGTAGACTTGTTGGTCTCCTGATTTGAAGGCGCTGTCACGTGCTCTTAGTAGGGCTCTCACCTCACTGTTGAGCCATGGCTTCTGGTTCAGGAACACTTTAACAGTCTTTGTTGTTGTTACACTCTCAGTACAGAAGCTGATGTATGAGAGTACGGCAGATGTGTGGCCCTCCAAGTCTGATCCTTCTGCAAATACACTCCAATTCGTGTTATCAAAACAGTCTTGTAGGGCCGTGGTGGCTTCCGCGGTCCACACTCTTACTGATTTTTCAGATGGTTTTTGTCTTTGAATTAGAGGTTTATAAGCAGGGATCAGGGACAGAGAGAGATGATCAGAGAGTCCGAGATGAGGCAGGGGGGTGGCCTTGTAAGCATCTGGGATGTTGGTGTAGACCTGGTCTAGTGTGTTGTTTTCCCTCGTCGGAAAGCTCACGTTTTTAAAGAATCCAGGCAGGACAGATTTCAGGTTTGCGTGGTTAAAATCTCCTGCCACGATCACAGCGCAGTCCGGGTGCGTTGTTAGCTGTTTATTAATGGAGCGCTGGAGTAGCTCCATGGCTGACTTAGCATTAGCTTGCGGCGGCACATAAACTGCTATTATTGTGATCGCTGTGAGCTCTCTCGGCAAGTAGAAGGGTCTGCACTGAACCATCATGTATTCTATGTCTGGGCAGCAGTGAACGACTTTAACTGTGTTGTTGGTGCACCAGTTATTGTTTACAAACACTAGCAGACCTCCCCCGCGTTTCTTACCGGACTCTTTGTTCCTGTCCGCTCTGAACGTAGCGTGGCCCGCTAGCTCAATCGCAGTGTCTGGGGTAAAAGAGTCCAGCCAAGTCTCTGTGATGATCATAACACAGTAATCCAGACAGCGTGAGGTGATCCGCAGTCGTAGCTCATCCATCTTGTTATTTAGTGACCGTGAGTTGGTGAGGAAGAGGCTCGGAATAGCCGGTCCGTGTGGGTTAGCACGTAGCCTAGCCTTCAGCCCCGCTCTCTTCCCTCTCTTCTGTTTCCTGTGCCTCCGTCGCCTACGCCACTTCAGCGGTGGTATGGTGAAATTAGAGTCGGTGACCCTCCGGATCTCAGGGGGAATTGAGTCCCAGTCATTGTCAGCAAAGGTGTGGAGGTTTTTGTGGTTTAGAACCGCAAGCAGTTCAGTTTTACTGTACTGCATATGTGCTCCTGCATATCGGAGTAAAAGTGAAACAAAAATACACAAAAGAAAAAGAAAACCGCTAAGTTGAGGAGAGCGCCGGGCCGCTGCGACTGCTCGCGCCGCCATCTTTTGTATATATAAGGAGCTCAAATTTCATGCTTGAAAAGGAGGAAGAAGTGTAAATTAATCTAATCTAGTGATGGGTCGTGCAACACTGACGCACCGACGCATGTATCAAGCTCACCCAGCGAAGCCTGTATTGGTGCGTGCGTCGCTTTAAGAAAAAGTCACGTGATCGATACAGCTGCTGTATCGATCATTGCCAACGCGCCAAACTGTGTTTAAAAGGTACCGCATCCGCATCTGCCAAGGGAATGAGTCGCCACCAAAAAACCCCACAAAATTACTCTCGCAAAGATAAAAAAAACAAACATCTCTCCATAACAAAATGGAGCCTGAAAGAAAAAGAAATGTTTCTGCTGTGTGGGATCATTTTGATCTTTTAACTGCACATAAGGGAATAGTTTGCCTGTCTTTGTTTCAGTGTAATCTATCAGAATAGGAAAAACAGCAATGTGACTGTAAATTAAGTAAATTAATTATTTCATTTTATGCAGGTTAAATGTCGCATCTGTTCTGCATTTCTTACACAAACAAAAGCACCTCCTCAGTGTTTAGGCATTACAGAGCCAAACATGAAAATAAGACAAACACACCGAGAATGAACACAGGTTGGCCTATATAGACACTGAACAGCTTTATCGTCATTTTTTTTTTATTAATATGTGTTTTATTATTTTGAAATCAAGCATCTAGGACAGGGGTCGGCAACCTGCGGCTCCGGAGCCGCATGCGGCTCTTTAGTCCTTATACTGCGGCTCCGCCTGGACTGGGCAAATACATTAGAAGTATTTAGCTGAAGTGTATTTTATTTATGTTAGTTCTTTTTAACTCGTAGTTCTAAGTTGGAAGATTATTGTGATATTGAAATATAAAAATAAAATTATATTCTATTATTTTTTCATCGCTCAAAATAAGAGTCACACTCGCGGAAGCCGGTATACCCGCCGAAACGCCGTGCATTTATCGAGACTTTCAACCCCAGGTAGGCCAATTATGGATCTTCGGATCCACATTATGTCAGCAGCTGTTCTCCACCGTGAACTATGTTAAAGACAAACACCGTTCACGCCTGACAGATGACAGTCCTGCGTAAACTGACTTCGTATAGCCCCGATTTGCGGACTCTGTGCGCAGAGGTTCAGGAGCAGAAGTCCCATTGTAAACAAATCACGGCAGACCCGACGATGTTTCCATGAGCATGCTTTTGAGAACCTCTTTATTGACCACTTTTCACACACGGTTGCTGTACGCATACAGCCGGCTGTAGCTTTTCAGCTCACAGTCCGACATACACCACCAACAACACAACAGCATAGATAACGCAGACGTAAAGGCAGCGAGGCGTGATTGCGGGTGTCGCTCAGGTGCGTCCGCCTCCCCTGCAGCGGCGCTGCAAACCACGTCCCGCCGCACGCATTAACCAGGTAAAATACATATTTAGGCAGAATTTTGCAAATATCTATTTTTCATTTTCAGCAGCATAGTGCTTTTTTCCAATTATTTTTTAAGAGTCAGGTCAAGGCTCCAACAGCGCAAAGGCGATATAAGGGTGGCGGCTCACAACAGTTTTTGTTTGCTACATGGATCATTTTAGTTCAGCTGGGTGTCTTTCCTTTTGTTATATTTCTTTAAGAGTTCAAAATGTGTTGATTACATAAATATAATTTAATTTTCTCTGTAGCACTTCATGGATTTCATAAGCAACACACCTTAGTTGTTCACACAAAGCATAAAGATAAGAAAACAATATATACAGTGTTATCTTCATTTTAGATGTCAAAAAGTATTTGCGGCTCCCAGTGTTTTCTTTTGCGTGGAAACCGGGTCCAAATGGCTCTTTGGGTGTAAAAGGTTGCAGACCCCTGATCTAGGAAGACTGTTCTGGACCAGGCACTCCTGAATTTTATTATAAAGGGCTGCCAACCCCTTAGTATTGTGGAGAGTGTCAGAGAGAAACATTCCACAATCAGAGGATCCTTTAACGTACTGGGGGAAAAAGAAGACATCTTATCAGAACCTTATCCACCTGGCTTTACAGTTTTTGTGTACCCCACCTTCATCTGTGCCTGTGAGTTTTCCAAAGCTGTGGAAATGGTGTAAAAAAAACGCAATAGACTGAATGCAAAAATATTGGATAAACTTATTTTTCTGAATAGAAATTTATAATAAACTCTGAGCCAAATGGGTAATATTACATTCACAGTACTTTCATTTTAATTTTCACTTAATGTCATTCACAATATCTTCTTGATGCATTCGCAATCATCCAGGAAAGTAAATCTCCAAAAGTTGAATCTGTTCATCTGGACGTAGCGTTTTGTGGGAGAAACGTTTCGTCACTCATCCAAGTGACTTCTTCAGTCTCAGCTGACTGCAGGTTTCCCCAACCTTATAAACAGTAAATTTGCATAATGACTGAAACCAGCCCACTGAAGGAACAATGGGCCGGGTCTCTGTGGCTTTTAAACCCCAAAACACGCTGCGCCAAAAACTGGTCCACCCCAAGGATCGGGTCCCCCAACACAAACAGAGTAACATAGTGTACGCTGTTAAGTGCCAGGAGGATTGTCAGGATTTATACATCGGGGAAACCAAACAACCTCTAGCGAAGCGGATGGCACAACACAGAAGAGCAACCTCATCAGGCCAGGACTCTGCAGTCTATTTACACCTACAGGCCAGTGGACACTCTTTCAATGATGAGGATGTACACATCCTGGACAGGGAAGAACGCTGGTTTGAGCGCGGAGTCAAGGAGGCCATTTACGTGAAAAGGGAAAGACCATCTCTGAATCGAGGAGGGGGCCTAAGGGTACATCTTTCGCCATCTTACAATGCTGTGATTGCAGCCATTCCCCAACTCTCTGTGAATGGTACTCATGGCCATTGATCAGTGTTCTTTGATCAGTGGGTTTTGGTCAGTGATTGTTGATCAATGGTCATGGGAATTTGCATAATTATGATTAAGGAACTGACCTCACAGCCCATTGTTCCTTCAGTGGGCTGGTTTCAGTCATTATGCAAATTTACTGTTTATTAGGGTTTGGGGAAACCTGCAGTCAGCTGAGACTGAAGAAGTCACTTGGATGAGTGACGAAACGTTTCTCCCACAAAACGCTACGTCCAGATGAACAGATTCAACTTTTGGAGTGGTCATTCACAATATATTTTAAAGATGTCTACAATATCTGCAATATAAAAGATATAAAATGATTCCATGGAAAGTACAATACCTTACAGTGTACAAGTATGACTAGGTCATTGAATCAGTGTCTGTTGTGAGTCTCAAGTCAGTTGCCTGCAATGATATTTAAGGTCCAGCAGGTGTCAGTATGGAGCAAAACAGCAACACTGTGTCGACACAGTATCGATACAGTTTGGGGAATGTGCTGAAACGCTTCACGAGGTCTCATCTACCCATCACTAATCTAATCCCTTCCTCTTTATTCAGTAACTCCTATATTTATTGTCCTTTAAGTTAACTTTCCCACATCTCATGCACACTTGGTGTAGGAGCCATTTTTCTTATGTGTGCCGCTAGGGGTCACCTTTTGTGTTTTACGATATGGTGTGTCTATGTGAACGTATTTGAGGTAGACGCACATAATTAGCGGCAGGGTCACAGTTGCCCTCACCCATGGAACTGGAACAGGCACAGGCAATGACTGGGCGTCCACCATCCCCAACTGAGAAGCAGGTACGGGTGCAGGGACAAATGGAGCCTCAATTACCCTGGGAACTGAAGCAGTGACCTCAGCCACCCCCACCCAAGGAACTGGTACGGGTGCAAGGGAAAGCTGGGCCCAAGCTGCCCTGGGAGCAGGAACAGGAGGTGGAGAGCGGAGCTCAGGAGCGGTAACAGTCACTGGGTAAACTAGGTTAATGGTGCCAAACACAGTACTAGCAATCAGAGACTTATGGCAGGCTGGTTTCAGCAACTCTGCTGTTCTTAAGCTTCCCGTGTTAGAATTAGCAGTCTTTGAGACAGTCTTTGTATAGACAGATTCAGGCTTAGCAAATTCTGGGTCAGTAACTCTCAGTTCAGAAGGAGTGATTACAGAAGCAGGTGTATTTTCACAGGCCGACCCAGCATAAACTGGCTGGTGGGCTGTGCAGTCCGGGGGTGTAACAATATCAACAACAGTCTCTTGAGGTGTAAACTCTGTGTTAACAGGGACTGGCACACAAGCATGGTGAACTGGTTTACATATAAATGATGGCGGAACACAAAACTCAACCTGATTCATTAGTTCTGAGGCACTAAGTCCAAACATTTTAGCCAGTTTAACTACGGCAGGTGCCACCTTCTTGCTATTAACGCTTCTCAGTTGTGGCACAGAAAAAACCACAACCTGAGAAACTGACAGAGCAACACTGGGAGTCACAGATACAGGAGCAGGTTTACTGGATTTCAGGAGAGCTGGTTTAAAGACTAAACTGTTCATAGCAGAGGAATGACTAACAGTCTCTGTGTTAATTGGCTCAGACAAAACACTAGGAGTAGACGTTAAATTGGCTTGCTCAGCAACACAGGTCTCATTCTCAGTAACTATTTGAGAAGCTGAGTGTGCAATGGCTGGTTGAGGAGTTGGCTGGGTAATACCAGAAATGTCAAAAGCCAAAACAGGTTGGAATATATAACAGTCACTAGAAGGAGCATCAGCTACTGAATACACAGTCCTAGATTGTTTATTCTCCTCAGCATGAACTGACTTATTTGGAACCGAAGGTTGTGGGATGTAGCTGGGCTCAGGCTGGTAAACCCCAGAATTTACAGGCTGAGGAGTTAAACAGTCCAACAGGGAAGCAATGCCAGCAACAATTTGCAGGTGAGTCTGGGGTGGCTCTTCATACCGGAGAGGCAGCTCCGGGCGGATGTGTATGGTGGAAACGAGGAAGTCCTGGATGACGGGGCGTAGCACGCCAAATAGCCAGGGGAGTCTGGAAACCGTGCTCTGCAACCGGATGGCTAATTCCTCCTGATATTCCTCCACAGGCAGCACTACCCACTCGCATTCTTCTGTCATGTTTCGGCTGTGTGGCAGGCAGGAATGGACCCAAATGCAAACTAAAGGGGGCAGAACTTAAACTCAAAAGCACAGCTTTATTGCTGGGAAACAGATCATACAAACAATACAAAACTAAACTGGGAAAAACTATTTATAAAGTGCACCAGGAGACACAGGGAGAATCACACACAGCTATGAGGGACAAGGCGACACAGAAGAGACGTGGACATAAATACACAGAGGGTTAACGAGGGAAGCGGGAGCACATGGGGAACACAGGTGACACTGATAATCATAACGAGACACGGCAGGAGTAAACACAACACTGACGTACACTGACGGGAGACTATCAAAGTAAAACAGGAAGTACACAGAGGCGCAGACCGGAGGGGAGGTGAGAACACGGGAAGAGCACAGACATAACGGGCTGGGGAAAACATGGAATAAAACACGAGGAGAAACAAGGCATGGGGACTCACAGATACGTGGAGGGAGACACAGGGGTAAAGACATGAGGGGAAATCTAATAAACTAAACTGAACAACCTAGGAACCATAGAATGAATAAAGAACAAAATACAAAAACAAGAAAACCAAGAACGCTGGGTCAAAATGACCCAGGACCATGACAACCCATCTATCAGTGTTGTGGTTACACTCATATATATATATCGATGTGCATGTACATGCCGAGGCATTATTGTAAATGTGTGAAAGGAGCTGTTAAGTGCACAAAATATGTGTTACACAGACATTCTTTTATTTTTAGATCGTTTGATTGTATTCTTCTCTGCGAGACTGAAGCCGCACATAATTAGCTTGTCAGGAATGGATCAATAATCAAAGATGTTTCAGCCCTGTTGGACCTCCACCCTGTCAAAAGTCTTCATGGGAGGAGACTCAAGATGGTGCTCATGGTAGATGATTCACTTCTGATGATGTCATCAGATTGGCCCCTAGGCTCGTAGTATGACCCTTGTTTCGTGATTCACCCATCTGTGCTTGTGTGTCTTCAGGTGTGTGGTCTGGACTGGAGATGATAGAGTGTTCTTCTTCAATCCCACAATCCATCTCTCTGTGTGGGAGAGACCGGGAGAGCTGATTGATCGAGACATCAGCCACATCATCGAGGACCCGCCCCACAAGAGAAAGAAGACCTTACCTTCAGGTCTGACCCTCACCTCTCTATCCTTCACCTGTGTTTCAACTGTCTCACTTCACGCTTTAACTGTGGATTTTATATCTTCATGACAGAAATCAGCTCTAGCTGTCAATCAACTGGTCTCCATAGGAATGATGAAGATGAAGATGATGACCTTAAACACAGCAACAAGAGGAACAGGTGAGTCTAAAAGATGCAGGAGGTGAAAGTTCTCAATGTTTTTGTTTATTTTGTTAGTAAAAGTAAAGATGTTGCTTTGCTGATGTCATCACCAACCTGTAGTCTCATTGGTTCTTTATTTTTAGAACAGAGGAGTCGATGTCTCTTGTTCCCCATCCAGGAGGGGTTCAGCTCCTCCCACTGGAACTCCGGATCGCTCACTTCAAGGAAATGATGCTGGAGAGAGGGGTAACATTAAACTCAACACACATGCTGTACACAAGCACTCATTGAAGTACAATTACACCTGAAGTACAAATGTTTCACTCAAAACTGGAAATACTGTGAAACTCTCAGGATACAGCAACATTTTACAGGTAAAAGAAGTGCATTCATTTTCCAAAAATACAAAGTTTTAGTCGTACAATCTCTTTGTTGATGAACACGCTGGAACCTTTGAACCTGCCACACTCACACATAGTCTGCATACAAGACACCAAGTCGTCAGCATACACTTGCTAACACTGAAACAGATTTGCTCGTTGAGCATCACTTTGACTGGTTGCTGGCAGATATTCCAGGCTGTGGGTTGCCTAGTTAACCGTACTAATATATTTAGTACCAGGTTGAACCTGGCTTCACCCGGGAATACCTGATGCTAGCGTGCAGCTAGCAGGCCGCACTCTGCTCTGCTGGGACAGGACAAGATACAGAGCACCCCCCTCTGCTCCAGTAAGAGCAAGGGGGGTGGGGGGGGGCTCTGTATCTACGTGCATGAAAGCTGGTGCATCAACGGGACAATTATAAACAGTCACTGCTCCCCGAACCTCTACAGAGAGAGCTAACAGTAGTGACCTTCACGTCTGTGTACATTCCACCCGATGCCAATGTAAACACGGCACTCTCCATCCTACTGAACATCATTAACGAACAGCAGCAAGCCTAACTGGACGGTGTTCACATAATTGCGGGTGACTTTAATAAGACCAACATAAAGACTGTACTCCCAAAGTTCTATCAGCATGTCAAATGTCCCACCATGGGAGAAAAAACTCTAGACCATGTTTACTCCAACATCAAGCATGCATATAGAGCCATACCCCTCCCCCACCTCGGCCAGTCCGACCACCTCTCCCTCCTGCTCTCCCCCAGCCTACACCCCCCTCAGGTGCAGTGCCAGACCCACCACAAAGACGGTTACAACCTGTCCTGAAAATGCTCTCTCCAAACTGCAGGACCTTCACACAGACAGACTGGGACATATTTGAACACCAGGACCTAGAAACTTTCACAGGATCAGCACTGGACTACATCAAGTTCTGTACTGCAAATGTGACAGTGGACAAAAGCATTCGGGTTTTCCCAAACCAAAAACCCTGGATGACCAGCGAGGTCCGCTCACTCCTCAAAGCCCGCGATGCCGCCTTCAGGTCAGGTGACAGAGCTCTGTACAAGGCTGCTCGAGCTGACCTGAAAAGGGGAAAAAGCCAAGACAGACCACAAAAGAAGGATAGAGTTCCACCTGTCCAGCAACAACACACAGGAGGTGTGGCAGGGAATACAAGACATCATCAACCACAGAAGCTGTGAAAACAGAAAACCTGAGTGTGCAGCTGGCAGAGGAAATAAACAGCTTCTTCGCCCGCTTTGAAACACCACAACAGCAGCACTCATCTGCCTCAGCCCTGCTCCCATCCTCATCCTCACCTGGTTCCTGCACCGCTCCATTCACTGTAATGGAGCACGATGTCAGACGTGTGCTCCTAGCAGTGAACCCCAGGAAGGCGGCCAGTCTAGACAGAGTACCTGGCAGGGTGCTAAGAGCATGTGTCCACCAGCTCACCCTCATCTTCACCAGACTCTTCAACCTCTCACTGGATCAGGCAGCCATCCCATCCTGTCTAAAATCAGCCACAATCATCCCAGTGCCAAACAAGTCTCCCATCACCAGCCTGAACGATTACCGCCCTGTGGCCCTCACACCGGTAATCATGAAATGCTTTGAGAGACTAGTCCTTCAGCACATCAAGGATTGCATCCTCCCAGAATTCGACCCCCTCCATACCGCGCAAACAGATCCACAGAAGACGCCATCGCCACAGCCCTCCAATCATCCCGGACATCCTCATCACCAAACTGGTCACTCTTGGCCTCCCTCCTCTCACATGTGCCTGGATAAAGGACTTTCTCACAAACCGGCCCCAGACTGTAAGACTCGGCCCTCATCTCTCCTCCACTCGCACACTGAGCACTGGCTCCCCACAGGGCTGTGTGCTGAGCCCCCTCCTGTATTCTCTCTACACCCACGACTGCAGTTTGACCCACAACAACAATCTCATCATCAAGTTTGCTGATGACACCACGGTAGTCGGACTCATCTCAAAGGGAGACGAGGCAGCCTACAGAGAGGAAGTCCTGAAGTTGGCAGCCTGGTGTTCAGAAAACAACCTGCACTGAACACTAAGAAAACCAAAGAGGTCATTGTCGACTTCAGGAGTCACAGCACTGACTTAGACCCCCTTTACATCAGCGGGGAGTGTGTGGAGAGGGTCCACACCTTCCGGTTCCTTGGTGTCCTCATCTCTGCTGACATCTCCTGGACAGACAACATCTCAGCGGTCATCAAGAAGGCCCAACAGCGGCTGCACTAAGGCGGACAGCGAGACTTCAGAGTGTAGTCAAGGCAGGACAGAAGATCATCAGCTGCCCTATAATTCAATTCAGTTTTATTTATATAGCGCCAAATCACAACAACAGTCGCCTCAAGGCACTTTATATTGTAAGGTAGACCCATTGACTGTAGAAAACATGGACGATGCCACAGCTCCCCAAAAATGAAGCCAAAACGTCTCTATCGCCCCCTGGTGTCTGGCTGCAGTATAGGTCATAAACCCCGCCTCCTCCATGTTAGCGGATGGGACTGGGGTCAGACTAAAATAAATTTTTTCTCCTTAGATAATTTTTTTCCAAAGATTCTTTCTTTTGTTATCAATAGTTCTCATCATGCTGATTGATGTCCAAGGGGTCTCCTTTCCCATAAGTTTGATTCTAATTCCTACCGCGGTGATGTTAAATTGGGGTGAAACGTCATCATAACAGCTTTGACTGACAGCTGCAGTCACGGAGAAAGTTGCGTATCTCTGTTCGGGAATAGCAGATAGAGCGTAGGCTCTGAGAGGCGGGCCAGCGTTTACGTTACGAAAACACGACCGAGTGTTTTAACCTGACAGCCTGAGGTGTTCTTCAGTAAACTGGACTACCCGACAGAAGGACCCGAGGCCCCGCTGCACTTTTTCGGTAAGTTAAACGTGTTTGTCAGCTACTCCGTAACCACCGTCCTTTGCTAGGTCATGAGACCTAGCTAGCTAAGATGAGCACTCGGCTATCAGGGTTCGTTTAGCTAATCTGTGCAGGTGAATGAATTTACTAAAGAAATCAAGAGAAACGTTCCGGGCTAATCAGTCACTAATTACTGTTACTGTACTTTTATTACAAGTATTATACTGTAAAAGCAACAGGCTGCACGCTGCTGCAGCTCCTGTGCAGAGCTGAATATTAAATATGTGCAAACAACAGCATGTTTTCAGTCTCTTGCCACATCTGTAAAGATAGTAACATCTTTTTTAAAAGCTTGTATTTCAGTAACTCCTCATTAATCAGGAAATATGGATTAAAGTACTGTAGTGTACTGTAATACTGAAAAAATGTAAGAGAAGAACTTCAGATCCTGAGTGTGTGAGGACAGAAGAATCAGCTTCATTTCAATTTTGAGGGATAAAATTTATATTTGAGTTTGATGGTTCTGTTCTCTTTGTGATTACAGGGGCTGCCCTCAGATTCAGACCTCAGCACCACCCAGTGACAGCAGACAGATCATCCATCATGTTAACTGCAAAATGAACTGATGAAAACAGTACAAAGGTTAAGGTACCACACGTGCTGTAGTGAAAGCTGCAGCTTTATTGATAAAGTTAAAGACAAAAAAACAAAAGGATTAATCACTCATGTAACAGTGTCACTATATATCAGCATTAACAGGACCTCTGTTTGGTGTTTCACAAAGCTGCTGATCTCAGACCTGCACAACTTCCGTTTTAAACACTTGATGTACTCAGCTGCATGAAGAGCATATGAGATTTTCTCTGACACAATTAAATAAAACCTGATGAAGGTCAAAGGTCATCACTTGTATGTTGAACTACAAACTTGTCAATTCTTTCACAGTTTTTTGCAGATAGTGTGTTATTTACCATAAAGTGATTCAGAGTTATTCATACCAGAGTAACCAGAGAGGATCATATATTTTTAAATATATAACTTTCTACAGGACTGAATATAATATCTTTATGTAAAAGTCTGGCGCCTCTGGGGAGTATCTGAGTATTTATAACATTACACAAACCAAAGGTCTCATCACAGTGTTCATGAAATGCTGGGTTTATCCATCTCCTGGATCGGGCCTACGGAGGAGTGCTGAAGATTTCCCTGTGAGGGAGCTGCTGGTGAAGATCATGAGTCCTGCTTGATCAATGCGATGAGCTTCAGTCTTCCTGGTGTTTCTTAAATGAAGCCTCTCTCAGTGGGTCAACAGAACATCTGGCACAGGACAGCTGTGATGAAAGAAAGGGAAGAAGTTTCTCCAAACCTCTACACCCAGGAAACCCAGCTTGGTCCTGATGGTCTCCCTCACTAGTTTCTCTCCAGGGTGAATGTAGCTGTTGATATAATATGGACTCTATTATTAAATGAAAAGGACAAATTAGACTACAATACTGAAACCTTCTGCTGATGTTTTTAAAGTCTCCATGTTACCAGGCTGTAGAGGGCTCTGAAGATTTAAACAGTTTTAGATCCATTACACTCACAGTCTTATGTTAAAATCTCAAAGGACAGCATTATATTTTTGATATTAACAGTAACTCTGGGCCTCTGTAGAGTGTGCAGATGATCTCATCGCTGTCTAAAAATGGATAACAAACATAAGAAGTGCTGAATCCTTCAATAACACAGACTATTAGAGTAGCAGGTGTGTAGCATCGCTAACTAGCTAGCAACAAGCCTCCAACACAGTGCGTATGCTAGCGGCTAATCTAGCAAACGAATTAACAACAAAGTGATTTTAGAACTATAAGATGATAAGCTGTGTGTCTTTTTTTATAACAGTGACATGGTTGTATTTACCTTAATTAAACGAGTCGTCAGTCGCGGTAAACCAGCAAAAAACTCGAGCAGCCGGGCTACGTAAAAAGTGTAGGGGGCGTGTTTGCGGTCATGTCCAGCGGGTGTGTGGGCCGAGCGTTACACAGTCGCTCCACCTCAAGTCACTACTGCGCAGACTCTGGCTCCAAATTTGCAAGATGGCAGCCTCCACAAGCGGGGTATTTTGGCTTCATTTTTGCACAATGGGAGGAGGCGGGGTCGCGTCGTCCATGTTTTCTACAGTCAATGGGTAGACCCTACAATAACACATACAGAGAATGTATTATTGTATTGTATATCCCCTCCCTGATGGACATTCATTCCTCCCGCTGCCTCAACAGAACAACAAATGTGAGTGAAGTTGGCCCCCCCCACCTTCTTCAAATCCAACAAAAGTGGTATCAAATGTTTGTGCTACGTTTGTGCTGGTTTGTGCTGCAAAAATTGTTGTTTGTGCTGCTTCTGTTTTAAAGATATTAATGAAAATGTAAAGGTCAAAAGGTCAACCAGCCCCCCCACATTACCCAAATCAAACAAAATTGATGTTAAACGTTTGTGCTGGTTTGTGCTGCAAAAATTTTCGTTTGTGCCGCTATCATTTTAAAGATATTAACAAAATTTCTAGAGGTCAACAGAGGTCAACCAGCCCCCCCACATTAATGGAATCAAACAAAATTGATGTCAAACATTTGTGCTGGTTTGTACTGCAAAAATTTTTGTTTGTCCTGCTATCATTTTAAAAATTTTAATAAAATAACGTCTTGATGCGTGCTTAATCATCCAGGTAAGTAAATCCCAAAAGGTTGATTCTGTTCATCTGGACATTTTCAGTTGGAGAAACGTTTCGTCACTCATCCAAGTGACTTCTTCAGTCTCAGCTGACTGCAGGTTTCCCCAACCTTATAAACACATGTGAGTGAAGTTGGCCCCCCTACCTTCTTCAAATCGAACAAAATTGATGTCAAACATTTGTCCTGCAAATTATTTTGTTTGTGCAGGTTATGTTTCCCTAATTTTATAAACAGTACATGTACAGTGAGAGAGAGATGTTACATCTGTCTTCACTTGCATCCCAGTCATAGAAGCGTTGGAGGTAGTTCATAAGAGATTACAGGATCACCCCAACCTCAGCAACAGGACCACTCTCAGCACTGATCAGTTGTGTTTGCTTTTGGAACTGTGTCTTAATTCCACCTATTTTGCATAAGGGTCAGTACTACAGGTAGAAACCTAGGTGTGCCATGGGTTCCCACAGGCCCCTGGTCAAAGTCACCAAACCAGTTCGTAAGCAGGTACAGGTGTGGCCAGAAGGGTCCTCAGAGGCACTGCAAGACTGCTTTTCCACCACAGGCTGCCACACATGACAACACCACAGACTTTCAGGAATATACAGAAACTGTCATTGCCTACATCCCAAAATGCATCGATGATGTCACAGAGACCAGGTGTCACGGGTTGCTTAGAGGATCCACTCGCAGGACTCCTGAGTAGCGTTTAAACAGAGACGGTTTATTTACAGATCTTCACCAAGTGTATGTACAGACAGTGCGGGGTTAGTGCTATATACAAGACGTGAGGGGCAGGGGTCCAGGGCTCCAGGGAAAACGGGGAAATCACACACGCGCTCAGTTCAACCTCTCTCTTCTCCACTAGCGACCAGTCACTCCTTCCACACTCCACATGGGGAAACACGGGGACGCGTCCGGGGAATCTAGGAACAAAGAAACACTCGTTAATCTCCAAAAGTTGAATCTGTTCATCTGGACGTAGCGTTTTGTGGGAGAAACGTTTCGTCACTCATCCAAGTGACTTCTTCAGTCTCAGCTGACTGCAGGTTTCCCCAAACCTTATAAACAGTACATTTGCATAATGACTGAAACCAGCCCACTGAAGGAACAGTGGGCACTCGTTAACACTCGTTAAGTCTCTGAGACAGAGGCACAGGAAACTTGAGCTAGACGTGTACTGACTAGAGCCTTCACAACAATCCAGCGTTGAACAGCTGATCTCCTCCTTCCGATATACCAGCTGGTCTGATGAGGCTCAGGTGTTCCCAATCCAGGAAGGCGTGGACCGAGGGCATGAAGCCGCCGTGAGTTCCGGCAAAACAGGGGAGAGAAGGAGAGAGGGGGAGAGAGAGAGAAAAAGAGAAGAGAAGGAGGGCTAGGAGTGGAGAGATTCTGATCAGCACCTTGCCGATCCTGCAGGTCGTGACACCAGGACTATCACTGTCCGGGCCAATCAGAAACCATGGCTCACAGGTCAGGTTTAAATGCTCCTAAGGTTGAAAAATGCAAGCCTTCAGAGCCGGGAATTAGGTGAGCCAAAGAACAGCAAGGGCAAACCTGTCACGTGGCATCAGCTACAGCAAAGCTTCAGCGACAGCAGAGATACTTGGAGGCAGTGGCAAGCAATACAAACCATCACAGACTACAAGCCCACTCTGCAGACCGTGGGGAACAAATCCCCAGACAGTGTGTGGAGATCCCTTGCCAAAATCAGTACACGCAAAGCTCCAGGTCCTGATAACATCCTTGGACGAGCAATGACGGACTATGCTGTGGAACTCACAAATGTTTTCACAGACATCTTTAACACATCACTAGGGTCAGGCCACCGTTCCCACATGCCTCAAAGCCTCCACCATCATTACTGTGCCCAAGAAGTCATCTACCTCCTGCTTTAAGGACTACCGTCCTGTCAAACTCACCTCCATCATTATGAAGTGCTTTGAACGGTTAGTCATGCGTCAAATCAAATTATCGCTTTCCCCCAACCTGGATCCATTTGAGTTCGCATACCGGTCAAAACGCTCAACCGATGATGGAATTTCAACTGCCCCTTACTCAGCCCTCACACATCTGAACACTAGAGACTCATATGTCAGAGTGATGTTCATAGACTTCAGTTCAGCCTTCAGCATCATCATTCCCCAGCAACTCATTCACAAACTGGATCTGCTGGGGATCAGCACCTTGCTGTATAACTGGCTGCCAGATTTCTTGACAGGAAGACAGCAGATAGTACGCTCGACAGCAACACCTCCAGCCCAAGAACACTGAATACGGGGGCTCCCCAAGGATGTGTGTTGAGCCCCCTTCTCTTCACTCTGCTGACCCATGATGAGATCTACTACAGGGGTGAAGTTAACCATCTGGCAGAGTGGTACAGCAACAACAACCTGTCCCTGAATGTGGAGAAGACCAACAGCGACTCTACTTCCTCTGCAAACTGAGAAGCACAAGAGATTCAACCCCCATTATGAGCACCTTCTACAGAGGCACAGTTGAGAGTATCCTCACCAGCTACATCACTGTGTGGTATGACTCCTGCACTGGGTTCTGCAGGAAAAAATGACAACTGGTAGTGAGAACAGCTGCACCTGCCTCATCTGGAAGGTCCTCTCCATTACAGGTGACTCCACTTATCCCTTCAGCAGCGTCTTCAGTTTGCTCACGAAGGATACTGAAGAGCCTCCGGGCCAGAACACACAGACTGAGAGACAGCTTCGTCCATCGGGCTGTCAGGATGCTGACCATCTCTGAATCGAGAAGGGGGGCCCAAGGGTACATCTTTCGCCATCCTACAATGCTGTGATTGTAGCCATTCCCCACTTTCTGTGAATGGTACTCATGACCATTGATCAGTAGGCTTTGATTAGTTGTCATTGATCAGTGGTCATAAGAATTTGCATACTAACAATCATGGAACTAACCCCCCAGCACATTGTTCATTCAGTGGTGCTAGTTTCCTTCACTATGCAAATGTACTGTTTATAAGGTTGGGGAAACCTGCAGTCAGCTGAGACTGAAGAAGTCACTTGGATGAGTGACGAAACGTTTCTCCAACTGAAAATGTCCAGATGAACAGAATCAACCTTTTGGGATTTACTTACCTGGATGATTAAGCACGCATCAAGATGTTATTTTATTAAAATTTTTAAAATGATAGCAGCACAAACGAAAATTTTTGCAGCACAAACCAGCACAAACGTTTGACATCAATTTTGTTTGATTTGGGTAATGTGGGGGGGCTGGTTGACCTTTTGACCTTTACCTTTTCATTAATATCTTTAAAACAGAAGCAGCACAAACAACAATTTTTGCAGCACAAACCAGCACAAATGTAGCACAGTTGATTGACACCCATTTTGTTTGATTTAATTAATGTGGGGGGGCTGGTTGACCTCTGATGACCTCTAGAAATTTTTATTAATATCTTTAAAATGATAGCAGCACAAAACGAAAATTTTTGCAGCACAAACCAGCACAAACGTAGCACAAACGTTTGATACCACTTTTGTTGGATTTGAAGAAGGTGGGGGGGCCAACTTCACTCACATGAACATCGTCAAGGACAGTCCCACCCTGGCTTTGACCTGTTCAGCCTGCTTCCCTCAGGGAAGCGTTACAGGTGCATCAGCACAAAGACCCACAGACTCAAGAACAGTTTCTTCCCAAAGGCCATGACCATCAGTCCCACCCTCTGATTTTTCCCCATGTCCATCTGTAAACCACCACTGTGCAATACTAAATTCTATGTGCAATGACCTGAACTGTATTTATTTACATATGTACTTTTTTCTTTTTTACACCGGATTGTATATTTGTAGATTTTATACATTTTTTTTCCTGTTGATACTGTTCATATTTATATAGTGCTGCAGAACTGTGCACCCCCCACACATGTTTGTACTGGGTTGAAGATGCTCTGTATCTCAATGTACAACTGTATAGTGACAATAAAAACATTCTATTCAATTCTATTCAATTTTCAATTCATTGCGTAGTAATGCAGATGATCATGGCAAAGAGTGGAGGCGAAGTGTGTTGCTCTTCCTCTGACTGCCGGTAACAAGCTGCAGGGGCGAAGGGTGGATTCAGGCTCTAAAATTGGGAAGAGTAGTTGAACCCCGAGACAGAAGCCATGACACCGTTTTTTCCTGAATGGTTTCACCACGTTTACTGTCTAAGGACGGCGCTAGCAAGCACTCTCTGCTTATGAACAAAAAAACAACAAAAAAACCAGCCCTTTCGTGTTGGTGGATAAATGCACCATGTCGACCAGTCAAAAAATGATATGGCAACATGACATTTGGTTGTTTAGGAAGAGGGGGAAGTTTTAGGAGTGACAGTGAGAGAGAGAGAGAGAAAGAGAGAGAGAAAGACAGCAGAAAAAGAGAGAGAGTGAGTTTTGAGATGTGAGAGATTTGTGACGTTTAGCGTGTTTGGAGTGTGTAGTTAATGTGTTGTCTTGTGTAGTTAGTGTGTAGTGTTGTGGATAGTTTTGTGTTGTGTGACAGAACAATGAGGCGACTGCTGTCTCCAGGTAGAAAACAGCAGTGATACACCTGCTGCTGTCAGACCTGCAGGTATCAGGCTGTGATGTTCTCCTTTATAGTGAACAGAATTTTTTGGAGTGGCACAAATAATTTGTGTGGCATCTTATTGAATGCAGAAAAGCTGATGGTTATGTCAATAGTTTGAAATGGTTATTTAAAAAAGGGTAAAAGGTAAATGGCTGCAAATAACTTTGTTGTTTGCAAAACTTGTGCATATGGTTTTACAATTGACAATTTATATTTGCATTTAAAGTTATAAAATATGATTCATTAAACATGTTTGTGGTTGTTACAGTAAAAAATATAACTTTTTCTACTCTGATTTTTGTTTTTTGTCTGATTTTAGATCAATTGTGTTAATACAGTATGTCAACATGAAAACATAACTGTACATTCAGACATGTGAGGTTGTGCTGAAAACAATGATACCAAACAAGACAAAGTAAATAGTTTTTAAAGGTGAAATGTAGAGATAAAATCAAAAGTAGTTAAAAATGGCCAATTATACCCTGGACCCCACAGGGTTAAACATTTTTAAGTAAGTAAGTAACGCAATAGTTACTTTTCAAGTAATTAATTACTTTTAGAATCTTGTAACTCAGTTACTAACTTAGTTACTTTTTTGAAGAATTAACTAGTAACTATAATTAAAGTAACTTGCCCAACACTGATTGTATCAGGTTTTGCTTCCCCTGTCTCGTTTGCCCTGATTTGCTCAGCTGTTTCCCTTCTGTCTCTCATTCACTGATTGCTCCCTCTGTGTCGTCTCCCTGAGTTTCTCCCTCCGTATCAACAGGTTTCAGGTCTGTTTTGTTAGTTCTCCCAGTATAGGTAATCCTTAGGTTCTGTTCATACACTCTCCTTTTCTGTTTCTACCATCATCCCACGCTGTGTGTTCCGTCCATCTGCCTGCCAGTTAAGTTTCTGTATTCCCAGTTTAGCCAGTTTTCTGTTTTTGTCATGTAGTAATAAATCTTTATTTTGAGTCTGCACTTTTGGGTCCATCATTCCTCCTATCCTGCCTGCACACAGCCCACAGATGACAGGAGCTGGATTTGGTGGATCAAACCCCCACCATCAGAAGAACAATGATCGATCTTCGTTCACTGAAAGACAGAATTGAACTTCATCACAGACACAATTCTCCAACTTAAAATTATGTTTTACGTGTATCTGTATTTGTATCTTTTTTGTATTTGTGTTTAAAATTGTTTCTTTTTCACCTCATGTTGGTTTAAAGATTACAAAAAAACTGTATAGATAGCATTATTGATCTTAGTCAATATGTGTAATGCACCTCCATATAAATTTGATTTATTAAGAGTCACCTTGTCAGAATAAATACAGATTGAACCATTAAATTTAAATATTGACCTGTGGCTCTCCTCAGGTGTCTGCATTCTCCACCTGGGAGAAGGAGCTTCATAAGATGGTATTTGACCCTCGATACCTGCTGCTGACTTCAGATCAGAGGAAACAGGTTTGGCAAATGAAAGATTACTTTCATTTCTAACATTTCCATGCAATGTCATGATGTCACGATGACATCAGTGTTACCTGTATGTGTCCAGGTGTTTGATCAGTTTGTGAAGAGCAGGATGAAGGATGAGTACAAAGAGAAGAGGAGTAAATTGCAGAAAGCCAGAGAAGAGTTCAAACAGCTGCTGGAGGAAGCAAAGATCACCAGCAGGTATTCCTCATTCATTATTCAGAGAAGCACTCTTAATTATTCAGCTATGTTCCTGTAAAATATGACCTCACCTCAACTGGCAGCTGTTTATTGACCAGTCGCTGGGACAAACTGAAGATGCAGATGAGGTATTTCTACCAGAATAAAATTCATCGGAGAATGATTCATAGCACCAAAAATTAGAGGACTAGGCTAATTCAGCTCCGGAAACAGAACAGTTTTTTTGTTTTTATAATTCAAATATTTATCAGATTTTGCATTTTATAACAACAAATACAACAACCAACAACAAGAAGCAAACAAACAAACAAAAACAACAACAACAAAAAACAAAAATCATCTGCAAAAGTTGTCACCTTTTCCTAATTTTTCGGTAAACAGAAAGCTCCACTCCACCCTATCAAAAGCCTTCTGTGCATCTAAAGATATAGCCAATACAGGATTTGTGTTATTTCTATTCAGCCACAGCAGGTGTTGTAATCTCATATTATCGGAAGCAGATCTATTCTTGAGAAACCCTACTTCATGTTTATGAATAATTTGTGGTAGTACAAGCCTCGTTGCTAAAACTGGATATAATTTTGCAATCCACATTGATTAAACTTATCGGTCTGTAATTAGCTGGATCAGTTAAATCCTTGTCGCCTTTTGGAATTAGTGATATTACTGCCTGTTTAAAAGTGGCAGGGAGCCGTCCATATGCGGGGCGATCGTGGCTCAAGAGTTGGGAGTTCGCCTTGTAATCGGAAGGTTGCCGGTTCGAGCCCCGGCTTAGACGGTCTTGGTCGTTGTGTCCTTGGGCAAGACACTTCACCCGTTGCCTACTGGTGGTGGTCAGAGGGCCCGGTGGCGCCAGTGTCCAGCAGCCTCGCCTCTGTCAGTGCGCCCCAGGGTGGCTGTGGCTACAATGTAGCTTGCCATCATCAGTGTGTGAATGTGTGTGTGAATGGGTGGATGACTGGTTGTGTAAAGCGCTATACAAATACAGGCCATTTACCGTTCAAAAGCTTCGTGTAATATTTCAGTTAAAAGTGGACACAGCAAATCTATAAATCTGTGATATAACTCTGCTGGGAAGCCATCTATTCCCAGTGACTTTCCAGCTTTCATTGCATGGATACCTTCCTTACTTCTACCTCAGTTAGGGGAGTTTCCAATTTGTCCCTATCCTCTTGTGATATTTTTGGTATTTTCATTTTATCAAAGAATGCATTTAGCTGATCCGTACTTGATCAAATATTTTAAAAATCATGTTGATCTCAGAAGAGGATGTAACTAATTTAGCATTGCCGTGATAACATTCTGATTGTCCATTTGCTTAAGTTGTCTGTCTAATAGCCTGCCTGTCTTCTCACCATTCTCATAACAATTAGTTTTAAGATGAAAGTGGGCATATTCCGCTTTTTTGTTATAAATTTCATGAAGGTTATACTTAAACTGACAAATCTCTTTCAATTCAGAATCAGAATCAGAATCAGAATCGTGTTTATTGGCCAAGTATATGTGCAGACACATATAAGGAATTTCGTTCCGGTAGGTGGTGGCTTTCAAGCACAGCAATGTAAATCACACACACACACACACACACACACACACACACACACACACACACACACACACACACACACACACACGTGTCTATATATACATTACACATGCATACACATACATACACAAAGCTGTGTAAACCAACTATAAATAACTAATCTAAACTTCTATACATAAAATACAGAAATGAAATGAGGTGGAATGAATACTACAGAATGTACATAAGGTGCAGTTGCAGTCTGGCAGTGGGAGCAGTGTGACAGGTCAACTGTTTAGAAGGGAGATGGCGAGGGGGAAGAAACTGTTCCTGTGTCGGGTGGTCCTGGTCTGCAGGCTTCTGTACCGTCTGCCAGAGGGCAGCAGGTCAAAAAGTCTGTGTCCAGGGTGTGAGGGGTCTGTGCTGATTTTCCCTGCCCGTTTCCTGGTTCTTGAGAGGTACAGATCCTGGATGGAGGGCAGGGGGACGCCGATGATCCTTTCTGCTGCCCGTACAGTCCACTGCACCATACCAGACTGTGATGGAGGAGCACAGGACAGACTCAATGACCGCAGTGTAGAACTGGATCAGCAGCTCCTGTGGAAGACTGTACTTCCCCAGGTGTCTCAGGAAGTACATCCTCTGCTGGGTCTTTTTGAGGATGGAGTTGATGTTGGTCTCCCACTTCAGGTTCTGGGAGATGGTGGTACCCAGGAACTTGAAGATCTTCACAGTCGACACAGGGCTGTCTGATATGATGAGGGGGGCAGAGTTGAGGGATGTCTCCTGAAGTCCACTGTCATCTCTACAGTTTTAAGAGTGTTCAGCTCCAGATTGTGCTGACTGCACCAGAGTACCAGCCGCTCAACTTCCTGCCGGTATGCAGACTCATCACCATCCTGAATGAGGCCAATGACAGTGGTGTCATCTGCAAACTTTAGGAGTTTAACAGCCGAGTTCTTGGAGGTGCAGTCATTAGTGTAGACTGCACCTTTATTATCATCAAATTTTTCTGCTACTTTTTTCCCCCCAATTTACCTGTATTTTCCCCCAAAATTCGTATCTTTTCCTTATTTTCTTTGTTTTTCTTAGAACAATAACCTATACACTTTCCATGAATAAATGCCTTCAAAGCATCCCGTGCAGTCGCCAGCCTGTCCGTAGATCCAACGTTCACCTCTAAGAGATATCTTATATCCTCTTTTAGGGTTGATGCAAATTTTTCGTCCTGCAATATGCTTGAGTTTAGTCTCCACCTACCCGTTCTGTTCTTTTCAACATTTAGATTTATGTGCAATTCTACCGGCGGGTGGTCTGTTAAAGGGATCACACCTATGTTATAGTTTATTTCTAAATCTAATTATTTCTGAATACATAATCAGAATAAACTAGAACATAAGATCGTAATAATAAACAAAACGCTGGGTCAAATGACCCAGGACCATGACAGTTTCTGGGTGTGAGCCGCTTCTTCTGTTGGACGGTGGTACATGTCATGCAGGGGCCTGTACTTTGGTGATGTTGTTTTTTTCTGCTCCTCTTCTTTCTCAGGTTTCTGCCGCCTGAGGTAATCACTAAGCAAACTGTGGTTCTGACACAACTATCTACAAGCCACACATGTCATATCAGTTGAATGTTTTAACACAGCTATACTGAAATGTATAAATAATCTCTGGGCACATGAAGGACATAACAGTCATAAACCCTGTGAGACGTATTCACCATAGAGCGGGCAGGATACAGCACTAAGATTCACTTTCCCCCAGAATCCTTCAAGTTTCATGTTTCATAGTTTTACTCTCGCCATAACATAAATGATTTAAAGCATCTAAAATTTATTAAGCAATTTATACATTCAGCTCAGTTTAATGCTTTTGGTTCCTCATTCCTTATTGAGGTTCTCTTATTTTCAAATAAAATACATTTTCATGTAATTATGTTTGAGTCAAAAAAGGCTGCCATCAGAATTCCTGTTTCCACCGCTCAGATAAAAATATAAATTTTCCTGTTTTGTTTTTCTTCTCCAGAACAACTTTCAAGGAGTTTTGTGTTCGTTATCGGGATGACCAGCGATTCAGCATTCTCACCAGGAAGAAGGAACAGGAAGTACTCTTTAGCCATTACATCACAGCCTTAAAGAAACGAGAGAAAGAGAACAGAACCAGACTGAGGAAGATGAGATGAGAACATGTCTAAAAAGAACCTTACAGAACCATCTACAACCTTTATAGAACACTTTTAGGTCCTTCAAATCTTCAGAAAGCCTTCCGGGAACTCCTGTCTCACTGCACTCATGCTTCCTGATTCCTGGTTTTAGACTCTCATGTTTTGTTTAACAAAGTGAACCAGGACTATCAAACTGTCTGTGGTTTTGTTGGACAAACCTGAATGGGACCAGAACCATCATTCTCGGTAGATTCGCATGGTTCTAGACTTTGTTTTGTAAATTGTCAGGTCAGTATGAACCTGAAACAACATTTGACCATTTTCTAGGGTAAACTGCACTTCGTCATCTGGATCTGCTGGACTGGATTTAATTCATAGTCTCATTCATCCTAACTGACAGAAACGAAAACCAGAGCACAAAAACAAATGTTGTCCATCTGTCTGACTGTTTCTTTGTCCTGTAAAGACCATTCATTCAATCAAACTTGATCAACACTGCAGCTTCCTAGACTTAAAAATGGACCATAATAACAGATTAAAAACAATAACAAGTAGATAAAAGACCATAAACAAAGAGATTAGTGAATAAACACATTTTAAGCCAGAAGGGCACTCTGAGGGCAGATAACTGTGTAAAGACAAATACTGAACTACTCTACAGACAAACTCAGAAAACCCAAACTTCATCTGTGTAATCTGAGAAACAAACAAAAAAACCAAAAAGGAATGAATACATGAGCTCTTTAGAGGCTCTACCTCCTCTGTAAAGGTAAGCACGAATGTAAAAACAATGAGAACAGTGAGCCACAATCCTCTGACCTTTCATATGTAAAGGGAAAAATGTGGATGATATGATAAATATCATCCACAAATATCAGCGAGTTTAGTCAGGTCCTGATAAGTGGAGTGCTTCTAGGAACCAGACTCAGCAACCCTGAAGACTTGGTGTCAGGTACCACAAGGAACCTTAGAGGTCACATCCAGGCCCATGGAGTCCTGCTGTGCAGTGTGCTGGTCTTTGGATTCTTGGTCTGTAGAGTCCACGTTTTGTGGAGTCCAGGACTGCAAAACCCATGTCTATGGGATTAATGTTTATGGAGTCTACGTCTATGAAGATCTGACCTTGGTGGCTCTCAGCTTTTGCAGGTGTTTCTAATAGTGTGTTTTCTCTTAAGTGTGTGTTTACGGTGTGATCCCTTAACTTCAGTTTGTGTTTGATTTCTGGAAACAAACCCATAGACCCCATTAAGAAATCTGAATTTTACAAGTTTTCCAGAATTTTTTCTCAGCTGCTGTAGAAAATGGCAAACTAGGAAACTTGACAGTTTGATTGGCCATTTGATGTACTCTGGGAGTTGAAGGGGATGTTGGTGTAGCTCCTTCAGTTTCTCAAAACGCCACCTGATTACTAACCAAGAGTGAAATTATCAAGGGCTCAAAATGTCATAAACAGGAAGTGACAACCCTTCTCAACAGATCACATGATGTTAAACTGCGCTTTGGGACTATTTGCCACTGACTTGAAGTCTTCCAGACTCTCTGCTCACACAGTAGATAAAACACAATAATGATCAATGTTTTTTCTTTAGGCGGTATGATTAATAAAATTGTTAGTAATAATTTTACACTGTAAGATTAAAAATAAATCATTCTGCATTCCTTTAACATCTTTATTTCTGGCAAGGTCAGTTCTTTCTTACAAATCTTTGTATACATTTTTACATTTTTTCAGGGTTCTTGTCGTTACTTGATACTTCTTGTCACAGCACTATAAACTGTATGTAATTTTCTGTCTGTAAAAATGCTGAATTACAAAAATGTCCGTGTGAATCCCTCATGGTGATCTGATGTCACCGTCTTAGTAACAAAACACTTCAACACCTGAGTGCAGAGACCCCAGGAACAGGAACAGGAAGCACCTGCTCACACTGTTGGCCCTGAGGACTTGGCCAGCAGAGAGACAGTCCCTCAACCACCATATGTGCACCTGTTGGTGAGCAGCTCAGCTGACTCACATGTCCTTTCTGAACAGTTTCACCTGACCCAGCTTCATTTATAAAGTGTGCTTCTGTTTGTGGTCAACAAACAAACAAACAAAACCTATTTGATGTAATCCCTGCCCTCACCAGTGGGCACGGTGAGCTGTCGTTGGGCAGGCTTTGTGTCCCGATGTACTGATTGGGTGGTTTTTTTGTCTTCTCATTGGATGATGTCTGTGTTGAAATGATCTGTGTGTTCTGATGTTTCATTGGCTGTTGGTCCTGCCGTGTTTTAAATTAAACTGTCAAAATTAAACTGCTGTGTTCTTTATGATGATATTGCATTTCTATTTCAGGTAAAATCTCGGCCCAGACCCGTACTAAAGTGTGGGGGTAAAGTCTTCAGTTCAACTTGAGCTGAAGGTCGGAGAACGTGAGCTAAATTTGACAAATATCCACTTCCTGTTTCTAGGGTATGCCAGCTGTTCCTTCCTCCATAATCTGACATGACATTATTTGGACGATGTATATCAATGAAAGCCCCCCAAAAAATCTGAACATATGGAATTTTTTAAAGCCATAAACAGCAGCACAAAGAAAAAGTAAGAAAAAAACACATAAATTTGATTGTTTTATAAAAATTTTTTATTTATTTATTTTTTTTTTTAAGTTGCTTTCACGAACACATTTTTCTTCCTTTGTGTGTGCATGTGTTCCTGCCTGAATGTGCACATTTGGGAAGAAATGTCCATGATCTTCATAATATCCTTATCCCCAATAGGCCAGCAAAGTGCACCATGATGAGACCCGGAAACGTTCTAGAAAGGGTGAATACACCAGTGTAACAATGGAAAATGTCCTTTATGACAGACAAAATTGAGATTTGGTAGTTGTATTTAATGAGTTAATGAGTCGAGACCATGTTTTCATGAAGCATGTCATATTTTTTTAAGAAGGTAGATATGCTTTCCATTGGTATGTGCTCGATTAGGAGCTTCAACCAATGATTAATGTTAAACCATTGTTTATTTTTTCAGTTGATAAGTATCAGTTTCTTTCAGTCACGAGAGCTGTGAGTGTGGGTTTTCGGCTGCTTGGCTGGAAGACTAATTGAGTTTATGTCAGAAAGCACAAATGGGGAGATAACTGGATTCTGCAGCCAAAGATGGAGGAAAGCTTTCAAGCCAAAAATGCTGAGCTGGTGAGCAGAGTCATAGTACATAGAAATATGTGTCTGTGGTGTTTTGAGCAACTGGCAGACAGTTGGTATGTTGGTATATAAGATGGCCGTTCACAGTGGACATAGATGCTTCTTTTACTCCTCTTTCAAAGCATCTGTCTTCTCTGTCCAAAATGTGAACATTTGCATCCTTAAAGCAGTGACCTTTGTCCTTTAGTACAGCCGAGTCTTGTCCTGTGGAGGTGGCTCTTCTATGTTGTGTGTTTATAAAGTGGCTGTTTGGTGTCAGCAGTGTAGAGGTCTGAGCACTCCTCCCTACACTGTACAGCTACACTACGTTGTTGAGTTTGTGTTTGGGATGAACCAGTTTGTGTCTGAGTGTGTGGCTGGGTACACTGGGATGTCATGCTTGGAGAAGAGTCTCCTGAGTTTCTCTGATAAACCTGCTACATGAGGGATGACAGTTGTTCTGTTTGTCCTTCTGACCCTCACAAGTTGGTGTCTGACCGTCTTTCCTGTGCATCGTTGTTGATTTGATGGAAGCCCAGCTGGGATAACCACATGTTTATGAGCTTTCTTTACATGTGTGTTCCTTTTCTTTCCCTTAAATAGGGAACGTTTTCTTCCCGGTGATGTTGGGTCCTTATTACTCCAAATTTTTGTTCCAGAGGGTGGTGGGAGTCAAAGAGAAGGTACTGGTCCATGTGTGTGGGCTTCAGGTAAACTTTACTGTTAACATTCCCATTCTCCCCAGTGTGCACATTACAGTCCAAAAACAGCAAACTGTTATCCTTTGTGTCTTCCTGGTGGACTTTATGTTTCTATCCACTGAGCTGATGTGAACCATGAAGATGTCTACTTCTTGGGTTTTAATTTTGTCCCAGGTTTCTTCCACATATCTGTACCAGTGGCTAGGTGCTAGAGAGATGTTTGAGAGTTTGTGCTTGGGATGAACCAGTTTTTGTTTCACGGTGTTGCTGGGTCGGAAGTGCACTGGGATGTCGTGCTTCAAAAACTTGAAGTCCAGTCATCTTCTTTTCAAGCTTCTTAGACTACCATGAATAAGAACCTCCACAGAGATGTGGAGGAGTTCCTGTCTATGTTCTCCCTTGGTTCTTCAGCTTTCCTCCACAGTCCAGACACATGCCTGATAGATTAATTTGTGTTTCCATATTGGCCATAGATGTGAATGATTGTTCCTCTCTTTGTGCTAACCCTCAGATCACCTGTGGAGGTGACCCCACCTCTCTTCCTGTGACAGCCAAACTGACCCTAAATTGGTTAAGCTGTAAAGAAAATTGATGGCGAAAACACACCAGCGGGTCGAGTCAGCCGTCTCCCTCTCTAAGTAATCGCTATCATTCAGCTGCTCTTTGTCTGTTACTATGGCAACCTGAGATCATGGCAGAGGAAACAATTATGGGCTGTTAGACACACACACAGTGCGGGAGTGTGTGTCTATGTGAGAACATCCACATGTGGTCAGCCGGATGTAGTATTGAGCAGGTCAAAGAAATCAGGAAACAAAACCCAGCCTCGACATTTTTGTCCTGCTTTGTTCACACGTGATGTGGCCCAACTATCATCACATCTCACGGCTGTGGCACAGCTGAAGACCTGGAGGTGAGAACATGGTCATCACAAACATGATTTCTGAGTGGCGACTCCACCCATGCCAGCCTCAGTACTGACACAAATAACAGGTCTGAGTCTGAGACGCTGCGGGCTGAAATACAGTCACTGACCTGAGTCCAGCTGGCCTCTTTCTCTTCCTTCTCCTCCACCTCACACCTGTCAAACCAGTTTGACCGCAAAGGTGTACTTTCCGCTTGTTGTATCCAGGTGAGACAGGTGACACTGTCTATGTGCTGAGCTGTTTTAAAGATAGTGTAGCTTCTAAATTAGATAACTCCTGGTTAATGCCCACTCTTACTACACTATCACTGCATTAAACCAAAGTCCTAGTTATTTTGAGGCATCATCTATATTAACTTTAATAAATGACATAACGCCTCTATGTATAGAATCACCAGACAAACCCAATAAAAAAAGTCTCCCACAGATTTAAGGCCACATCGCTGATGAACTTTGGTGCAGCACTGACACCTGTTGCCTTTTTGACGTAACAGCAGCAGAACATTAAAACAGCTCATTTATTCAAATTTTCAACTTTTTGTTTTTCTGGTAAAGATTTGCAAAGTCCAATTATATCAGACATGGATATTTTTTAGTAACCCTTCAGAGCCCATAAACCCCAGAGGTAATTAAAGAAATTCTCCCTGAGATTTCAGATATTTGTCTTTGTCAGCAGGTGGTTTCTGCCTATCTAGTACTGACCATAACAAGAATTTAGAGGGAAAGGGGGTGGGACTTATTTAGAAAAGCTTCATTGGGCCTGGAAAAATAGTTTGTTCCTATGAAGAATTCAATTAAATTTCAGTTCAATTTTATTTATACAGCGCCAAATCACAACAACAGTCACCTCAAGGTGCTTTATATTGTAAGGTAGACCCTACAATAATACATACAGAGAAAAACCCAACAAACATATGACCCCCTATGAGCAAGCACTTTGGCGAAAGTGGGAAGGAAAAACTCCCTTTTAACAGGAAGAAACCTCCAGCAGAACCAGGCTCAGGGAGGGGCGGGGCCATCTGCTGCGACCGGTTGGGGTGAGAGAAGGAAGACAGGATAAAGACTAGGGATTAGGTTTTATCTGATACCGGTGCCAAACCGGTACTTTTGAAACAGTGCCAGTGCTCAAACGGTGCTTAAAGAATGGAGAACACAAACTTTGTCCAAAAACCTCTTATGTTTTTATTTTTAGCAGTCTCTTTTTTTCTGCAAAATGATAACCAAGTTAGCCTTTTCTGTTGTTACAACATACCTCCTTTGGTTGGAACCGGTGCTTAAACAGTGGAAAACACAAACTTTGTCCTAAAACCTCTCATGTTTAGCTGTTTTTTTTTGTAAAAACATAACAATGTTAGCCTTTTCTGCAGCTATAGGACATATATGGTATCACTCTATCAAACAAGAAGACAGCCACATGTGACTATAACGGTGTTTGCTAGTTCACCTTACGTGCATTAATTTAATAACGTGGTTAGCCTACTCAACGTAAATTACACACGAACAACATTAAGGTACTCACGCAGAGAAGAACGGCTGCTGCTGCCATCATCATCCGTCATCATTTCTGCTACACTGACAGGGCTAGGGGCCAGGACTCTACTCTTCGGGTTCTTGGGGGATGTTGCTAACTCCGGGTCCGATGACAGGCACCACACCCCCAGTAGATGTGCACGGTGTGAGGTCTCGCAGCAAGCTATCAAATATGGTGCATTTCTCAGCTTTTAAAAAAACACTATGCGTCGCCAGGTGTTTCATCAGATTCGAGGTGTTACCTCCTTTGCACAGTATCACCTTAAAGCACTTGTTGCAGGCTGCTGAGTTTGCATCTTTTGCTGTAAAGTACAGCAAGACTTTTGACCGCTTCGCCTTGGGCATTTTTAATCTGTAGCTCTGCTCTAAAAGAACGTACGTACCTGGCCCCGCCTACTATCCTTGGAAAGGTAAAATGATTGGCTAGAATCCAAAGTGTATGACATCTCAAGAAAAAAAAGCACCGAAATAAAGCACCGAAATGTGCCCTGCTTTTCAGTCTGGTTACTACCGTTTATGTCAGAACCGGTGCCATAATGGTACTGGATACCGGTACCCATCCTTGATAAAGACATGCTGTGGAAGAGAGACAGAGATTAATAACAGGTATGATTCAGTGCAGAGAGGTCTATTAACACATAGTGAGTGAAGAAGAAACACCCAGTGCATCATGGGAATCCCCCAGCAGCCTACACCTATTGCAACATAACTAAGGGAGGATTCAGGGTCACCTGGTCCAGCCCTAACTATATGCTTTAGCAAAAAGGAAAGTCTGAAGCCTAATCTTGAAAGTAGAGATAGTGTCTGTCTCCCGAATCCAAACTGGAAGCTGGTTCCACAGAAGAGGGGCCTGAAAACTGAAGGCTCTGCCTCCCATTCTACTTTTAAATACTCTAGGAACAACAAGTAGGCCTGCAGAGCGAGAGTGACGTGCTCTAATGGGGTGATATGGTACTACAAGGTCATTAAGATAAGAAGAAGCCCTCACTAACCTAGGACAGTTGTCATTGATCTTCATAAAAATGAAACAGCCCCATGCCCCCTGAATCAGAGGTCCGTTGAGCCACACACTGCAATAACCTTAACTAGTAATGACTATATGAATTTTTCTACAAATAAAATTTTAACCATTAGAAGAATGGTTGGAATACCCTGGAATACCCTGCTTAGCAGATTTCTTTCTCCCCAACACATTCCAGCTCCTCCTGAGGGATACTGAGGCTCTCACAGGTCAGATGAGAAATGTAATCTCTCTGGTGGGTTCTCGTGTACCCCATGGTTTTTACCTGGAACACATCCACAGAGAGGTGCTCTGGAGGCACCTAACTTGATACTACCTCCGCCTACCTTGCAGAAGCAGCGGCTCTCCTCTAAGGCTGATCCCAGCCACCCTGCAGAATAAGCTCAATTCAGTTGGTTTTATTAACAACAACACTCTCGGTAATTACCCAGATTTGATGACCACTAGTAAGGGTTATGATGTAGATAAACTGGTAAACTGGAAGCTTTTGTCATGGTCCCCGTGTCTCTCTGGCTGGCTCACACTGGCTACAGGTTTTGTTTTCTTTCTTCCCCTCTCCCTCGCTCCTCTCTGCCTGGGCGGAGCTTGTTACGGGCTCTTGCTCTTGGCCCATGCACCTGTGTGATTGTCACCACCTGCTGCTGATCTGGCTGATTCCCCAGTTGCTATTTAAGGCAGTGGCACAGAGCAGCTCGCCGCTGGAACGTTGAGTCTCCTGAGTTCGTGCTCTCGGCTTCTTTAAAGATCTCCCCGTGTGTATTCGCCTGTGGTACTAACTACTGTTTTCTGTGTATAGACATTCCTCTCCTGGACCAGATTATGGACCTTTCCTGTGTGGCGGCGTGAGTGGAGTTTTGGAGCGAGTGCGGCTGAAGAGAAGTGATTGTGCGTGGAGGAGCTGTGGCGGTGACTGAGCTGAAGTGGAACCGTGTGTGTGGATTACCCCCTTCTCCCTGGAGCCCTGGAACCCCTCCCAACTAACTGTAACTGTGTTCCATATTGTAAATAAACTGTCTTCGTTTGTGCGCAAAGAACTCTGTTCTGGCTCACTTCTATCTTCATCACTACAGTCCGGTACAATGCCTTCATTACTCTGCACCAATGTGCTGGTCCAACTCCAAAAGGTACTTTAATGCTTCTGCTTCACTTGAGCCAACTTCTCTACCCCAACCCATAGGAAGCATTCGACTGTTTTCCAGCCAATAATCATGGTCTCAGTCTTGGAGGTGCCAACTCTCACCCCAGTCAATATACACTCTCCAAGTCTACAAAGCAAATGTAGCCTGAATGGTCGAAGTCTCATCATCCTTCCATCCATCCTGGAAGGGTGAAGATCTGGACCGCTGTTCCACAGCCAGGTCAGAACCTGCATTTCTACTACTACATCCAGTTTTCAGCTGTTGGCTGGATCTTCTTTTCCGGTAGTCTGGAATAAACTTTTCCCAGGTGACTGAGCAGAGCCATGCCCCAGTAATTGAAGCACACCCTCCGGCCCCCCTTTTCAAAAATGGGAATCGCAGCTCTGGTCTACCATTCTACAGGCACCAGATGAATGCAAATCAAATATAAACATAAAAGAGGCATTACAGTGTTAATACTTACATGCTGATCACCTTTTTTTGCCAACCAAACGCTTCAAGCTCCCCCCTGGCCTGGCTCACGGAGAGTTGTGGTTTTGCCAAGGTTCAGCTGTGTGGCAGGTAAGGCAGTACTCAAACCCAGCACTTGGAAACCTAGGGGTTTTCAGTTTTGGGGAGAAGTTAAGCAGCTTGAACAGATTCATTCTTTCTCTTCTATTAATCTCTCTAGTGCAGGGGTCGGCAACCTTTCTGATGATGAGTGCCATCTAAAATTTCCTCAGAATTCACTGTGCCATATGATTGTATTAGCAATAAATTTAATAACACTATATTAACAGTTACACACTATGTAGAACAACCTTATAGAATTATATTTGTTTGCAGATGTTGGCAGCTATCAGCGATAGTTATCAGCTATTTTGAAACAAAAAAAGACACTTTTTATCCATAACACAGACTCCATGACAGCAAATGAACTGTACAACAGAAAATGCAAATGCTATTTATGGTCTCCTCACAACGATGATAAGAAAAATAAACTGGGCCAATATGGCATGTTTGTTAATACAGGGATACACATGTTAATGTGATCTCTGGTCTCCCACTCAGAGACACAGGTCTCCGAGTGTCCAGCATTCAGACGAGACTTACAAATGTGTGCAATATGATCCAGAAACGTAAAGTTGCCTCTACAAATGTGTACGAGTGTGTTACATTTGAAGATTTGACCGCACCCGCTTTCATTTATAAACACCTGAAGGAGTCTCCTGAGACCTAATGATCATGTGGCATGCCCACGTGACTTTCCGTTTCCGTGACTTTAATAATGAATGTTTCCTACCTGGAACTTATCTTGAACTTATTTTGAATATCATGTTTTTCCTCTTTTTATTAACATTGTGCTTTTTTTTTTCATTTTCTAATTTCAGATCAGTAAAGTACAATCCAACCATAAACAAGTAATATACTCTTGTCTTCAAATTGTTAGTTTCTAACCATTTTAAAAACTAACAACTTAAGACAAAATAAGCAAAAAACACAATGCAGTTCAATACTAATTGTTTGGTTGGTTGGTTGGTTGTTTTTCTTTTAGACCAAATCCCTTATACAGTTACAGACCCTGATGATGGCAACCTCCAAAAAAAAAAAAAGTTTCCTCAGGCCCCACGTGTGACAGTACCAGGTAATAATGTAATGTTTACTGTGTGTGTGTGTGTGTGTGAGAGTGTGTGAGTGTGTGAGAACAGGAACCTTTGTAGACGAGTTGTATTTAATCTTTAATTTTTAAAACATTTTTCTAAACAGCCGCGACTGCTCTGCAGTCTGCCCCCAACATGATGCCCCAGCCGCCTCCTTTCGCCAACCTCCCCAGCAAATAGTCTGTGTTCAGTGCCTTCTCTAACGACGGTATGCTTTGAAACAATGAGCTGCATCACAATTTCATTGTAATCTTAACTTCAAACACTAATTTATGCTGTTGAATGTCATCATATTTTGCTTGTTTAGATTTCTGAGGCAAGTTCTAAAATGTTGTATTATGACATTTTACATAGGATTTCATTTATGTTAAAAGGCTAAATTGTAAACAGTTTTAACAGATCGAACTACTTAAACCTGAATGCAAAATGTGAAGCCATCACTTATTGATGTCGTTATTTTTCTCATCACAATGCTTTTCCAATTTATCACAAGCCAGTATTCTTTGTGTTATTATTCTTTCCAACACATGCAGCCTTCCAAAAACTTATAATCATGGTGACAGAGCTGACCAGAGAAGTTGGGGACCTCCGTGAGGTGTTCAGAGCTTTTCGTTAATCCTGCAGCACTGAACCTGTTGATGCTGGGGTATTGCCTCTGGATTAGCCATTTAACAACATAGATGAGATGAACAACTCTGCAATGACTGGAGGCAAATGAAGCAATGGTCAGTTCTTAAAGGTTATGTGACTTTTCTAACCCAGAAATTTAAAAATTGTCAAATTCGGTTAAACTGCTTAAAAATGGCCTTCTCCTGTATGTTCTGCTTGAATATAGCACAGCAGGCTGTCATTGGAAGATCCAACAAACAGGAATAGAAATGCATTTCACTGCAAATAGTTTGGTTTATTCATTTTATCTCTGCAAAAATAGGCATTGAGCTTTTCAGCTAATGGCTCTTTGAGAATCAAAGTGAGGCAGCAGTTTGCTGATTTCTGCCTTGTGACTTTCATATTAATCAGCCTAGTAGTTTAGATGCTTTCTCCCTGCTGAAGATAATTGACAAGAGGTTATTCATGTTTAAGCTCTAATCTGGCCTTTTTTTCTTCATCTTTTTGTGTTTGTTTGTGTCCTAGATGGCCTGACTCAGCAGGTGGGGGTAAACGCTGTTTCTGAGTTTGCCTTCACCCAAGCAGAGCAGAAATGTCTCTGCTACGCTCCAGATCACATGGGTGGCGCAGAATGGTCGATATCCAGCCCGATCCCGGAGTAAACTTTAAAAAAAAAAAAACAAACAAAACAAAACACGTGACTTGTAACCAATACATGTAACACAACTTTTTTTTTTTTCAGTAATAAATTACTTTGTTATTGATACAGAGATGTCAGTCTTTTTTTTGTTTGTTTGTTTACATGATGCCAGATGCTTCTTATTATAGCGGTATTATTATGGACATGACAAATTGTAAGATAATGTGTCACGACTGGGGCAGCAGTCGTGTGATGAATAAATGAGGACCCAAGATGCAGACGGTGATGGAGATGCGAGTGGAGGTTTATTTACAGTGAAGATAACAGAAGTGAGGGCAGGACTGAACATAAACTGGGTGAAACTAACAAACAAACCTGGAACATAAGGTCAGCGGGAGAAACTCAGAGATGGCAGATGAGGACAGCAGAACAGGGAGACGTAGAGAAACATAGGGAATGAACACAGACGACGCGACGAGGAGCACAGGCAGACACGCAGTATAAATACACACACCAGGTAATTAGGAAATGGCAGACAGGAGGGGACACAGCTGGAACTGATGGACCTAACGAGACACAAACCTACAAAGTAAAACAGGAAACTCACAGACTGTTTTACACAACCAACTGGGGACACGAACAGAACACAAAGGAGAGACACAGGTAGGAATGAAAGAAACACACAACTCAAACCCTAAGAACAGATACAAAATCAGAATAAACTAGAAGAATGATAATAATAAACTTAAAGCGCTGGGTCACCGACCCAGGACCATGACATAATGTCCAGCATATAACGGGTTTCCTGTTTGTGGATCATACACAATTGTCTTTTTTGCAGGTTTAAGTATTGCTAGCAATTTGCAGTGGTTTAGTATTGATAGAATTGCCTATTAAGTACTGTTTTTTAAGTACTGATTTTTAATCATGATTTTATTGTTTCAATAGTAACCAAGGGTGCAAAGTGATGGAAAATCAACATCAGAGTCCAGTGATTCAATATCAGACTCTAACATTGTTTCAACATTAACAGTGTTTGAAAAGATGACTTTAAAACAGTGTCAGCGTTCAAGATTGATTCAATATCAAATTCTGACGTTTCAACATTAACAGAGGGTGCAAAAGTAACGTTACATCAATATCAGATTTCAACGTTGATTCAATAGAATTGCCTGATATTGATTTAACATTGTTTCAATGGATATTTTCTATCTGGGATTGTTCCCTCATCCACCTGCTGGCCTCTATGGAAGCTCCGCCATAGCCACCACCAAACAATTGAGTTCTTTTTACACATCTGCCAGCATCTGGGCAATCCACCACTTTTCATTGTTTATACCGTTACCAAAAAACAAAACAAAAACCCAACAACAACAAAAAACAATTGGCCCATAAAAACGAAAAATCACCATCGGCCAGTCCAGCTATGGTTAGCTATGGTTAGAGCCCACTCCTATCATATTTTTCAGTAATTAATACTTCAGTAGTAAATATGAACAACTTATCTTAATGAACCAGCTGTCATCTTTATTCATTTTCTTTCACTTCCTGTTCTGATCTTTATTCTATTCAATTCAATTCAATTCAATTCAATTTTATTTATATAGCGCCAAATCACAACAAAAGTCGCCTCAAGGCGCTTTATATTGTACAGTAGATAGCACAATAATAAATACAGAGAAAAGCCCAACAATCATATGACCCCCTATGAGCAAGCACTTTGGCGACAGTGGGAAGGAAAAACTCCCTTTTAACAGGAAGAAACCTCCGGCAGAACCAGGCTCAGGGAGGGGCGGCCATCTGCTGCGACCGGTTGGGGTGAAGAAGGAAAACAGGATAAAGACATGCTGTGGAAGAGAGACAGAGATTAATAACAGATATGATTCGATGCAGAGAGGTCTATTAACACAGTGAGTGAGAAACTCAATGCATCATGGGAATCCCCGGCAGCCTACGTCTATTGCAGCATAACTAAGGGAGGATTCAGGGTCACCTGGTCCAGCCCTAACTATATGCTTTAGCAAAAAGGAAAGTTTTAAGCCTAATCTTGAAAGTAGAGATAGTGTCTGTCTCCCGAATCCAAACTGGAAGCTGGTTCCACAGAAGAGGGGCCTGAAAACTGAAGGCTCTGCCTCCCATTCTACTTTTAAATACTCTAGGAACAACAAGTAAGCCTGCAGAGCGAGAGCGAAGTGCTCTAATGGGGTGATATGGTACTACAAGGTCATTAAGATAAGATGGGGCCTGATTATTTAAGACTTTGTATGTGAGGAGCAGGATTTTGAATTCAATTCTGGATTTAACAGGAAGCCAATGAAGGGAAGCCAAAACAGGAGAAATATGCTCTCTCTTTCTAGTCCCTGTCAGTACCCTTGCTGCAGCATTTTGGATCAGCTGAAGGCTTTTCAGTGAGTTTTTAGGACATCCTGATAATAAAGAATTACAGTAGTCCAGCCTGGAAGTAATAAATGCATGAACTAGTTTTTCAGCATCACTCTGAGACAGGATATTTCTAATTTTAGAGATGTTGCGCAAATGGAAGAAAGCAGTCTTACATATTTGTTTAATATGTGCATTGAAGGACATGTCCTGGTCAAAAATGACTCCAAGGTTCCTCACAGTGTTACTGGAGGCCGAGGTAATGCCATCCAGAGTAAGAATCTGCTTAGATACCATAGTTCTAAGATTTTCAGGGCCGAGTACAATAACCTCAGTTTTATCTGAATTAAGAAGCAGAAAGTTAGCGGCCATCCAGGTCTTTATGTCTTTAAGACATTCCTGCAGTTTCACTAATTGGTGTGTGTTACCTGGCTTCATGGATAGATAGAGCTGCGTGTCATCTGCATAGCAGTGAAAATTTATGCTATGTCTTCTAATGATGCTGCCTAAGGGAAGCATGTATAATGTAAATAGAATTGGTCCTAGCACTGAACCCTGTGGAACACCATATTTAACCTTAGTGTGTGAAGAGGACTCTCCATTTACTTGAACAAATTGGAGTCTATTAGATAGATATGATACAAACCACTGCAGTGCAGTACCTGTAATACCTACAGCATGTTCTAATCGCTCTAATAGGATATTATGATCAACAGTATCAAACGCAGCACTGAGGTCTAGCAGGACAAGCACAGAGATGAGTCCACTGTCAGAGGCCATAAGAAGATCATTTGTAACCTTCACTAAAGCTGTTTCTGTGCTGTGATGAGCTCTGAAACCTGACTGAAACTCTTCAAATAAGCCATTCCTCTGCAGATGATCTGTTAGCTGTTTGACAACTACTCTTTCAAGGATTTTTGATATGAAAGGAAGGTTGGAGATTGGCCTATAATTAGCTAAGACAGCTGGGTCTAGAGATGGCTTTTTAAGTAAAGGTTTAACTACAGCCACCTTGAAGGCCTGTGGTACATAGCCGATTATTAGAGAGAGGTTGATCATATTTAAGATCGAAGAATTAATTAATGGCAGGACTTCTTTGAGCAGTTTTGTAGGAATGGGGTCTAAAAGACACGTTGATGGTTTGGAGGAATTAATTATTGAAGTTAACTCAGAAAGATCAATTGGAGAAAAAGAGTCTAACTTAGCACCGATGGTACTAAAAGTAGCTGTAGATAATATTACATCTGTGGGATGATTATTGGTAATTTTTTCTCTAATGATAAAAATTTTATTTGTGAAGAAGTTCATGAAGTCATTACTAGTTAACGTTAAAGGGATTGTTGGCTCAGTAGAGCTCAGGTTCTGCAAACCTGTGTCCAGTTTGCTCATCACCTGTGTGTCTCAAATCACAGTTTTCACGTTTTTCCTGTTTCATGATCATTTTTATCATGGAGACAAAAGCCAGCCTTTCATCAGCCATGTGGAGATGAGGAGCAGCAAGAAGAAACAGTGAGGTGTCATGGAGGTGAGTGACCAGCAGAGGGAGACATAACTCAGAGGGCTCAGCTTCCAGAGTGAGGGATGCTGGGAGGAGGAAGAGGAGGAGGTGACGCCAGCAGAGGCTGCAGAGATGCTAACAGCTCAGACACACAAACACACTCTGACAGGAGCTAACTGCTAACACACACACAGGCAGAGAGACAGACACAGACACACACACAGGCAGAGAGACAGACAGACACACACACACAGGCAGGCAGGTGGAGGCAGGCTGAAGCTAGCAGCACACACACTTTGACACACACTGAACTAGCTGCTGTTAGCATGCTGTGGAGAGAAGGCTAATCTACTGACACACACACACACACACACACACACACACACACACAAAGCAATGCAGTGTCCAGGGCTTTCATTTGGATGGTGAGTGATTTATCAGTTAGACCCTCAGGTGTGTAGGTGTGTGTGTGTGTGTGTGTGTGTGAATATGTTGATGACAACTGCTATGTGTTGCTGCTGTTGCCATGGAAACAGTCATGTATTTGTTCTTTAAGAGAAGTCACCTGTCAGACATCGAACATGTGATCAGTGCCAGGTGAGTAAGAAGGCATCTAGCTGTGCAGCCACAGTTGCAGAGTACTACTACTACTACTACCTCTGTGTACTGCTTTGTACAGCAGTATGCAGCTGCGCTACCACACTGGAATATAGTTCTCCTTTGCCGGTGAAGATCTGTAACCTGCTCATGCCATAAGTTTAACTTCGAGGGAAAAAAGCTTCTTGGACCTTATTTTGGAATGATGTCAGACACTTACAGAGGTTTTCATCAGATTTATCAACCATGATTCTGGTTCTGGTTTCCTGCGCTGGATGAGGTTTTTGTGTTTTGGTTTTGTGAGTAAAATTGATTGTTTGATTGATTGCTCTCCACTCTTAGTATAACTAAAGCCCATGGCCACCAAACATTAGAATGCCTCAGAAAAGAAACCCTCTCAGTGTGGACGTGAAGCTGAGGATCAGGACGTTTTCACAGTGTGTAATCCAAACCATGCCGCAGCAGATTAATGACTGTCTTCATGTTGTGGATGGATATTCTCAGACATTCTCTTGGCAGACGTGTGGTCCATTTTTGGGTATATTCTTCAGTAGTTTGGGTTGGGATCATCACTGATGGTAACTAGGAGTTAATGCAGTGTTTCAAAATAACTACCCAAATAGCTGCCTGGAGAGATTTCAGCATGGTCGCCGGTAGTGTGACTTGATCTACTTATACTTACTGTATGTTTTTGGTTGTGTGTGCGAGCACAGGTGCAGATGTACTCAAACCTCAGATTGACAAACATTTGAGTGGGGGGGTGGAGCCTGCAGGTGGTGATGTCAAAGCGAGGAGCAGGAGGGCGGGGTAAGGGGGAGCGACTGGACACCATGGCAACTCTTCAAGCAGCCAATGAGGAGCTCAGAGCAAAACTGACAGAGATCCAGATCGAACTACAACAGGAAAAGAACAAGGTAAGGACTACAAAACCCAGAGTATCCCAAAAAGTTGATCCTGTTCATTTGGACGTTTTCAGTGGGAGAAAATGTTTTATCATCATCCAAGTGACTTCTTCAGTCTCAGCTGACTGCAGGTTTCCCCAACCTTATAGACAGTTCATTGCACAATAACTGAAAGTAGCCAACTGAATGAACAATGGGCTGTGAGGTCAGTTTATGATCATTAATATGCAAAGTGACATGACCACTGATCAGTGTCCATGAGTCCCATTCACAGGTAGTTGGGGAATGGCTGCAATCACAGCATTATAAGATGGTGACAGATGGACCCTTAGGCCCCCTCCTCAGTTCACAGATGGTCTTTCCCTTTTCACATAAATGGCCTCCTTGACTCCGCCCTCAAACCAGCATTCCTCCCTGTCCAGGATGTGTACATCCTCATCATTGAAAGAGTGTCCACTGGCCTGTAGGTGTAAATAGACTGCAGAGTCCTGGCCTGACGAGGTGGCTCTTCTGTGTTGTGCCATCCGCTTAGCCAGAGGTTGTTTGGTTTTCCCGATGTAGAAATCCTGGCAATCCTCCTGGCACTTAACAGCATACACTATGTTACTCTGTGGGGGGGGAACTAGCCTCACAGCCCATTGTTTATTCAGTTGTGCTAGTTTCAGTCATTATACAAACGTCCTGTTTATAAGGTTGAAACCTGCAGTCAGCTGAGACTGAAGAAGTAACCTGATGATGATGAAATGTTTCTCCCACTGAAAACATCCAGATGAACAGAATCAAACTTTGGGAATTTCTTACCTGGATGATTGAGTATGCATCAAGAAAAAACCCAGATTACCACAAAGATTACTACAAAAATTTCACAGTACTGAGAGTAATGTAATGATAATACTGAGTACTGTAGGTGAGCCGACTGGAGAGGGAGAAAAGTCAGGAGCTGAAGGCAGAGCATCACCGGGCCGCAGTTGCTGTGACTGAGCTGAGGACCAAACTCCATGAGGAGAAGCAGAAGGAGCTTGCACTCACCCGGGAGACGTTACTACGGCAACATGAGATGGAGCTCATGAGGGTCATAAAGATCAAAGATGGTGAAATCCAACGTCTTAATGGACTGGTGCTCACCTTAAGGGATGGATCCACAGACAAGGTGAGCCACCTAAAGCACACCTGTCTGGCTCTTGTCCGTCACCATCCATCTGTCCATATTGTGTTCACAGCATTAAGCCCCTCCTCCACTGTACACACATATAATATGAACTTGGCCACGGTGATGTTTGTCTCTTGAGACAAATATATTTGGATGAGGGTGGAGTGCTAAGTTATCAGCTAATGCTAGCTAGCTTGGTTAATGAGTTGCACCTATAGTGTATGGGTGCATCACACTGTACAAATGACATAAGAGGTTGGCAAAGAGTGGAATTTAACTCAAGCACGGGACACAGGCAGGCCATGAAGCAGGCCAGCAGATCAGCTGTTCTCAGCTTCTGCACATCCCAGTAATAAATATCATTTACTGCTGCTGCCTCTGCAATTTCACTGCAGAAACAATGTAGTCTGTTATGTTTAATTTCTAATCCTCCTCATTTTAGGCTTAGTAGCTGTTGGAAAATAAAGCTTTATCTGTTTACTTCGGGTGATCCAAGGCTCTGAGTTAAGTCTGGGTCAATTTCAACCCTGAATTAGCTGATTGATTAATTAAATAATTAATTGTGATAATTTGGTTAGTAGCTGGTACTTCCTTTTAGCTTTTGGTCAACGCTGGTAGCTTTTGGTTTGGCTGGTAGGGCAGCTTTTGGGAGGGGTGGGTGGTCTTGTTGCTGGTCTTCCTGCCTCAGGCTTCAAGTTCCAAAAACTGCCAAACATACAACCCCTCAAAATGTATTCCCGGTTAGATACCATATTTCTAAGATTTTCAGGGCCGAGTACAATAACCTCAGTTTGATCTGAATTAAGAAGCAGAAAGTTAGCGGCCATCCAGGTCTTTATGTCTTTAAGACATTCCTGCAGTTTAACTAATTGGTGTGTATTACCTGGCTTCATGGACAGATGTCCATCTGCATGGGTGTCATCTGCATAGCAGTGAAAATGTATGCTATGTCTTCTAATGATGCTGCCTAAGGGAAGCATGTATAATGTAAACAGAATTGGTCCTAGCACTGAACCCTGTGGAACTCCATAATTAACCTCAGTGTGTGAAGACGACCCCTGCAGTACAGTAGCTTTAATACCTGCAACTGGGCTGTATTCATTCTTTAACGCCAGAGGACACCATTGACTCTTCGTTCTCATGCTATTCAGGTGAGGAGCGCCCTGCTGGGGGAAGTGGAGGAGGCGAGAAGGAGCTGGGAGGCGGAGCGTTGTCGCTTCCAACACGAGATTCTTGAGCTGAGGGGAGCAAAGAGGAATGCTGAGGAGGCGCTGACATCGGCTCAGCAGGCCTGCCAGGCCAGAGCAGCCGAGCTGCGATCAGCTCATCATCAACACCAAGAGGAGCTTAACAGGACCAAGAGAGACTGTGAGAGAGAGATTCGCCGCCTGGTAGGAGCCTGTGACGCACACATGACTGTTTACACATTCATGATAGTTACACATAACCAGGCGCTGTATGTTGAGATGGACGAGCGGGTCATCTGCTAATCAGAAGGTTGGTGGTTTGGATACTGAAGCGTCTGACATATCACAAACATTGACAGCTTTACTATTAGCAGTACAAAGAAAGGTAAACCTAGACTCTGGGAAAATATAAAGAGGTTAAACACAGAGGACAGAATGAAAGAAACACAGCTGCTGCACACAGCACATAGCATTTGTGTGAGAGTAAAGTGCTGTATGAGCATGTCTTTACTTTAGACTTGGGTCCTCCTGCGCTGTTCAGCGCATTGGGTGTCAAGTCTTCGCCAGCATAATCGGTCAGCTGCAGCTGCTTCGGCCTCATCCCATGCAACATCTAAGGTGGGTAGATGATCGATGAAAGTCCTCCGCCATGTTGCTCGGGGGCGGCCTGGTTTGCATCTTCCGTGGAGATAACAACCCTGGGCAGTCAGTGTGGGAGTTGGCGTAAAATGTGACTTCCAAAGCATATGAGCACGTGTGTGCTCTAAACACTTTGTTCAGTATAATTGGAGAAGGTCTACTAAAATAATAAAGTTCAGCTCATTTGAAGACAGGAGACTAAAAATGGCGACTGTAAGTAAACAGATTTATCAGCATCACAGCTCTGTCTTTAACACACAGTAGAATTTGATGGATTATAATTGAGTGTTTCACTATATTAATGTTTATAGACAATTTTAGTTGTTTATTCTTCCACTGCAGGTTTGGTGGAGTTGTGTAATGTTCTGATGAAAAAATAAAAACAAAATTTAAATGTAGAATTTGACTTTCTGCAGATTTATGCTTATAAAAAAATCAAAAATGCATTCTGGCAAAAATGAAGCCCCGGTTAAGATGAAATTCCCAACTGCTGTGACTCTGGAAACCTGGGAATCATCAATCCAGCAGCATTTTTTTTTAATAGAAAATGAGCGTGAAGGGTCGTTTTCTGTTTGGATGCAGAGTTTAAACCTGACCAAAGCATTGAGCAAGCACCTGTCGTTGCTCAGTCACTTAAAAATATTAAACCATAGACATCATGCAACTTGTCTCTGAATAAGATGAAAAACGTGAAACTGGCAGATGAATGAGCCACTAAAACTGGAGTGTTCCTCTGGTGGACTCTGATGAATAAATGCATTATTATGAAAGTGAATACATGACTAACACGGAGTGGTACGGCAGAGCTCAGCAGCAGAACAACACGAACACAGACTGGTGCAGTACAGAGGCTGAACACCGGCTCACTGAAACTCCACTGGGGACAACGATGAATTCAACCTGAGGGTGTTTGACCTGAGCATGCTTTAATCTTAAGGCAACACAAACTCATACTAAACTCAACAATTTGGACATTTGAACCTGAAGTCATCCAACTGCAATCAAACCAGAAATATTTAACATGTGCCTCGTTCAGTGTTTCATTAGTGCTGACTGACATGACCTTTGAACTTGACTGTAGAAGCCTTTGGGAGTCAGAAAATCCTTTAGATGGAGAAAGATGGAAGTGCTGAGCGTGTTATAATCATCTTAGGGGACACCGATGACCTAAGAGATTAACCTAAGATGCTGGCCCAACTTATTTCTCTCAAAGTTAACAACTCTGTGATTTTATCACGTACACATTACTAACCAGAAACCAGTATCATGTACAAGGTTCCATGATACTGATACTGGAACGAAAACTTTTCAAGATTTCATTTTGACCAATGTCCTCGGAACCCGAACCCTCCCTCAGATACTTCATTTAAGGTAGAACGGACAAATTCACACCCCACTCCAAGACTTTATGTGGGTGGTTACCAGGTTGCACTAATCTCACCTTTTAGGTTAGTGATTGTGTAAGTAAAACGTACTACTCACTTACATATGATGGAGTTGGAAACATATGATTAAGCAAGCGGTGTGCAGCTGGAGTTTGAAGTTCACAGTAAAATCACAGATGCAAACTGGATCCAGCACCAAAGCAGCTGCACTAACATCCTGCAAAAGTTACCTGAGACATCAGCCAAAATAATTTATCATGGGCAGAGTCACAAAACTTTATGACTCTAGCTTGTTTATGAGCGTGTGCACCTCCAGATTTCTCTGGACAAACCCGAAGCTCAGGATACTCAGTGTACTATACACAAGTTATTCAGGTACAAGAATCACCTGCTTCATTTTACATTAGAAAGACTAGAAAGTCTTTTCTGGACCTGACTCTCACCGGTGTGTTTGAAATAACCCAAGCCTCAGTTCTCACCACTCACCTGTCTCTGATAAAACAAAGACATAGCTGACTAACCTTGCGTCCTCTAATCTGTCTCGCTGTCTGTCTCTCACCTGTCCGTCTCACCTGTCTGCGTCTCGCCTGACTGAAGAGAGAGAAAACTGAAGGACGTAGCTGACTAACCCCGTTTCCTCTAACCTGTCTCAATGTCTGTCTCTCACCTGTCTGTGCGCAGATGGATGAGATAAAGCTGAAGGACAGAGCTGTCAGTGTTTTGGACAAAGCCCTCGGTCTGCAGGCTGGACACGCCCACCGCCTCCAGCTGCAGACTCAGGCTGCTGAACAGCAAATTGCAGCCCTGAGAGATGCACAGAGGGCGGGGCTAAACCACCCCACTCTTAACCCCAACCCCAACAACGCTCCTCACATTGTAAGCTCCGCCTCTTCCTGCTTGTTTAAACTGCATGTGAAAAAGCCATCTCATTTGCTTCATGTCGCAGAAGCCCCAGAGCATTACAGTGGGAGTTCCTGTTTGTGTTGTGATACTGATTCATGACTTATGTACTGTGTCACCCTCAGCTGTGTGCCATGCACAAGCCTGCACCAGTGCAGTCAGAAAGAAAAGCAGATTCAGCAACTCTCTGCTGACTGTAGCAGGGATTACCTCTGCAGACATGTATCACTGGGACTGAGCCTGTCGTCACGGCTGCGATTTATGATTGTGACTTTAGTGATACAAGCCTGCTGTATTCACCAAATACAATATTCACAGCACCACAGACCAAACCGCAGCAGTCAAAGAGAGAATAATACCTATGGAGCAGCTGGATGCTGCTAGAGATCAGCTGTTTACAGAGAGTTAAACTGGCACAGCATCTCTCTATTGTGGTGTCTGCAGTGTTTCCCTTCACTGTTCACATAGACCAGAAGGAAGGCAACACTTTAGCTAAAATAATCCAGCAAACATTCCCCAATGTCAGCTCTCGGGGGCTCTGTGTATTTTTTTTACAACCCACGTCAGGCTCCTTCTTCATCATCTATCAATACTCAACATTCACTGAGCCATCCAAAAACCTGTACACAAATAAGATTATGTGTTCAGGTGACTAATACTGTGGAGGACAAACAGCATCAGGGACCACAGCAAGTACCAATACCAAGACAGTGCTCTGGTCTTGTGTTGAGAGAGATTTTTAAAAACTGAAGCCTAATCTTAAAAGTAGAATGAGTGTGTACAGAAGAGGGGCCTGAAAACTGAAGGCTCTGCCTCCCATTCTACTTTTAAATACTCTAGGAACAACAAGTAGGCCTGCAGTGTGAGAGCGAAGTGCTCTAATAGGGTGATATGGTACTACAAGGTCATTAAGATAAGATGGGGCCTGATTATTTAAGACCTTGTATGTGAGGAGCAGGATTTTGAATTCTGGATTTAACAGGAAGCCAATGAATTCAATTCAATTCAATTTCAATTCAATTCAATTTTATTTATATAGCGCCAAATCACAACAAGAGTCGCCTCCAGGCGCTTTATATTGTACAATAGATCGCACAATAATAAATACAGAGAAAACCCCAACAATCATATGACCCCCTATGAGCAAGCACTTTGGCGACAGTGGGAAGGAAAAACTCCCTTTTAACAGGAAGAAACCTCCGGCAGAACCAGGCTCAGGGAGGGGCGGCCATCTGCTGCGACCGGTTGGGGTGAAGAAGGAAAACAGGATAAAGACATGCTGTGGAAGAGAGACAGAGATTAATAACAGATATGATTCGATGCAGAGAGGTCTATTAACACATAGTGAGTGGCTGGAAAGGAAAAACTCAATGCATCATGGGAATCCCCGGCAGCCTACGTCTATTGCAGCATAACTAAGGGAGGATTCAGGGTCACCTGGTCCAGCCCTAACTATATGCTTTAGCAAAAAGGAAAGTTTTAAGCCTAATCTTGAAAGTAGAGATAGTGTCTGTCTCCCGAATCCAAACTGGAAGCTGGTTCCACAGAAGAGGGGCCTGAAAACTGAAGGCTCTCCCTCCCATTCTACTTTTAAATACTCTAGGAACAACAAGTAGGCCTGCAGAGCGAGAGCGAAGTGCTCTAATAGGGTGATATGGTACTACAAGGTCATTAAGATAAGATGGGGCCTGATTATTTAAGACCTTGTATGTGAGGAGCAGGATTTTGAATTCAATTCTGGATTTAACAGGAAGCCAATGAAGGGAAGCCAAAACAGGAGAAATATGTTCTCTCTTTCTAGTCCCTGTCAGTACTCTTGCTGCAGTATTTTGGATTAGCTGAAGACTTTTCAGGGAGTTTTTAGGACATCCTGATAATAAAGAATTACAGTAGTCCAGCCTGGAAGTAATGAAGGCATGAACTAGTTTTTCAGCGTCACTCTGAGACAGGATATTTCTAATTTTAGAGATGTTGCGCAAATGGAAGAAAGCAGTCTTACATATTTGTTTAATATGTGCATTGAAGGACATGTCCTGGTCAAAAATGACTCCAAGGTTCCTCAGTGTTACTGGAGGCCAAGGTAATGCCATCCAGAGTAAGAATCTGCTTAGATACCATATTTCTAAGATTTTCAGGGCCGAGTACAATAACCTCAGTTTGATCTGAATTAAGAAGCAGAAAGTTAGCGGCCATCCAGGTCTTTATGTCTTTAAGACATTCCTGCAGTTTAACTAATTGGTCTGTGATACCTGGCTTCATGGACAGATAGAGCTGGGTGTCATCTGCATAGCAGTGAAAATTTATGCTATGTCTTCTAATGATGCTGCCTAAGGGAAGCATGTATAATGTAAATAGAATTGGTCCTAGCACTGAACCCTGTGGAACACCATAATTGACCTTAGTGTGTGAAGAGGACTCTCCATTTACTTGAACAAATTGGAGTCTATTAGATAGATATGATACAAACCACTGCAGTGCAGTACCTGTAATACCTACAGCATGTTCTAATCGCTCTAATAGGATATTATGATCAACAGTATCAAACACAGCACTAAGGTCTAGCAGGACAAGCACAGAGATGAGTCCACTGTCAGAGGCCATAAGAAGATCATTTGTAGCCTTCACTAAAGCTGTTTCTGTGCTGTGATGAGCTCTGAAACCTGACTGAAACTCTTCAAATAAGCCATTCCTCTGCAGATGATCTGTTAGCTGTTTGACAACTACTCTTTCAAGGATGTTTGATATAAAAGGAAGGTTGGAGATTGGCCTGTAATTAGCTAAGACAGCTGGGTCTAGAGATGGCTTTTTGAGTAAAGGTTTAACTACAGCCAGCTTGAAGGCCTGTGGTACATAGCCGATTATTAGAGATAGGTTGATCATGCTTAAGATCGAAGAATTAATTAATGGCAGGACTTCTTTGAGCAGTTTTGTAGGAATGGGGTCTAAAAGACACGTTGATGGTTTGGAGGAATTAATTATTGAAGTTAACTCAGAAAGATCAATTGGAGAAAAAGAGTCTAACTTAGCACCGATGGTACTAAAAGTAGCTGTAGATAATATTACATCTGTGGGATGATTATTGGTAATTTTTTCTCTAATGATAAAAATTTTATTTGTGAAGAAGTTCATGAAGTCATTACTAGTTAACGTTAAAGGGATTGTTGGCTCAGTAGAGCTCTGACTTTTTGTCAGCCTGGCTACAGTGCTGAAGAGAAACCTGGGGTTGTTCTTATTTTCTTCAATCAGTGACAAATAGTAAGATGTTCTGGCTTTGCGGAGGGCTTTCTTATAAAGCAGCAAACTATTTCTCCAGGCTTAATGATGATCCTCTAAATTTGTGACACGCCATTTCCTCTCCAGCTTACGGGTTATCTGCTTTAGGCTACGTGTTTGAGAATTATACCACGGAGTCAGGTACTTCTGATTTGAGGCCTTAGTTTTCACAGGAGCTACAGTATCCAGAGTCGTACGTAGTGAGAAGGTAAAATTATTAACAAGATAATCAACCTCTGTTGGAGTAGCGTTCAGATAGCTGCTCTGCTCTATGTTGGTACAGGGCATTGAAGATGATAACAGTGGGTGGATTATATTCTTAAACTTAGTTACAGCACTTTCAGAAAGACATCTACTTTGATAAAGTCTACTCTCCACTGCTGTGTAATCAATTATTGTAAATCTAAATGTTATCAGGAAATGATCAGACAGCAGAGGGTTTTCAGGAAACACTGTTAAATGTTCAGTTTCTATGCCATATGTTAAAATGAGATCTAGAGTGTGATTAAAGTGGTGGGTGGGTTCTTTTACATTTTGAGAGAAGCCAATTGAGTCTAATAACAGATTAAATGCAAAGTTGAGGCTGTCATTTTTAGCATCTACATGGATGTTAAAATCACCCACAATAATGATTTTATCTGAGCTGAGCACTAAATCAGATAAAAAGTCTGAGAAATCAGAGAGAAACTCTGTGTAAGGCCCAGGTGGACGATAGATGATAACAAGTAAGACTGGTTTCTGAGTTTTACAGCTGGGGTGGACGAGGCTAAGCATCAGGCTTTCAAATGAATTAAAAGTCTGTCTTGGTCTTTCGTTAATTAATAGACTGGTGTGAAAAATTGCTGCCACACCGCCCCCTCGGCTTGTGCTTCGAGGTTTCTGGTAGTTAGAATGACTCGGGGGTGTTGATTCATTTAAACTAACATACTCATCCTGCTGCAACCAGGTTTCTGTAAGGCAGAGTAAATCGATTTGTTGATCAATTATTAAGTCATGTACTAACAGACTTGGAGGAGAGAGACCTAATATTTAATAATCCACATTTCATTGTTTTACTCTTTGGTTCAGATGTGGATACTGTATTGTTCTTTCTTTGTGATTTTTTTTATGTTTAAGTTGTTTGTTGCTGGTTTTTAGTTTGTTTTTTGTCTGTTTGGGAGCTGACACAGTCTCAATGGATATGGGTTTTTGGGGGGGTAGCAGGAGGAGAGAAGCTGCAGAGAGGCGTGTAAGACTGCAACTCTGCTTCCTGGTCCCAACTCTGGATAGTCATATTTTGGGGGGTTTAATAAATTGGTCCATATTTCTAGAAATGAGAGCTGCTCCATCCAAAGTGGGATGGATGCCGTCTCTCCTAACAAGACCAGGTTTCCTCCAGAAGGTTTGCCAATTATCTATGAAGCCCACATCGTTTCTGGGACACCACTCAGACAGCCAGCAATTTAAGGAGAACATGCGGCTAAACATGTCACTCCTGGTCTGATTGGGGAGGGGACCAGAGAAAACTACAGAGTCCCACATTTGTTTTGGCATGAAGGGAAGCCAAAACAGGAGAAATCTGCTCTCTCTTTGTAGTCCCTGTCAGGACTCTTGCTGCAGCATTTTGGATCAGCTGAAGGCTTTTCAGCGAGTTTTTAGGACATCCTGATAATAATGAATTACAGTAGTCCAGCCTGGAAGTAATAAATGCATGAACTAGTTTTTCAGCATCAAATGGAAGAAAGCAGTCTTACATATTTGTTTAATATGTGCGTTGAAGGACATGTCCTGGTCAAAAATGACTCCAAGGTTCCTCACAGCATTACTGGAGGCCAAGGTAATGCCATCCAGAGTAAGAATCTGGTTAGATACCATATTTCTAAGATTTTCAGGGCCGAGTACAATAACCTCAGTCTGATCTGAATTAAGAAGCAGAAAGTTAGCGGTCTTTATGTCTTTAAGACATTCCCTCATGGGTAGATAAAGTTGGGTATTATCCTCATAGCAGTAAAAATGAATGGCACGCCTTTGAATAGCACTGTCCTGATACTGATATTTGCCCTAGCGCAGAACCTTGTGGAACTTTATAATTAACTTAAGTGTGTAAAGAAGACTCCCTATTTACATGGAGAAATTGGAGTCTATTATTTAGATATGATTAAAGAAACCACAGCAGTGCAGTTTCTAATCGCTGTAACAAAAATGCTCAGCATCATAGAACACTGTACTGAGGTCTACCGGACAGATCATTTGTAACCTTCACTAAAGCTGTTTACTGTGATGAGCTCTGAAACCTGACTGAAACTCTTCAAATATAGTTCATATAAACTGTGTTTGAATGTGTTAACACTAACCCTTTCCAAACTGTTGAGTTGGTATCTTGATGCATGCTCTATCATCCAGGTAAGTAAATCCCAAAAGGTTGATTCTGTTTATCTGGACGTTTTCAGTGGGAGAAACTTTTTGTCACTCATCCAGGTGACTTCTTCAGTCTGACTGCAAATTTCCAACCTTATAAACAGAACGTTTGCACAATGACTGAAACTAGCACCACTGATGAACAGTGGGCTGGGAGGTCAGTTTCATAATCATTGAGATGGTACTTGACCTAATGATTGCTCTATGACTACTAATATCCAACACGTTTTAAATAACACAGTATAAAACCCCCTAATAGTTAGGCTGAGTCGCGCCGTACTCCTCTCAAAGTATACCACCAGGGGCACCTTTCTTATAAATAATATCCCAGTTGCCCAGGAGAGTGTTTCAGGGCCTTCCTAGCCATCCTAACAGTCTTGAAGTGTACAGCATGGTAAAGTCCTGAGTTACCATCCACGCTAATTTGAGACCGGAAATTAAGGCCAATAACAGGTTGACTTCAGCCAAACTTTTTGCTGTGTCACCTCAAGAAATTTGATGTCTACACAAACTACATGTGCAGTCTTCTTCTACGGACCAGGCTAAAAGGGCTAAGGTAGTCAGAGAGAAACAAAGAAAACTTAGGCTTTTAAAACAAACTTGGCCTGAAGCTAACCAGACCTCTGACGTTTTGCACTCTAGCAGAAAGATGCACTGAACTTTCTCATGGACCTTTTATAATAAAGGTGTCTCATTTTACTGACTAGTTATCAGAGAGTGATAGAAGACTCTAAGACCCATGGCATTAAAATGGGATGTCTATAATCACTTGTAAAGTCCTCTGTAAAGGTATGTTGACTTTGTGCCTTCGAGTTCCTTAGAGGTTCACCTTTTGACACCTTTTGTACTGTTACTGAATTATCTTAAGATCTGTTTGTTCTGTTTGATTTTCAGTTTGTTTAAAATTATATTTTTAGTAATTCAGTGTTGAAGAACTTCCTATTGTATGAAAATACAAAAGAAACTATATATTTTTCATGTGTTTGCATGCTACCACGCTGATGAGGCCTGAATGCAGTTTGCAGTTAGGTATTTGGTTGATGGCTGACCTTTGACCTGGGCTGTCGTTCTTGTGCTCAGTCTCAGGAGGATCGTGACACTCGGAGGTTTCAGCTGAAGATAGCTGAGCTCAGTGCCGTCATCAGGAAGTTAGAGGATAGAAACGCTCTACTGTCAGAAGAACGCAACGAATTGGTAAAGCACACACACACACACACACACACACACACACACACACACACACACACACACACACACGCGCGCGCGAAACCTTATATTGGACCCATTGTGCTTGCTCATTTCTTTATTTATCTTTTTACCTGTCATGTGCGGTAGTTTTAGGAAACAGAATCATGGCCTGAATGCTTTGTTGTGCCAAACACATTTGTTTTACCAAGAGGAGCACTATAGACTCTCTGTAGGCTCCTATTGTTAATCTTTTTTTTTCTTTACATATTTTATTTTTTTACATTATTATCAGAGTGGGTGTTGTGCCGAAGCAGACAGGAGGTTGAAGGCCAGTTTGGTGAAGGCGGGGAGTCTAGGTTGATGCAAACAGGGTCTCCAACTGCTGCATCTGTAACAAAACACATTCAAGAAAAAACACACATAGCACCTGAAAGACACAACAAAGCAAGATTCTCATACAGACAATTTTGTCATATGTGGGAGAGAGAAAGATTGTGAGCATTTGTATGAGCAGTATGTTTCTTTGTAGTGCAGTGGTGGCCTGTTGGGTGACTGTGTGAAAATTAGACTGCTATTAGAATTGAGGAGACATGAGCAGATGACATCTGGTCAACAGTGCTCATCGCCGCCTCAGCAGCCCACCCACCAACCTCTGGGTATCACAGAGGTTGGTGGGTGATGTGGTGTGGTGATGTGATGTGGTGATGTGTCCTGAACTGTAATGACTACAGTGTAATTAATGGCTGCGCAGCACAGTGAGCAAAGTCCTACCGATTGAGGCCTGTGAGGCATATATTCCCCCTCATGATATTACATGTGTTAGTGTTGTGTTGTCAGAAGAAGCGGGGGAGGAAAAAGCACGTAGTTCTCAGCATATAAGCCTGCAGGTACTCAAAAGCCCCCAAGGCACAGACCGGACATCTCAGTGTGGGCCTACCCACCCCACCAGGTGAAGCAGCCAAGGGGATGCAGTGCACCCCCACACAAACACGGTCCCAACCAGAAAATGGGCAACCCCAGCACCAGGGCCCTGGACCATGCACACAAAGAGAAGAAGCCTGGAACTCTCTGGAACACAAGGAATTAAGGTCAGAAACAAACTCAGTTACTCTCCTTCCTCGATGCTACCCGGAGCATCTCCTTGCCCCTCAGAGCCCCACGTGCTCCACCTGCCAAGTAAGCAACTCAAACCCAGTAATCTTCATCTACCTCTGGTTCAGCTCCCTTCGCTTCCCTTCTAACTATGTTCTCCTTTATTTGCAGTTACTCCACATCCGAACACACCACATTTCCCTTCCTCATGTTTCAAGTTTATTTTCGTGTTTGTAATAAAGCCTGTGAGAAATCTATCTGCTGTCTCCATGTTTGATCTGCACTTCGGTCCACGTTCACATACTGGCTTCCAGGCCCCCTTGACACAGTGAGGACTATGCGATGTATTTGTTTCCATATATAATTCACTTACATCAGCTACGATGCACAGCTTGGCTGAGGTTGGGATATGTCAACTAAACCATGTGGATAGGTCTCTGCCACAACCTCTGAACAGGTGTACAAGACCATATAGTGTGTATATAGTTCTCAGTAGAGTTACCTCTGCACTGTTTGCATATGTTTGAGTCTGCAAGACCTTTTTGGAACATCCTTTGTCCTGTATAGTTTGTTCTATGGAGAGTTTTGTATTTTATGAGTTGCTGCATTGCAAAAGCTTTTTCCAGATGTGTTCTCCCTGCTGCCCGGTCATACCACTCTCACAGAGCACCGTTTTGAAAAGCACCCTGAGTGACTGCGCATGCACTTCCCTATAGATTCCCCGAACATAAAAGCAAATAGCTCACACTATATTGGCTGCTATGCTGGAGATAGGAGTAATAGAAGAATCCCACAGTTCCTGGTGTAACCCCATAGTTCTTGTAGTGAAGAAAAGATGGGTCTATGTGGTCCTGTGTGGATTATCACAAGGTAAATGAGGTATCACAGTTTGATGCTTATCCCATGCCCCAGGTTGATGAGCTCCTGGACTGGTTAGGTACTGGATATATCCAGCGGCTAGACCCTTGTCTCCAGAGTCTAAGTAAAACGGGCCTTCTCCACTCTGTACGGTTTGCACCAATTCATCACACTTCTGTTGTTCTGAGCCCCAGTCACCTTCCAATGCCTCATGGACCAAGTGCTGCGTCCAAACACTTCATATGCTGCTCCCTACCTGGATTACATTATGATCCATAGCAAAGTCTATGTGGAGCATGTGCCAGTGGTCCTGGAGTGGCTGAGGCAGGGCTGACGGCCAACCATAAGAAGTGTGCGGTTGGACAGACAGAGGTACAGTATCTGCAGTACCACCTGGGAGATGGATAAGTGCGTCCACAGATGGAGAAAACTACAGCTATATCATCCTGCCTACGTCTCATGACCAAAAAAGACGTGAGGTGGTTTTTGGGGCTGGCTGTTTGTGTCTGGCTTCATGAAGCTGACCAACGCCTTGTCTGATCTCACCTGAGAAGGTGGATGGGTCAGTGCCAGGCAGCATTTGACCTGGTCAAAGAGACTTTCTGTGGGGAACCTCTGCTCCACACCCCTAACTTTTCCCTTTCTTTCATTCTGCAGATGGATGCCTCAAACTGGGCTCGGGGCTGTTTTGCCCCAGCAGGTAAGGGGGGTCGACTGCCCTGAGACAGAGGCCATATTCAGCACGGTGGAGAAGGAATGTCTGGCAATTTGGTGGGTGGTCGACTGCCTTCGTTATTATCTCTTGTGATGTTCATTCAGACCAAACACTGTTGCAATAGCTCCACTGCATGAAGGATCTCAACGTCTGGATCACCCAGTGGTATCTGGCTCTCCAGCCGTTTAAGTTAAAGGTACAGTGGCTTGCAAAAGTATTTGGCCCCCTTGAACTTTTCCACATTTTGTCACATTACAGCCACAAACATGATTAAATTTTATTGGAATTCCACGTGAAAGACCAATACAAAGTGGTGTACACGTGAGAAGTGGAACGAAAATCATACATGATTCCAAACATTTTTTACAAATAAATAACTGCAAAGTGGGGTGTGCATAATTATTCAGCCCCCTGAGTCAATACTTTGTAGAACCACCTTTTGCTGCAGTTACAGCTGCCAGTCTTTCAGGGTATGTCTCTACCAGCTTTGCACATCTACAGACTGAAATCCTTGCCCATTCTTCTTTGCAAAACAGCTCCAGCTCAGTCAGATTAGATGGACAGCGTTTGTGAACAGCAGTTTTCAGATCTTGCCACAGATTCTTGATTGGATTTAGATCTAGACTTTGACTGGGCCATTCTAACACATGGATATGTTTTGTTGTAAACCGTTCCATTGTTGCCCTGGCTTTATGTTTAGGGTCGTTGTCCTGCTGGAAGGTGAACCTCCGCCCCAGTCTCAAGTCTTTTGCAGACTCCAAGAGGTTTTCTTCCAAGATTGCCCTGTATTTGGCTCCATCCATCTTCCCATCAACTCTGACCAGCTTCCCTGTCCCTGCTGAAGAGAAGCACCCCCAGAGCATGATGCTGCCACCACCATATTTGACAGTGGGGATGGTGTGTTCAGAGTGATGTGCAGTGTTAGTTTTCCACCACACATAGCGTTTTGCATTTTGGCCAAAAAGTTCCATTTTGGTCTCATCTGACCAGAGCACCTTCTTCCACATGTTTGCTGTGTCCCCCACATGGCTTGTGGCAAACTGCAAACGGGACTTCTTATGGTTTTCTGTTAACAATGGCTTTCTTCTTGCCACTCTTCCATAAAGGCCAACTTTGTGCAGTGCACGACTAATAGTTGTCCTATGGACAGATTCCCCCACCTGAGCTGTAGATCTCTGCAGCTCGTCCAGAGTCACCATGGGCCTCTTGGCTGCATAATGCTCTTGCTCTTGATGAAGGCGGTCGCACTTTTCTCCTCTCCTCCTCCTCTCCCTTAGCTTCCCTGCTTAGCCTCTTGTGTCCTTGTCTAGTCTCGTGTTTTTTGTATTACTTTTCCCTGGAACACTCTCTCACAGTCTGTTCTCTAAAACCTAAAACAGAATTATGGATTTGATCAACTGGTCTCTGAATGCAATTGACACCCCTTTCTCAACGAGAAGTTTGGGCTTGGGTGAGCCTGAGTGCTGAAGATATCTACCTATTCGGAACCATCTCGGCAGATATCTACCTATTCGGAACCATGGTAACAGGGTTCTGGCTGATCGGAGGTGGCTTGGCCCTGACTTACCGGAGAACTAAAGAAGCGGAACCGGCTGTTCAAACCCCCACAAGGCTGCCCGCTGGGATTGAAACGATGGGAAGAGGCGTGAGTTTCTCAAAATGGGCTCATTGAGTGCAGCACGGATAAGATCTTAGAAAGGCTCACGGCTGCCGTGAATACTCTGAGTGCAGACTGGATTACATCTCGGAAGGGCTCGCTCGGCATAACATCTCTGAGCGTAAATTGGATGACATCTCGGGGAGGCACACTGTCGTGAGTTCTCAGAATCCGCTCTTTGGGCACAAGAATGACAACATCACAGAGCGCAAGTATGGCGAAGCTCGCGGCTCTCCAACAGGAGATTGAGAGACCAGTGTTGGACTGTAGAACTGCTTGGAAATTCATATGAGTTGTTCGCACTAAAGTAAAAACCACCATCACTCATGCAGAGACCCCTTCGGCGCCAGCTGCGGTCTCAAGGCTGGAGCTGAACAAAACACCCTGATAACGACTGTGTTTAGACTGTTCTTCCCTTTCTATGCAAGGCCACCTGGGTTGGCTGGAAGACTGTTTACTTAGCCTGGCAGGGCGAAGGACACTGTCTCAGCTGAACTCTGGACACACACGCACACAGACATATACACACATGCAGATATACACTCATCCCCCCTCCAAACGCCGTCGACGCTTATTCCCTTCCGATGCTGACGGTGGATCAAGGAGACCAGCGCATAGGCTGCAGGCCCGGATGTGCTGTCTACATTGGCTGTCTCTCACCCTTTACCCATCCCTGTTGCTTGTCATGTGTTTCTTTGGTGTATTAAGAGTTTTTTCATGTGCTATGTGCAGAGGTGTTTTTTTTCTGTTCTCAAACTGATCTCCCTGTTGGAGCTCAGTCTGGGGGGGGAGTTATTTTTTTTTCTCCTTATCTTTCCTCATGTGGTGCATTTTCCATTGTTATACCTCTCTGACCTGTCTTCACCATGTGATGTTTTTGTGTAATGTATGTATGGTCGGAGGGTACGATGGCGCCGCCATTGTGTTCAATAGGTCGGCAGTCTTATGAAATTTCCCCTTTTGGGACTAATAAAGGTATATCAAATCATATCATATCATATCATTTCTGATCAGCGCTCTCCTTGTTCGGCCTGTGAGTTTAGGTGGGCGGCCTTGTCTTGGTAGGTTTACAGTTGTGCCATACTCCTTCCATTTCTGAATGATGGCTTGAACAGTGCTCCGTGGGATGTTCAAGGCTTGGGAAATCTTTTTGTAGCCTAAGCCTGCTTTAAATTTCTCAATAACTTTGTCCCTGACCTGTCTGGTGTGTTCTTTGGACTTCATGGTGTTGTTGCTCCCAATATTCTCTTAGACAACCTCTGAGGCCGTCACAGAGCAGCTGTATTTGTACTGACATTAGATTACTCACAGGTGCACTCTCTTTAGTCATTAGCACTCATCAGGCAATGTCTATGGGCAGCTGACTGCACTCAGACCAAAGGGGGCTGAATAACTACGCACACCCCACTTTGCAGTTATTTATTTGTAAAAAAATGTTTGGAATCACGTATGATTTTCGTTCCACTTCTCACGTGTACACCACTTTGTATTGGTCTTTCACCTGGAATTCCAATAAAATTTAATCATGTTTGTGGCTGTAATGTGACAAAATGTGGGAAAGTTCAAGGGGGCCGAATACTTTTGCAAGCCACTGTACTCTATAGGCTGGGGGCACAGATGGTCATGGCTAATTATGTGGCGAGTTCTGGCCTGCGGCTCTGCTGGAAAGGAGAGGCTATGCAGTGGGCTCGGAGGCAGTTCCATGAGGGCTGGCAGAGCAGTTGGGACTGATTGTTTAATTGTGCGCTTTCTATTTTAGTAGACAGCTAGGACCGGAGGAGGAGACCTGAACAGAGTTGATCCAGGTCATCGTAGTCTAAGGAGCTTGGAAAGAAAAGCGTCTGTACTTCTTCAAGTTGCTTGAAGACGTTTCACCTCTCATCCGAGAAGTTTCTTCAGTTCTAGGGTAGATGGTGGAGAGTCCCAGATTTAATTAATGTCACCTGACCATACTGGAGTTGTGGAGCAGTTCTGAAAATTACAATTCAAAGGCAGAACTGCTGATTTGGTTCAGCTGATGCAGTAGTATAATATTAAGAGTGTGTCTGTCCTCAGAAAAGAGGTTTGTGAGTTACCACGCAAAAATAAACATCAGCATATAAGCTTACTGTATCGTCTGTATTTCCAGTTTGAATTCCTCTAATATCTACATTGTGTCTGATTGCTACTGCTGGTGGTTTGATGAAAATGACAAAAGCAACGGGGGAAGCAGACAGCCCAGTCTGGTGCCCCTCTGTAGATTGAAGCTGGGGAGTAAGGTCGTTTGTCCAAACGATGTACTTGGAGAGGTGTATGAATGAGCCAAATCCAAATGTGTGTAGAATTAAATTTCCAGTTAACCTGCTCAAATCCTTTCTTTATGTAGGGTCTTTGGCTGGTTTAAGAAGTACGCTGACAATGGCAGAGTTCATTCTGAATTTGGTTTACCATTCTGAAAAAAGTGGGTGCCAATGTTGTTTTCAACCAAGATTCTTTGTGAAACTTTGCTGGAAAAGCGTCTCGACCTGGGGCTTTATTGTTTGGGAGATGCTGTAGGGCAGGGGTGTCGAACTCCAGGCCTCGAGGGCGGGTGCCCTGCAGGTTTTAGATCTCACCCTGGGTCAACACACCTGAATCAAATGATTAGTGTGTTACCAGGCCTCTGGAGAACTTCAAGACATGTTGAGGAGGTAATTTAGACATTTAAATCAGCTGTGATGGATCAAGGACACATCTAAAACCTGCAGGACACCGGCTCTCGAGGCCTGGAGTTCGACACCTGTGCTGCAGGGCTTTGTGAAATTCAGACACTGGAGAGGTGAATCCAGAGCTGTCATTTGTTAGTCATTTAGTTTCAGTAGATTTATATTGTTAAGAAATTCTTCAATGCCAGCATGGATTAATCTGGGATGAATATAAGTTTCATAATTATTTGTTGTGGAGTACTGTTCTCCGTTGAATCCTTATAGATGTTTGTTTTTTTTTTTTTTTAAATTTATCTTTAAGTGGTTAGTAAGGAATTTTCCAGATTTATTGCCATGTTTAAAGTTCTTCAAATGCAGCATTTGTATCAGAAATTGTGTTTTATTATTATTAATAATTTCATTTAATTATGATTTTAGTTTTCTCAGGTTAATGATATGTTATTAGGGAGCTTCTAATGATTACATTTTCGGTACTATTTTATTTGTATATTATTTTTCTTGTGACAAGATATTTTGTCCCACATTGCTATCTTTCCTGATTTTCAAAAAACAGTTATATTCTTGGAAGGTCATTATTATCTTTCCAACTCTAATGTCCACTGATATGAACACCAAACATTGCAAAGACCAAAATCACTCATGTGTTGTCTAAGAATGTCTGTAGACTTCCAGTTCCTTTGACTCACAGCTGTACTGAACATATCAATTTCTGGATTAAATACCAGGTTGACGTCTCATCCTATTATAAGCGTGGTGTCAGAGTGATCTGAAAGTGAAGTGAAGAATGTATTAAAAAGGAGGGCCTATCAACATTTTGTGATACACAGATCCACATTTTGAAAAGATAAATTAAGTATTATAAATCTACCTTCTGGATCTGTAATACTGTTGCTAATGGTCAAGTTTATTTTTCTGCTAATTAATATGGCTACATGTCTTTGTTTTAAGTTGTAACAGGCTGGAAACCTGTGAGGGAACTGTTGAGTGTGTGTGCAAATGTATGTGTCTTTTAGCTGATTAGTAATTTTAAGTCTCTTTTCCCTGGAACCAACCCCACGTACATTCTATGTGACAAACCTCAGAGGGTTCATGTTTAAAGTAACTGGTGGGGTGTTGAATGTTCGCTAAATCGCTGTGTGTGTGTCTGTCTGCCTTGTGTATGTACCTGTGCTGTATGATTGTGAAGTGAATCGCAGCATTGGAGGCAGAGCAAATACAATGAGTGCAGAGAGAGAAGAGAAAAGGTGTGAAAACTGAGATGTGCAGCCACCAAAGAACCATTCGCAAGTGATGTTATATCAACAAAAATAACAAACAAATAGAGGGAAATTTAAAAAAAAAACAAGAAAAAAACAAGAGAAAACAGGCTGTGCTCATTAAACCAGCATGAATTGTTCGGTGTAGACATGTCTATTAAATCAGTGGAAAAGGATATTCAATTCAATTCAATTCAGTTTTATTTATATAGCGCCAAATCACAACAAAAGTCACCTCAAGGCGCTTTATATTGTACAGTAGATAGCACAATAATACATACAGAGAAAAACCCAACAATCATATGACCCCCCTATGAGCAAGCACTTTGGCGACAGTGGGAAGGAAAAACTCCCTTTTAACAGGAAGAAACCTCCGGCAGAACCAGGCTCAGGGAGGGGCAGGGCCATTTGCTGTGATTGGTTGGGGTGAGAGAAGGAAGACAGGATGAAAGACATGCTGTGGAAGCAAGACAGAGGTTAATAACAGATATGATTCGATGCAGAGAGGTCTATTAACACATAGTGAGTGAGAAAGGTGACTGGAAAGGAAAAACTCAATGCATCATGGGAATCCCCGGCAGCCTACGTCTATTGCAGCATAACTAAGGGAGGATTCAGGGTCACCTGGTCCAGCCCTAACTATATGCTTTAGCAAAAAGGAAAGTTTTAAGCCTAATCTTGAAAGTAGAGATAGTGTCTGTCTCCCGAATCCAAACTGGAAGCTGGTTCCACAGAAGAGGGGCCTGAAAACTGAAGGCTCTCCCTCCCATTCTACTTTTAAATACTCTAGGAACAACAAGTAGGCCTGCAGTGTGAGAGCGAAGTGCTCTAATAGGGTGATATGGTACTACAAGGTCATTAAGATAAGATGGGGCCTGATTATTTAAGACCTTGTATGTGAGGAGCAGGATTTTGAATTCAATTCTGGATATGGAAAAGAATGAGAAAAAGGCATTAGTATAGCTACAGATGGTCTAGTCACGATAAAGCTGCCACTGATGCACAGTTTATAGACCATGATCACAGCTCGGGAGCCTCCATGGATGAATTTCTTTCATATCAGGCACAGAACTTTGCGTTGCTCCAGGATCTCTTTGAGAAACTGAAGTTTGTTGCTCTCAGCTCCCAGCCATGGCTCTACACCAGCTCTTTCTGTTTAAAGTTTTCCAATTTGGACACAATTGGTCTGGGTCTGCGTCCATCAGCTTGCTTACGTCCCAGATGATGGACATAATGGAAGTCAATGTTTTTACCATGTGGAGTTTGAGGTGGATCTAGATAATAATGGATTGGATTTATATAGCGCTTTTCAAGGCACCCAAAGCGCTTTACAATGCCATTATTCATTCACGCTCACATTCATACACTGCTGGAGGCAAGCTACAGTTGTAGCCACAGCTGCCCTGGGGCAGACTGACAGAGGCGAGGCTGTCATATCACGCCATCAGCCCCTCTGGCCAACACCAGTAGGTGGTAGGGTAAAGTGTCTTGCCCAAGGACACAACGACCAGGACAGAAAGGCCAGGACAGAAAGGCTGGGGATCGAACCGGCGACCTTCCGGTTACAGGTGCGCTTCCCAACCCCCTGAGCCACGGTCGCCCGTGGATGTAATGTCTCACTGTAGTTTGCGGGTCCTTTGCTGCCTTCTCTAGGATGCCTAAAAACACTAAATGTCCCTCGTGCTGCAGGCCTGGAGCTCGACGACAGTTTCCTTGATTTTTTAATTTTCGTGTGAGATCTGGGTCATACCATCGCTGAGGGATTACCCCGACTCTCCCCGGCCACAGCAGCAAGTGTGTTCACCTGCGACTGGCTGAACTCCACAGACTTACGCAGCACCTGAAAGTCTTTATGCAAGATTTCCAGTGGGGACAGGCATATGTCAAAGTTCGATGGTTTTTTATCTATGGACACCAAAATCTCCGTCATGTTGCTAGTCTGAGGAGAAGCCCGTTCCAAACATGGCAGCATTCCTTTGCTGCTGGATGGAGTCAGTGCCTTGTTTCCCCATAACAATGGACTTGAAACACTTGTCAGTATACTGCTTAAACTGTCCCGGTCTTCTTTGTGGTCCTCCAGAGTGCTTAAGTTGGTTGAAACACAGTTTTAAAGCTGTATAGGAGTAAGTTGGCAGAGAAAGCTAGTGACTGAAATGTTTTCAATCAGTAGCATGCCCGGTGAGATTCACGCTGGGTCTCACGTTACTATAGTATAGCTCCTCCTTCCCTTTATTGTCCTTGTTACCTGTTCCTAACTCTAACCCAGGCTGATCCTAACTAATAAGGCAGCTACACCTGTAGAGGGTGATGTTGAGTAAATTCATTGTTACATTCCACCTTATGCAGCTAATGAACCACAACTCATGCAATGCTTCTCTAGTCCAGGAAAAAAAATATGGAAATTGAAATGAGACAGTAATCTTAATGGACTCCAATCATAAAAACTACAAACACTGTAGGGCACTGTCACCCTAATGTTATCTTACCTGGGGCTAATGAATTACTTTATAAAATTCTTGTCCTCTTCCTGCCTGTATGTTTTTATTTTTCGTGTGTTCTGTAGTTGAAGCGCCTGAGAGAAGCCGAGAGTCAGTTTCTTCCTCTTCTGGACAAGAACAAGCGTCTGAGCCGCAAAAACGAAGAGCTGGCTCTAGCATTGCGTCGCCTCGATAACAAGCTTCGCTTCGTCACCCAGGAGAATCTGGAGATGGTAACTATGGTAACCTCTGACTCTAACACACCCTATTCTGTGTCAGTCAAACTTCAGGGTTTAGGTACTTCATTGACAACCCGTGACAAGACTCTGAAGTTTAATTTGTCATTTTATTTGGATCTTTCACCTCTTACACCAATGATCCAAAAGATTGAATGATCTAGATTATAAACCAGGATGCTGCTGGAAGGTTCTATGCCATGTTTGACCCTGGCAGGGCTCTTGGTGTCTTGTAGAATAGAATAGATCTGTATTGTCACTGTTACAAGAACAATGAAACACAGTTTGGCATCTGTCCATTGGCAGGATGTAGATTTACATTCAGTTTTTGGATATGAGAGGAAGATAAGATAGACATAAGTTTAAGGGTACCTACTCAGGGAGTGTGTGTAACACACAATAGCGTAACACAGACTACACAGTAACACATGCATTTACATAAAAAAGATATGTACAAGTTATACATACACAGGAGTACATACGCATACACACATACACAAACATATACACAGATATATACGTACGTTTTAACAATTAATGTAAATCTATCTTATATACAGGGACGCCTCTGAAACAAAGGGTCGTCCATTCTTCAAATTTCTGTCCCTGAATAAATGAAAATATTCTGAATTTTAGGAAATATTGTCGCAAGTTTGAACGTTTATGGAAGGCTTCCAAGCTTGAGGTTCATGGGATACATCTCAAGGAATCAATTTTCTCACTTACCGACATGATAAAAAATGCCAGAACTGAATATTTTGGAAATCTAAACGCTTCAAAAAAGAACAATCCCAAAGTGTTGTTTGATACAATTATGAATCTTGTCTCCTGATATTTCTCATGTACCAGTCTATACTAAATCTGACTGTAATGAATTTTTGAACTATTTTGTAAATAAAGTCGCTGCCATCAGGTCTAATATCTCTCCATCATCCTCTCAGTATCACACTAACAATATCAAAATGACCATTTGTGTCAAAGATCTTAGAAAAAACAGTTGCAGAACAACTGAACAACGTTTTGGAGAAGAACAATGTTCTGGACATTTTCCAGTCTGGTTTCCACAAACTGCACTCCACTCAAACCGCTTTACTTAAAGTGTGTGGTGACATGTTGATGGCAGCAGACTCTGGAGAGTACACCGTATTGGTTATACTGGTTCTCTCCTCAGCTTTTGATGCTGTTGATCACAGCATCATGATAAATAGGCTGAAGGACTTGTTCAGGATTACTGGTGTTGTTTTAAAATGGTTTATGTTGTATCTATCTGAGAGATCTTTTACTGTCTGTATGAATCAGGTGTTGTCTGAAACATCAGTTCTGCCTTCTGGGGCACCTCAAGGACCTGTTTTAGGTCCGATGCTCTTTTTGCTTTATATCCTCCCTCTAGGCCAAATTATCAGACGTTACAATAATATTTCTTATCATCTCCATGCTGATGACATTCAGATATACTGTTAAGCTTCTGAGTTTTATAAATTGCCTTGTTTAAATAATCGTCTGTCAGAAATCAAACAATGATCAAATGACAATTTAATCACAACTTTGATTTTTGCTCCTGACCATATAATCTCAGACATTAAGCAGCATATCAGTTTTTTATGCCCTTCTGTTCAATCGAGTCTCAGAAACTTCTGTCATATTTGACAGTTCAGTCTGAATCTTTCCAAACAACTAGTTCAGAACTGTTTTTATCATCTAAGAAACATTTGTAAACTCAGACTACTGGTGTCAAAGACAGAACCTGAGATGATTCTTCATGCTTTTATTTCTTCTCATTGGGATTATTGTAATGGTCTTTTTACTTGTTCCAACAAATCAGCTCTGGAATTGCCTTCAAACTGTACAGAACGCTGCGGCAAGACTTTTAACTGGCACTGACAAGAGGTCACACATTACTCCAGTTCTGGCTACTCTTCACAGGTTGCCAGTAAATTTTAGGGTTCATTTTAAAATTTTAGTCGTAACTTTTAGAGCTCTGCATGGTGAAGCTCCCCAGTCCATCTGACCTGTTGAAACTTCATGCTCCATCCCGAGCACTTAGGTCTTCAGGTCAAAAGTTACTGTTGGCCAACGTACTGGGTTCAAAACACATGGGCTTTTCTGGCACCAAGGCTGTGGAACTCTCTTGTGTTGTCTTTACGCTGTTTAGACTCCACTGACTCTTTTAAAAAGCAGCTGAAGGCATTTCTATACAAACAAGCTTTTAATTAATTTTCTCATTGTTTTATATTATTTTATTTAGGACTTTGTGATTTTTATCTGTGAAAATACATTTTACTTACTTTTACTTACTTACTGTAATGGAAATTAAAAAAAAAAAAAAAAAGGAAATTACACTAAAACAGAAACTGTTATAGTTAGGGCTGTGCGATATGACCAAAATCTCATATCCCTATATAAGACATTTATCGTCCCGATAACAATGTACATCACATTTACTGTAAATTCTGTGAATCTCGGGCAACTCAACTTGCGTGAAGTGTTTTCAGCTGGGCGTCATGTACCTGGAGTCAAGTGTTACGTAAGTTGAAACAGCTGCAATTTTCTTTATGAGCTCTTTTTTTAGCTTCTCGTCCGTAAACACTCTCGTCCGAAATACTTTGCATACTATTTCATGTGATTCAGTTTAATTTGAAAAATCTCAACAGGATCTTCAGCTTTATTGTAAAAGGTTTATGTGGAAAATAAACAAGCGGACGGCAGAGCCACGCGATGGTTTTACCATCGTTGTTGCTAATGACAACGCATAAAAACAGTCGCTTGTCCGCTGTAGTGTGGGTTATATATTAAACATAAGAGAAAAATAGAACTTTCTTTAGGAAATTCTACAGTGACTATCAAAACGATGAAAAAATATTGCCGTAAACAGTTTATTTTGCGACACCACAAAACAAACGATAGCGTAATATGAAACGATAGACGTTTTCATATTGTTATCCGATATATATCGTTATATCGAACAGCCCTAGTTATAGTATACTTTATTCAAACACAGTGAAACAGTGCTACATCAGCTGCTGAGCATTTCTTCCACATCTATTCAGTTTAGTGATATTTCTATATGAAAGATAAGACAACCCATCATGGCCAAGCACTTGGTGACAGTGAGCATGAAAAACCATCAAACATCAATCAAATACTTTAGCGTACTATTGTTATGGTAACAGCCATGCTTTTGTGGTCCACAGAGGAGGCCAAGTTCATTAAATGATCTGGACCGCAGCCACTCCACCAGTTACCATGGTTACAGTCAGGACGAGAGAGAGATGGAGTTTCTGCGGTTACAAGTCCTGGAGCAGCAACACATCATTGATGACCTGTCCAAGGTACCCATACTACTGATTCAGTTCAATTCAGTTCAGTTTGTATAGCGCCAAATCACATCAGGAGTTACCTCAAGGCACTTTATGTTGTAATGGAAATACCCTACAATAATACAAATAAACCAGAGTAAATCTCAATAATCATATGAGCCTATGAGCAAGCACTTTGGCGAGAGTGGGAAGAAAACACTCCCTTTTGATAGGAAGAAACCTCCAGCAGAACCAGGCTCAGGGAGGGGCGGCCATCTGCTGTCACCAGGAAGAAGCCAAAGATTAATAATAACTAGTAATTAAATGCAGAGAGTTGTATAAACACATAGTGAGGGAAGAAGAAACACTCAATGCATCATGGGAGTCTCCCAGCAGCCTACACCTATTGCAGCATAACTAAGGGAGGATTCAGGGTCACCTGGTCCAGCCCTAACTATATGCTTTAGCAAAAAGGAAAGTTTGAATCCTAATCTTAAAAGTAGAGATAGTGTCTGTCTCCTGAATCCAAACTGGAAGCTGGTTCTACAGAAGAGGGGCCTGAAGTACTCTGCCTAACATTCTACTTTTATGTAATCTTGGAACCACAATTAAGTACTGATACTGCTACTACTACACACCACAAACTGATTTGTCCAAAGTACTGGTACTACTACATATGTATGTATAAGATGATGATGATAGCTTGAGGGTCCTGCGCAGTATCTTAGCTGTTCCCTGGACTGCGCTGTTCTGGACAGAAATCTCGGCTGTTGTTCCTGGGATCTTCTGGAGCCACTCGCCCAGCTATTTGTGGTCACTGCACCGAGTGCTCTTATTACCACTGGGACCACTGTTGCTTTCACCCTCCACCTCTTCTCTAGCTCTTCTCTCAGCTCTTAGTACTTCTCCAGCTTTTCATTTTCCTTCATTATTTCATTATTGCTTAGCATTATCTACACCTATCACTACGGCTGTCTTCCTATGCTTGTCCACCACCACTATGTCCGGTTGGTTAGCCATCACCAGTTTGTCTGTATGCATCTGGAAGTCTCACAGGATCTTAACTTGGTCATTCTCAACCATCCCGGGGGGCCTGTCCCATTTTGACGTCATGACTTCCAGACCACGCTCGGCACAGATGTTCCTGTATACTATGCCAGCCAGTTTGTTATGGCGTTCCATGTATGCCCTGGATCTTGTGCTCAGAGCCTGTTCCTGTGCTGCCATGATCAGTGCCTCTGTGCTGTCTTTCAGTCCACCTTTGTACAGCTACTGTTAGGATTTCTGGATGTCAGCCACTTCTTCTATCTGACGCTGGTACATACCTTGCAGGAACCTGTCCTTCCATTATGGTTCCTGTTCTTACTCAGGTTTCTGCTGCTGCCTTCCACTTAGAGTGCTGGACTTGGGGTGAAACACTTCTATGCATGGTGAGGAGCTCCCTTGTCTTGTCAGTGGCTTCTATCTCGTGCTTTGGCCAACTTATTATCCCAGCAGGACATCTGATGACCAGTAGGTGTTGATAGCACAGATCTTGTTTTTTCCATTCTGCTGACATCTCAGGACTTGTCTTCCTCTCTGCAGATTTTTGGCAGTTGTGGCCAATGTCTTGTTCTACTCCTGGCATACAGCTTGATGTCATCCTTGTACAGGAGGTGGCTGATGATTGCTCCGTTATGTAGTCTGTATCTGTAGCCAGTCTTGGCAATGATCTCACTGAGGGGGTTCAGGCCTATGCAGAACAGCATTGGGGAGAGGGCATCTCCTTGGTAGATCCCGCAGTTGATGGTGACTTGTGCAATTGGCTGTTTGCCTCTAGTGTTGTACGCCACATCCCCATCGAATTCCTGATGAAGGCTCTCGTGGTCCTGTTAATATTGTGCAGTCCTAGGCATTCCAGGATCCAGGTGTGGGGCATTGAGTCATAGTTCTCCTTGTAGTCAATCCAGGCAGTGCACAGGTTGGTCAGTCGCTCATGTATTGAGCCATGTGCCTGTTTATCTTAGCTGTGGTACTGAGGCAGGTTATTGGCTGGTAGTTGGATGGAACTGGTCCTTTCTGGGGATCCTTGTGGATCAGGACCTTCCAGCCTTCAGTTAGCCATAGCAAGTGTTGAAGTGATTTGATATAAATTGAGCCAGTCCAAGGCTAAGTAGGGAGTACTGCTTACTGTTACTGTAAACAGACCAACAAACGATCCGGCTTCCAAACATTTTCCCTTGAGCATTTATTGCACATTTCAGTAATCCATTTAAATTGCAGTCAAGCCTGAGCACATGCAAACTACTTAAGGCACTTTAAACAAGGCAAGGCAATTGACATGCACAAATGAACACAGTCAACAAAAAATGTACTCTTCCTACTGCCTATGCCGCCAGACAGGTAACCAGGTGAATATATTTCCCACTCACTCATTAAACACCTCCCACCTGACATGTATACAAACCTTAATCCCTGTTATAGACATGCAACACCATACACACACACTACCTTATCACCACAAATGTTGCTTCAACATGTGTCTCACGTTGAGTAGCAGCTCTCTTGGTTGTCTGCCACTGTGATTGTTACTCCACCCTGTTCAGGGAAGTTGCTATTGGTCTGCTCTCGGCCTAATCTCGGTCTCTGAGATTAGCAATTATGAGTTGCGTCCTTCTCAGTATTGCTCTGTGTCCAGCTTTGATGCTTTGTTCCCCTGCCACTGAGAGTATACCTTGGATGGCTCAGGGAAGTAGAGCTGCTTTATTCTCCTGCCTTCTATCTCTCTGGTATACCTCTTCAAGTGAAAAGACAGTTTGCTGTACTTCTTAGGTCCGCCTTTCTTCATCGTACTTTTCAGCAGCTCTGATAGTTGACTAAATGGGCTCAGGTGGCTGTGGCTCAGGTGGTAGAGCAGATCAGCCACTGATTGAAAGGTTGGTAGTTCGAATTTTGGCTTCCCCAGTCTGCACGCCAAATATCCTTGGCAAGACATTAACCCCAAGTTGCCCTCCGATGCGTTCATCGGAGTGTGAATGTTGGTTAGTTTGCACTTGAGTTTAGAAGTGCTTCTATGAGTGGGTGTGAATGAGGCATGTTGTATACAGCACTTTGAGTACTCTGGGAGAGTAGAAAAGCGCTATATAAGAAAGAGTCCATTTAAATTCCCTGTGTGCTGCTATGATCTAGTCTCCTTCTCCATGGGAGGTACTGTTCCTTGTGGTTGTTCATTTTGTCGCCAAGCAGCTCCGAGATCACTACTGCACTGCTGTAGATCAACTGATTAGGCTTGGTGATGGTCACAGTAGGGATTGTCCATAATGTTGCATTAACATCTTCTAGTAGACCTTCAGAGGGTATTTCACGTAGCCTTGGTAACCAGCTTTGGAGGGTCCAGGTTTCCAGCTTCGCACACCTCTAATAATCCAATCTCTCAGGTCAGCTGCTCTCGCACTCAATGCTTCTTCTGTTGTCCTTAGGGCTTGGTTGTCGATCTTAGGTGGGGGTGATGATAACTTCCCTTTGACCTGACTACCTTGTGTTGTACCTCATCAATCTCCAGTTGTGATAGCAGTTCCTTCTTCCAAATATTGGAACACTGAGCTACTAGTGGCTTTGCCGTCAGTCTGAATGCTGGGAATGGAAGGTTCTATAGGTCCCACATCCTCCTTATTCAACCCCTGGGGTTACTTGCGTAGTATCATTCCAAAAGTGCCCTTTTCTCATCTCTTGCCCTCTTATACCTCCTTGTTCCAGTAGCCCACTTCTCATGAATGCATCCTCAACACCTTGTTAATCCGGACGAGCTGGTATGGCTTCAGTTATCTCTCTCTCTCTCATATATATTACCAGTCAAAGGATTGGACACACCTTCTAATTTAATGGTTTTTCTTTATTTTTATTACCTTTTAGCTTGTAGATAATATGCAGAAGACATCAGATATATAAAGCAAGATATGTGGAATTATGTGGCAAAGAAAAAATGGGTAAATAATTCTAAATATGTCTTATAGTTTAGATTCCTCAAAGTAGACGTCCTTTGCTTTGTTGACAGCGCTGCAAACCCTCAGCCTTCTCTCAGTGAGCTTCATGATGTAGTCACCTGACATGTTTCACCTCACAGGTGTGCATGTCAGGGTTCATATGTGGAGTTGAGTTTCTTGCCTTCTTAATGGGGTTGGGACCATCAGCTGTGTTGTGCAGCAGTCAGGTTGGTACACAGCTGACAGCTCTATTTGACAACTGTTAGAGTTCATATTATGGCAAGAACCAATCAGCTAAGTAAAGAGAAACAACAATCTATCATTACTTTAAGAACTGAAGGTCAGTCAGTCCAGAACATTATTAAAACGTTGAATGTGTCCCCAAGTGCAGCCGCAAAAACCATCAAGCACTACGATGAAACTGGTTCACATGAGGACCGCCCCGGGAAAGGACGACCAAGAGTCCCCTCTGTTGCTGAGGATACATTCATCACCACCCTCAGAAATCACAAGTTAACAGCAGCTCAGATTAGAGCCCAGATAGATGCCACACAGAGCTCCAGTAGCAGACACATCTGTGTGAATCAGGCCTTTATGGTCAAACAGCTGCTAAGAGTTCGCTAAGTTTTGAGTTATGTCACACTTTTTTGTTTACTGCTTAAGCCCGTAAGGCAGCAAGGTGAAACAGTGGTTAGCACGGTTGCCTCACCGCAAAAAGGTCCTGAGTTCAGTTCCACCATCAGGCCAGGATCTTTCTGTGTGGACCTTGCATGTTCTCCCTATGTTTGCGTGGGTGTTCTGGGTCTTTGACCCAGCATTCTGAGTTGTGGTGTTTCTGTTCTAGCTTGTGTAGTTATTTACAGTGGCTTGCAAAAGTATTCGGCCCCCTTGAACTTTTCCACATTTTGTCACATTACAGCCACAAACATGAATCAATTTTATTGGAATTCCAGGTGAAAGACCAATATAAAGTGGTGTACACGTGAGAAGTGGAACAAAAATCGTACATGATTCCAAACATTTTTTACAAATAAATAACTGCAAAGTGGGGTGTGCGTAATTATTCAGCCCCCTGGGTCAATACTTTGTAGAACCACCTTTTGCTGCAGTTACATTTGCCAGTCTTTCAGGGTATGTCTCTACCAGCTTTGCACATCTACACACTGAAATCCTTGCCCATTCTTCTTTGCAAAACAGCTCCAGCTCAGTCAGATTAGATGGACAGCATTTGTGAACAGCAGTTTTCAGATCTTGCCACAGATTCTCGATTGGATTTAGATCTGGACTTTGACTGGGCCATTCTAACACATGGATATGTTTTGTTTTAAACCATTCCATTGTTGCCCTGGCTTTATGTTTAGGGTCGTTGTCCTGCTGGAAGGTGAACCTCCGCCCCAGTCTCAAGTCTTTTGCAGACTCCAAGAGGTTTTCTTCCAAGATTGCCCTGTATTTGGCTCCATCCATCTTCCCATCAACTCTGACCAGCTTCCCTGTCCCTGCTGAAGAGAAGCACCCCCAGAGCATGATGCTGCCACCACCATATTTGACAGTGGGGATGGTGTGTTCAGAGTGATGTGCAGTGGTAGTTTTCCGCCACACATAGCGTTTTGGCCAAAAAGTTCCATTTTGGTCTCATCTGACCAGAGCACCTTCTTCCACATGTTTGCTGTGTCCCCCACATGGCTTGTGGCAAACTGCAAACGGGACTTCTTATGGTTTTCTGTTAACAATGGCTTTCTTCTTGCCACTCTTCCATAAAGGCCAACTTTGTGCAGTGCACGACTAATAGTTGTCCTATGGACAGATTCCCCCACCTGGGCTGTAGATCTCTGCAGCTCGTCCAGAGTCACCATGGGCCTCTTTGCTGCATTTCTGATCAGCGCTCTCCTTGTTCGGCCTGTGAGTTTAGGTGGACGGCCTTGTCTTGGCAGGTTTACAGTTGTGCCATACTCCTTCCATTTCTGAATGATCACTTGAACAGTGCTCCGTGGGATGTTCAAGGCTTGGGAAATCTTTTTGTAGCCTAAGCCTGCTTTAAATTTGTCACGGTCTGGCAGGCAGACCGTGGGGAATGTTGGAGATAGGACCCAAACGCTGGACTTAGTGGAATGAGCAGTGCATTTATTTACAGTGAGGTAAATGTACACCACACAATAAATCTCCAGAGTGCTCCCTTGACTCCCGTGACATGTCTTCCCCTAAGTGCTGATATCCTGTGCTCTCTGCCCCTGTGCCTACGCACACCCCGTGCGTCCTGCAGTCCTGTGTTCCGCTCTCCTCCTGAGGAAAAACAACAGATGCAGCCGTTATGGCACCAACTCCAGCAGGCATACACTAAACAGCTCTTTAAACACTGACATGGAGTCTAACTCAACGATCCTGCGCCGGAGGAAGCCCCATCGCTCTGTTATGTAGCTCCCCCGACGAGCCTGATCAGAAGCAGGTGTGTGAGAACCTGGGCGTGACCGGCAGCAGGCAGGGCCACACCCATCAGGCCTGCAGGTGGCTGTCCTTCATCCTCCAGCCACACCCGCAGACACACCCGCACACATATACACCCACCAGCATGGAACACAAGAGCACAGTGTAGAAAACATACAACCAATACAATAATAATAATAATAATAATAATAATATTATTATTATTATTCCCCTCTCTAGGAGACTGGTTCCAGTCTCCTAGAGAGGGGCTGGACTCTGTCTCAGTCTGGAGTTGCCCCTAGTGAGAGGCGGCGGGCTGGGGTAGGTATTCTAATATCCCCTCGGCTTGCTGCCGGTACGTTGGGGTTTTTCCCGGTGGATGAGAGGGTTTGTTCCCTGTGCCTTAGGGTCGGGGAAAGGGTCCTGACTGTCATCTGCGCTTATGCGCCGAGTGGCAGTTCAGAGTACCCAGCCTTCTTAGAGTCCCTCGGGGGGGTGCTGGAAGGTGCCCCACCGGGAGACTCTGTTGTCCTGCTGGGAGACTTCAATGCTCACGTGGGTAACAACAGCGAGACCTGGAGGGGCGTGATTGGGAGGAACGGCCTCCCTGATCTGAATCCGAGCGGTGTTTTGTTATTGGACTTCTGTGCAAATCACAGTTTGGCCATAACGAACACCTTGTTCGAACATAAGAGTGTCCATAAGTGCACGTGGCACCAGGACGCTCTAGGCCGCAGGTCGATGATCGATTTTGTAATCGTATCACCAGACCTGTGACCATATGTTCTGGACACTCGGGTAAAGAGAGGGGCTGAGCTGTCAACTGATCACCACCTGGTGGTGAGTTGGATCAGGTGGCGGGGGAGGACGCTGGACAGACCCGGTGCACCTAAACGCGTAGTGAGGGTGTGCTGGGAACGTCTAGCAGAGGCCCCAGTCCGCGAGATCTTCAACGCACACCTCCGGCAGAGCTTCAACAGCATTCCGAGGGAGACTGGGGACATTGAGTCCGAATGGACCATGTTCAGCGTCTCCATCGCCGAAGCTGCTGCATTGAGCTGCGGCCACAAGGTAGTTGGTGCCTGCCGTGGTGGTAATCCCCGAACCAAATGGTGGACACCAGAGGTGAAGGGAGCCACCAAGCTGAAGAAGGAGTCCTATCGGGCTTGGTTAGCCTGTGGGACTCCGGAGGCAGCCGACAGGTATCGACAGGCCAAGCGGAATGCAGCTCGGGCAGTGGCTGAAGCAAAAACTCGGGTGTGGGAGGAGTTCGGAGAGGCCATGGAAAAAGACTTTCGGACTGCCTCGAAGAGATTCTGGCAAACCGTCAGGCGTCTCAGGAGGGGAAAGCGGTGCTCTACCTGCACTGTGTATAGTGCTGGCGGAGCGCTGCTGACGTCGACTGAGAAAATTGTCAGGCGGTGGAAGGAATACTTCGAGGACCTCCTTAATCCCACTGACACGTCTTCCGAGGAGGAAGCAGAGTCTGGGGATGAGGGGAGTGACCCGCCAATTTCCGGGGGCGAGGTCACTGAGGCAGTTAAACAACTCCTTGGTGGCAGAGCCCCTGGTGTTGATGAGGTCCGCCCCGAGTTCCTGAAGGCTCTGGATGTTGTAGGGCTGTCCTGGTTGACACGCCTCTACAATGTTGCGTGGAGATCAGGGGCAGTACCCCTGGACTGGCAGACCGGGGTGGTGGTCCCCATCTTTAAGAGGGGAGACCGGAGGGTGTGTTCCAACTACAGGGGGATCACACTCCTCAGCCTCTCTGGGAAAGTCTACGCCAGGGTGCTGGAAAGGAGAGTTCGTCCGTTAGTCAAACCTCAGATACAGGAGGAACAATGCGGTTTTCGTCCTGGTCGCGGAACACTGGACCAGCTCTTTATCCTCTCAAGGATACTTGAGGGTGCATGGGAGTTTGCCCAACCAGTCTACATGTGTTTTGTGGACTTGGAGAAGGCATTCGACCGTGTCCCTCGGGGTGTCCTGTGGGAGGTGTTGCGGGAGTATGGGGTGTCTGGCCCATTGCTATGGGCCATTCGATCCCTGTACAACCGTTGCAAGAGTTTGGTTCGCATTGCCGGCAATAAGTCGGACTCGTTCCCGGTGGGTGATGGGCTCCGCCAGGGCTGCCCTTTGTCACCGGTTCTGTTCATAATTTTTATGGACAGGATTTCTAGGCGCAGCCAAGTGGCGGAGGGCTTTCACTTCGGTGGCCTCAGAATCTCATCTCTGCTTTTTGCGGATGATGTGGTTCTGTTGGCTTCATCAGATGAAGGCCTCCAGCTCGCACTGGAGCGGTTCGCAGCCGAGTGTGAAGCAGCGGGAATGAGGATCAGCACCTCCAAATCTGAGGCCATGGTTCTCAGCCGGAAAAGGGTGGAGTGCCCACTCCGGGTCGGGGATGAGTTCCTGCCCCAAGTGGAGGAGTTCAAGTATCTCGGGGTCTTGTTCGCGAGTGATGGGAGAAGGGAGCCGGAGATCGACAGACGGATTGGTGCTGCGGCTGCAGTGATGCGGACGCTGCACCGGTCCGTCGTGGTGAAGAGGGAGCTGAGTGTAAAAGCGAAGCTCTCAATTTACCGGTCAATCTACGTCCCTACCCTCACCTATGGCCACGAGCTGTGGGTAGTGACCGAAAGAACGAGATCGCGGATACAAGCGGCAGAAATGAGCTTCCTCCGAAGGGTGGCTGGCCTCTCCCTTAGAGATAGGGTGAGAAGTTCGGCCATCCGGGAGGGGCTCAGAGTAGAGCCGCTGCTCCTCCACATCGAAAGGAGCCAGTTGAGGTGGTTCGGGCATCTGACAAGGATGCCTCCTGGGCGCCTCCTGGGTGAGGTGTTCCGGGCATGTCCCACCGGGAGGAGGCCCCGGGGCAGACCCAGGACACGCTGGAGAGATTATATCTCTCGGCTGGCCTGGGAACGCCTTGGTATTCCCCCGGATAAGCTGGAGGAGGTGGCTGGGGAGAGGGAGGTCTGGGCTTCTCTGCTTAGGCTGCTGCCCCCGCGACCCGGCCTCGGATAAAGCGGATGAAGATGGATGGATGGATGGATAATAATAATAATAATAATAATAAAGGTCCACACTGTTCACGGACCCCGAGTCCCCGGAACCGGGTCCGTGACAAAATTTCTCAATAACTTTATCTCTGACCACAATAAAGGCTTGTTTTCTGTTAGATTCAGTTTTGCCTCCTGTGCATTCTGCTTTTTCTACTAAATTGCCTATAGGTATGAATGTGAGTGTTAATGGTTCTCTGTCTCTATGTGTTAGCCATGTGACAGACTGTGGACCTGTCCAGGGTCTACCCTGTCTCTTGCCCTAAGACAGCTGTGATAGACTCTAGCCCCCCATGACCCTGAATTGAATAAGTGGAAGAGGGGGATGGATGGATGGACACACATATGCCCATATGTGTTCATTCATAGTTTTGATGCCTTCAGTGAGAAACCACAATGTGAAAAAAAAAAAAACATTAAATGAGCAGCTGTGTCCATACAGACTACCAGTAATACTGTTACTGCTACTACTAGTACTACACACACTCACACATTTATACTTGTACTACAGTTCAGTACTTCACTTTAATAAAACTCAGTTTGTGTTTACAGGCTCTGGAGACAGCTGGTTATGTGAAGAATGTGATTGTAAGTATTGAATAGTACCAGTGTTAATACAGTTGTTGGTGTGTCCTGTGTGATGGACTGTGAGCTTTGTATCTAACATGCATAGAATCAGTGATAACCCTGAGAGTAAGATCTTTCTATTAATAGTGAAACATGCTGCTGTTTGTCTGTCTATAGGAGAGAGACATGTTACTGAGGTACCGGCGTCAGGAATCGGTGAGGAGAAAACGGACCTTCAGAGCCTGCAGGGTGAGGCCAGGCCTATACCCCAATATTTCTTTGTTTGTGTGTAAGAGATGTGCAGAAAAGTGTATGATGAAGCCAGGTTAATTCTTTAGCAAGTTGTTTACCCATTGAATCTCCATGAAAACCGAGGCTGACCAGCTTACCTGGTCAGAAGCAGGTGACCCTCAGCATTTCTTTCATGTGCAGAATGCTTTCAGTGTGATAGATTTTGTTGTGTACAGCTTGTTCCTGAAAGCAGCAAATGAAGCCCTGCTGTAAAACTCCAGCAGCTCAGACTGAATGTGCATTCCACTACGCAAAGTGAAGCTGGAGCGACGTCTTTTATAAGTCATTTTTGGACCTCCAATTTTGGTCCACTGAGAGGGTGTTTTGTAACGCCAGGTGACAACTTTCTTTAACGTCTGCTTAATGTTGTCGTCAGTAGGACCGATGTGTAGGGGCTATTTATGGCACATTGAGGAGGATGGAAACCTCAACATTTAAATTTACTGGAAACCCACAAACACAGACCAGTACCTACTCCCCACTTGACTTCCACCACCCTCTGGAACACGAACTTGGGGAAATCGGGATCCTGCAACGCTGGGAAAAACATTCCCTCTAAGCCAGAAGGGGAAACAAAGGAACACACATGTAAAGAAAGCTCATGTGGCACATGTGGTTATCCCAGCTGGGCTTCCATCAAATCAACAACGATGCACAGGAAAGACGGTCAGACACCAACTAGGGAGGATCAGAAGGACAAACAGAACAACTGTCATCCCTCATGTAGCAGGTTTATCAGAGAAACTCAGGAGACTCTTCTCCAAGCACGACATCCCAGTGTACCCAGCCACACACTCTGACACAAACTGGTTCATCCCAAACACAAACTCAACAACGTAGTGTAGCTGTACAGTGTAGGGAGGAGTGCTCAGACCTCTACACTGGAGACACCAAACAGCCACTTTATAAACGCACAACATAGAAGAGCCACCTCCACAGGACAAGACTCGGCTGTACTAAAGGACAAAGGTCACTGCTTTAAGGATGCAAATGTTCACATTCACCAGCTGCTTTTCAACGCGAGGAAAGCAGCTGGTCCTGACGGTGTAGCCGGTAGAGTGCTTAAAGCATGTGCAGACCAACTAGCAGAGGTTTTCACCACCATCTTCAACCTCTCACTGCTACAGTCTGTAGTACCATCCTGCCTTAAGTCAGCCACCATCGTTCCAGTGCCCAAGAAGAACACAGTGAGCTGCTTGAATGACTATCGTCCAGTTGCTTTAACACCCATAATTGCCAAATGTTTCGAACAGCTCATCATGTCACACATTAAAGCTGCCATCCCTGCAAACCTCGACCCATACCAGTTTGCATACAGGGCAAACAGGTCGACAGAGGATGCCATAATAACAGCTCTTCACACAGCCGTCACACACCTGGACTGTAGTAACACCTATGTGAGAATGCTGTTTGTGGACTTCAGCTCTGCCTTCAATACAGTTCAACCCCACAAACTAGTTAATAAACTAAGCAACTAAGGACCCAGCAGCTCACTGCGCAGCTGGATACTGGACTTCCTGAGCAACAGACCCCAGAACATAAGAATGGGAGAGCACACCTCCTCCACCCTCATTCTGAATGTGGGTGTCCCACAGGGGTGTGTCCTCAGTCCCCTCTTAAACTCACTTTTCACCCATGACTGTTCACCAATCCACACCAGTAACACCATTATAAAATTTGCTGATGACACCACTGTCATAGGACTGATGGACAACAACGATGATTCAGCCTACAGAGAGAAGGTTCAGCATCTGAAGCAATGGTGTGACGACAACAACCTGCATCTGAACACAGCCAAGACCAAGGAGATGGTAATCGACTTCAGAAGAACAAAGCGATCTGAGCACTCTACCCTCTACATTGATGGGGAGGAGGTAGAAAGGGTAGAAAGCTTTAAGTTCCTCGGAGTCCACATCTCGGCCGACCTTACGTGGTCCACAAACATCTCCCACCAGGTAGGGAAAGCACAACAAAGGCTGTACTTCCTCAGGAAACTACGTCAGGCCCAATTACCCCAGAGACTGCTAGTAAACTTCTACCGCTCCACCATTGAGAGCCTTCTGACTTACTGCTGCACACTCTGGTTCAACTGCTGCACCGCAGAGGACAAGAGGAAACTGCAGCAGGTGGTGAGGGCAGCAGAGCGGGCAATCGGCACTTCACTAACCCCCCTCAGAGACATTTATACTGGCAGACTTCAGCAGAAAGCCAGCATCATCATCAAAGACCCCTCGCACCCTGGACACTCACTTTTCCCCCCCTTCCTTCTGGTAAACGCTACAGGTCCATCAGGTCAAAGACAAACAGACTCAACAGAAGTTTTTACCCACAGGCTGTCAAACATGCCCTACCTCCACCCTGATTGGAGGATAACTGCACTGCCAATACTCATGGACATTACACCTTATTTATAAATCATATTTCTGTTTATACGTCAGTGCAACCAACACCCTTACCTCTTTAAGCTGTATTTATTATAACCTTATTTAGTATAGTTCCAACAGCACCCCACTCAATGTGCAATATCACTGATCACACTGCACCTCTCAATGCACCTGCTAGTTAGATGGCATGTATGTGTATGTATAGAGATGTAAGCGTGTATGTGGAAATATGTGTGTGTATGTATGTACGGATGCATATATGTATATATACATATATGTATGTATGTATGTGCGTGTATGTTTGCAGGTGTATGTATAACTTGTACATATCTTTCTTGTGTAAATGTAAATTTGTCTGTTATTGTGTAAATACTTACGCTATTGTGTACTCCACACACATGGAGAGATGCCAAATTGCCTTTCACTGTTCTTGTAACAGTGACAATAAAAAGCTATTCTATTCTATTCTATTTTGGACAGAGAAGACAGATGCTTTGAAAGAGGAGTAAAAGAAGCATCTATGTCCACTGTGAACGGCCATCTTTGAACAGAGGGCGGGGCTTACGACACCAACTGTCTGCCATCTATTATCCAGTTCTGAGATCCTTCACAGACACCTTAACGCCCACTCACATGGGTGAATTGATCTCAATAGGTCACATGACAGTGTGAGGCAGGGTCTCACGATGGTTCACCTAAACCTCTGCTGATAGCAACCACACCTTTTTTCACACTTTGGTTCCTGTGATGAGGGTAATGATCAATATAAGGGACACTCCCACTACCAGGGACTCTCCACCATTTGGTTTTACAGCTGAAGAAGCGTCTTGGATGAAACATGAAACATCTTCAAGAAACTTAAATGAGTCCAGCCGCTTGTGTTTTTACAAGCTCCTTAAATTAAGTCACCATGGTAACAGACATTCAGTGTTTTCTGAATAATGATTGAAATATTAAAAGGTCACAAACTAAACCGTGTTTACTAATTCAGAGTCTTCTCCTGTCACAGCTCCATCAGTAACTGGCTTTGACCAATCAGGTTACAGCCCAATCATCAGATTTCGATGATTTCATGTGAACATACTGAGAGCTGTTTGGACCGACTCTGGTAGGCTATTCTGGACCAGAAATCAGATCTCTGATGATCTGTAAAGCATCCTGAACTGGGTGTGATGTAGAAAAATGGAGGATGTCTTGATGGTGTTATGCCACTTTGTGGTGGGTTTTCAGAACTACGTTGTGTCTCTGTGTGTTGCCTACAGGTCATTGAGACGTTTTATGGTTATGATGAAGAGGCGTCTGTGGATTCTGATGGCTCGTCTTTGTCCTTTCACACTGACAGAACTCCAGATACTGAACCAGATGAGGTACGCGCACACACACACATACACACACACACTGTTTCCAAAGGTGAGAACATCCAAACGTGTTCTTAAGTCCAGTGGGATGTAAAAGGAAACAGCTGGTAGTTTCTGACTCTTGGAACAGACAGCGCTCAGCCTTTGATGGAGAGCTGACAGAAAGACAAAACCTTCAAAGATCCACCTTTGCTAGATTTTAAATAATAATTAGTGTGAATGCTTGAAAAGCATTCACAGTATTGTTCTTTTCTTCTACCTCTATTATTATTTTCTTTTCCGTACAATTTTTGGCATCTAACTCCTTCAAAACCGTTCAACTTAGAAAAACCATTCAAACACCGTTAGATTCCTCTTCTTTTGGACATGACTGCTTCTACTTTTCTCATTTTTAACATTTATATTTTTAAAATTATTCAACTTTTTTCAACAAAAATTTCCCATGTATTTCAATGGGGAGACCCTTCAAATTCTCCTTCAACTCACTCCTCTTTCAACTCTAACTACTTCCATATACATTGACGTAGAGCCACCATTCAAACTTTAAAACGAAGACAAGACATTCAACTTGTATTTATCTTTTCAATATCTGTCATACTTTTTCTTCAGTTCCAGTTTAAGTTTCATCCTTTTTTTCAGCTGTTTCAGAGTTTATAATGGGTGTGTATGGGACGGAATGTTGGGGCTAGAGTGAGACAGCTCAACTGCTAGAGTGAGAGGAGGAAAGAAATTAATCTTAAAATCTTTTCTTAAAACTGCTGCTGTGTCCACAGTGTTTGCTCTACAGGTATGATTTTACCCTCAAAACGTAGCCATCGCTCTCCTCTTTCATCCAATGTGTTTACTATTGTAATAGGTGTTATGGTTCTTTCATAAATGTCACCAATGCACAGCCTCCTCCCTCCAACTCTTCCATAGACTCTAATGTTAAAATGCCTCAGAAGGTTCGTTTGAAAATCAGTAGTACAGGCTGTCTTTACACTGTCACCACGTCCATATAATAAACTCCACAGGCATGAAAACTGAGAATTTGGTAGACTGGACATTGCTGGTGCTCACGGTGAAAGAATTTTGTCAATACGACGTGTACTTTTCATTTGGGAATGATTTGTTTCGGGTTGACATTTCTGTTCATTTTAAGCAGCAAAAGTGAGGCGCATGTCTGTGAGCGTGTGTATGGAGCCATTGGGTGCAGTCACTATAGCAACCAGGCTCACACCTGCCTGCCTAACGAGCTCTGTCTCTCACTCTGCCAAGATTCATCTTAAACACTTCTCTTTCAACTGCTGCTGTGTCCACAGTGTTTGCTCTACAGCCATCATTTTACCCTCAAAACGTCGCCATTGTTGTTTTCTTTCCAACACTGTGTCTTTGAAAGCTCAGACATTTAAACTTTTTAAACTGTGTGGATCCAAGTGGAGGGATCACATTTTAGTCATTCAGTGATTTAAAGAATATGAACTTTTAATATTCATTCAGATGTTTTCTGACTTTAAATTTTCTTTTCTCATTTCTTAGGTTTTTCTAATTTACAATTAAAACATTTTCAGCTATTTTCCAACTTCTTATTCTGTGTAAACATCAGCTTTTAGCAGTTCAGCACTTTTGTTTTCAGGTTAAATTCTGGTTTTTTTTTTATCTCATTCAAAATTTATAACTCAAAATTCAGCAATTAATTCATTTCAGTGCATACATTCAGATTCAAGCATTCACACTGCAGTTTCTTCAGAAAATGCACTTTCTAGTTCAAATAAGTAACAACAAAACATCCTTCAGGTACTTTTTAAGGTGTAACCTGCTTAAGCTGCCAGTGTCTATAACAGGGGTGTCCAACTCCAGTCCTCGAGAGCTACAGTTCTGAAGCTTTTAGATGCATCCCTACTCCAACACAGCTGAATCACATTACCTCTTGTTTGGATTACCTCTTCAGCATCCCATCAAGTTTGGCAAAGGCCTAGTAACAAGCAATAATTTGATTCAGGTGTGTCGGACCAAGGATGCGTCTAAAAACTCTCGAGGACTGGAGTTGGACACCCCTGATCTATAAACAGTTAACTGCATCAGTCCTAATAGAGTCGTTAAATTAAAGAGCTGATGGAGATGATGACTGAGTTTATTTCTGAAATATCTTTTAAATCTGAAGTGGTACAATATTAGCCATGTGTTTTATACGTCCAGCAGTGACTTGCAAGTGTCTGATTGGCTGATATGTGTGTAGTTGTGCATGATTGGTTGTGCTATCTGTATTACATTTCATGATGACATCAACAATAAAGCTTAAGACTGTTTCAGTTACTGCTCTGACTCGCTGGTCTGAAGTTGGGGTTTTGTGTGTTTTAGGTATGCGTGCGTGAGGAGGCGGAGCTTCGTTACCGTCAGCTGACTCAGGAGTACCAAGCGCTGCAGCGAGCGTATGCTCTGTTAGCGGAGACGAGTGGCGGAAACTACGATGCAGAGAAGGAGATCAAGGTGACAGCGGTGGGGGAACAGAGGGCTGCCTTCGCTGCAATGAAGCAAGGCACTAACAGGTTGACGGTTGTATTCTTTGTGTTTCAGACCAGAGAGCAGCTGCTGAGTGAGATCAGTCGATACCAGAGCAGAGTTTCAGATCTGGAATCAGCGCTGAAGCAGCAAGGACTGGTAACATGCAAACTGTCGAGTTTCTAAAACGCAGAAAAATTACAGAAGGATAAAACCAAGAGGAGGCAGATGAATGAGAATATTATCTGCATTTAGACTGGTTCTAGGCTAGAATCCTGTAATAAAGGGTTGTGTCTTCAAGCTAATCAAAGAACCAATCACAGCCATACAGAGGTAGAGTAAACTATATAGTAGAACAGTTGTACTCCATAGAGAGCCAGCAGGAGGCACAGCTGTGATACAGTCTCCACTCACAGTGACAGGCAGGTCGTATCACCTCCTCCAGCTCTGATCTTAACGTCTGGAGAAAGAGGCAAAGCCTTCATGTTGGTGCTTGGTGGGTGTAAAACCTCCACATCCAGCAGTTTGGTGTGTCCAAAGTGCTGTTTTTCCTGTAGGTTGAACCTCTACTGCACATGCCCAGAGTTACACAACATTACAGCTTCATCAGCTGCCATTTCTGCTGGTGCAAACGGTTGGAGAGATAGTTCAGGAGAGCATGCCCTGACTTTTCTTTTTCATTTTCTCTGATAAATATGGATAAAGGTGAGAGGAAATCTTTGAATGCTTGACCAGATCCATGTTCATTCTGAAGATCTGTTAGACCAGGGGTCGGCAACCTTTCTGATGATGAGTGCCAGTTTGGCTCAGTGTGGATCAGTGTGGAATTGTGTGGATTTGTTCGCAGATGTTGGCAGCTATCAGCAAATAGTTATCAGTTATGTTGAAACAAAAAAACCCTCCATAACAGCAAATGAACTGTACAACAGAAAATGCAAATGCTATTTATGGTCTCCTCACAACAATGATAAGAAAAATAAACTGGGCCAAAATGGCATGTTTGTTAATAGAGAGATACACATGTTAATCTGATCTCTGGTCTCCGACTCAGAGACACAGGTCTCCGAGTGTCCAGCATTCAGAGGCTACCTGAGGACACCCGTGTGAGAGAAAATCTGCTCACACAGATATGTAGAGCCAAATACTGTCAATAAGGCCTCTGCAATGTTCTGAAGACAGTTAAACTTGTCAGGTCGTGATGTCCAGCAGGTGAAAATGCAAGCTCTATGAACACGCACAGCTATGGATTCCAGCTGCGTCTGTAGTTCTGCAAAGTTTGACCCCCACAGAGTCGAGCTTTTCAGTTCAATCAGCTGCCACATATCCAAACAGCATCTTTTACAGCTGTGGCTCCAGCAACCATCAGCTGATACTAGATATTATTAAATAAATTCTAACAACAGCTGATCAAGCTTAAACGTGCTGCTGTAGTTTAGCGCGACATCCGCTGGTTTCTTCTTTCTGGCGCAAAGTGGGCGATAAACAAGAGAGACGGGACTTAATACCGATCACCTGATCATTGATTAGTTTCATGATTGAAGTAGCAACAGGGGAGGGAGAATGAGAGAAGAAGAGGCAGCTGACAGCGTAAAGACACAGAATAACTTCAGCTTTGTGTCTTTTTCATTCTAGCTGAAGTCCGGGACGAACTGTGTTCCTTTTCAGCTCAGTATGATACGCGTAATATTTTCTCTGAATACAAGACGATTCCGTTTTTTACGGGATGGTTGGCAACTCCACTAACTAACCTTATGAATAAAATAAAGTTCAACATCAGTAACATCACAGCACCCACCCAGCAGTATATAAACTCCGTCATGCTAGCTAGTACGCAGTACGAGTTATTGTAACTGATTGTAAAAAGTCAGCACAATGAAAATAAACTCCACCTAAACTTGGTTTATATCTGACCCAGATAGACTGCAGGTCATAACTTCTTACCTGAAGTTCAGTTCACCTGGTAGCAAGGTAAACAAAAATTAAAAAAAAAAATATATACAAGTATTAAAGCTAAACAAGGTATAAATAGACTAAGAGTCATGATTAGGGGTATGCAATCCTGAATAGATGGTTTAAAATATATATCTGAACATATAACAGCAAAACCAGTGGTTCTCTATGGAACACAGCTGAACATGTGTGATGTAGAACAGAGAACAGGTCTGAAAACAGATCACACGATCACAACACTGACAGTGCGTTCGCTCTGTCTGTGTCTCAGGACCTGAAGTGGGTGGAGGAGAAGCAGGCGTTATATCGGAGGAATCAGGAGCTGGTGGAGAAGGTGAATCGCATTTATCAAACGCATTTATCAAACGTCTCAGTAAATATGCACACAAATTCTCCCAAATCAAAAAGAACAACTTGTGTTTGGTATATTTGGTATTTGGCTGAGAATAGACTTAATGCCAAATGTAACAACGGATGGTTTGCAGGTCAGGCAGATGGAAGGTGAAGAGCTGCGACTGAAAAACGACATTCAGGATGTCAAAGACCAGAACGAGCTGCTGGAGTTCAGGATCCTGGAGTTAGAGGTGAAAACGTCGCAGATGCCAGTAACAGCATCTCAAACTTCCAGACGTTTACCTGTGATTTCTGTTTGCTATTCAGGAGAGGGAGCGGCGCTCACCCGCCATCAATTTCCAACAGCTCCATTTCCCAAAAGGCCTCAGTCCTCTACAGGTTTACTGTGAGGCAGAGGGAGTCACTGTGAGTACATCCGTCAGTACACCTGAGTGCACCTGTAAATATCTCTGAGGGGTGCACTGCCAGCATGTTCAGCATATCCAGGCTTTCACTGTGTTTGCTGGCTGAACTAAGCTACACTTTCACTGTTAAACTAGGCCTGAAAGGTGCGTTTGATTTGTCATTTCATTCTCTTTACAAATGGATCAGCTGAGCTCCTTTTGCTCCAGTGAGAGGCATTATTAGAGGAATGCTGACAGATCTATAAAAATATAAAAGAAAATAAAGTGTTGCAAAAAAGATGACAGCAGCGCTGCAGAAGATTATTGAATTTGTGATCATCAAGCAGCAGTGAGATAAATCTATTATAGCCATCCATTTTCTTTAGCTTATCCAATTCAGTGTTGTAGGGGGGCTGCAGCACATCCTAGTTGTCATAGGACGAGGGGCGGGGTACACCTGGACAGGTCACAGGTTTGTCATTGGGTTAATACAGAGACAGACAACCATTCACACCTTTTTATTTCTAGGGTTCACGATGCATCTGTGAACCCTTAGATGCTGAAGTTTGGTCAGTGTTCAGTAACAGACGTAGAAATTAGTCTGTCACAGATTCGAGGGTCAAACCGCCTCCAAACATAAGTCATCGCATTCACATCAGAGGCCAGTGGAGTTGCAGCAGCAGATCTGGATTAAGAAAAGTTCGGGTTGCAGTTTAGAACAAACATCCCTGTGATGCAAGATAACTAAAAATCATCCTCAACATATCGATCCTGTTTGTGCTGAATACCCCTGAACACACCTTTAACCTGTTTCTTGGTGCACTTTGGCTGAAGTCCCATCTGAAGCCTCGACATAATAAGTCTTTAACACCATTGGACCTACTGTCCGATTATTAACACCATGCCGTGTACTGGATCAATCCCAGCGCCCGTGGCTCGGTCGGGCCACTTTCAGGGGTGGGGGGCTCAGTCCCCTCTGCAGGTGGCAGCTGCTGGCGGAGCCTGTGGCTATGTCGCCACAATGGCGATGTGCGCAGCTGCTCCTCCAGTGCTCTGGGGGGCCTCTGGATGTCTGGGGCCTGGATCATCTCCATGCTCCATGCTGTGGTCTCCCTACTGTGTTGTTCTCTTTTTGCTTGTTTTCTTTTTTTCCCAGCAGGTGATCCCGCTGACTTTTAGTGTCTTTTCTCTCTGTCGCTCTTCCCCTCTGTTTTTCTTTCCCTTTCCTTTTTTTGGAAGGTCTCCTGTCTTCGTCTTTCCCTTTTCTATCCACTGGTCCTGTCTGTTCCAATTGTAATAACTTAAAAGTTTAAAAAAATAAATAATTAATAAAGATCAATCAAATGGATGAATAATGATCCACTTGGAAAAATAAATCAGGTGGGCATTACCAAATTTCCCCTTGTGGGACAATTAAAGGATTATTCTATTCTATTTCTCTTGGCCTTCAGACAATAATTCAGATTGCTACAGTGCCAAACAGGACAGGCAAAAAAAACAATTCTGGAAGCTCCCTTTCGTGTCCAAAGTCCTGGAGAAAATTGTCTGTGTTCAGCTCCAGGCTCAAAGTGCTACACAGCACTGAAACTATGCCTCTAAAAGTTTTTAATGATCTTTTATTAATGCCATTTAAGTGCTTTTAGACCTGAGCACTGCATTTGATAAAGTGGGTCATGGTGTTGTAGTGTCCAGACTGGAGAGCGGTGTGGGTATTAAAGGACCTGCCCTTGATTGGTTTAGATTCTATTTAAGCAGTAGAAGTTTTTCTGCCAGGTTCGGTGGCTCTTCATCCACCCCCCTTACATGTGGAGTCCCTCAAGGATCTACCCTTGGCCCAGCATTTTCTCCTTTCCCATGCTCCCATTAGGCTCTATTTTCAGAAAATATGGATTCTCATTTCACTGTTTTGCTGATGATTCACAAATCTACTTTCCTCTTAAAAAGAATTCTACAGACTCTAAAAGTTTTGTGTGACTGTCTTGGTGATATTAAATCATGGCTGGCATTAAATGTTTTGAATGTGAACAATTAAAAAAACTGAGATTGTCCTATTTGGACCTTCTGACCCTCGTTCTTGTCTTAAGGGTGACCTTGGCCCTCTGGAAAAAAGCAGAACTGTCTTTGCAAAAATCTGGGAATGTTATTTGATGGCAGGTTCATATTGAGAAACAAGTTCTGCTGTTAAAGCCTTCGAGAGAGTAGCTAATGCGAGTAATTGATCCAGACCTCGTAGCAGCTCTGCTCTCTCATCTTCAGCTCCTCTCTCGCGTGTTTACGTGTGCTCTTGACAGGGAGGCGTAAACGCGACCATATTTCCCCGGTCATGGCTCGTTTACATTCTGGCTTCCAGCACGTTATAGAATTGATTTTAAGATATTATTGCTTGTTTTTAAGTCTCTAAGTGGATAAGCTCCGCCGTACCTCTCTGATCTTTTAACTAAACATGCTATAAACTGAAGGTCAGCTGATAGGTTGCTTCTGACTGAAACACAGGAGACTGGGCCTTTGCGATTGCTGCGTGTAAACTTTGGAACAGTTTGCTTCTTCAAATTAGGGTCTCTCCGACACTCGACGTCTTCAAAACCCATCTGAAGACACATCCTTACTCTCTAGCTCTTAATTGTGACTGAGTTGTTTTGCTTTTGTGTCTCGTCTTCTATTTGTGTGTGTTTATTTTTTCACTGTGTAATGGTTGTTTTTGTTATTTGCCCATCAGGACATTGTGATGAGTGAGCTGATGAAGAAGCTGGACATTCTGGGAGATAACGCCGTAAGTGTATGTTGAATTTATTTTGTACATGTATGTGTCACTGAAACATGTGATCCATGTAATCTGTTTGTGGCTTCACGTGTGTTGAACGTGTGCATTTTGTAAACATGCTGTTTAGCAACCATGGTGACACGTTCCCTGTTTCATTAGTGAGTCCTTTGTGATGATCAGTGAATAAATCTGAGTTTGTGTCAGGACAACAATAACTTCCATGTTGAGCCTGTTGTTTATATATTGCTGACATGTTGTTTTTCTGTAGAATCTGTCCAATGAAGAGCAGGTGGTGGTAATACATGCCCGGACGGTACTCACTCTAGCAGAAAAGGTGAGCGTCCCACCTTCATGGCAGTTTTCAGAGAGCTGAGGTTTCTGCTCTCTGACAGGATGCAGATAAAGTTTCTTATTCTTTGCACCTCTCAGAGTTATTGGCACAGGGAAAAAGCAGCTTCACATAGTGAGATTGAGGGCATGGAATAACTGACGGCTCATCAAAGTTTACATAAGATCAGTCTGATTTCGTAAAGTTGCTGTTGCTCTCGGCAGGTTTCAGGTGAACAGTCAGGCAGCTTGTCGCTATTGTTTCACAAAGCTGTTTTATTTGCTCTATCTCTGTGAGGTAACAATATAAAATGTGTGCACATGCAAAAATACCATGTGATTCATGAAACATGAACACCAGCTTGGCTCTTACCGTCATGTGTTTGTTAATGGACTAGAATAAATTCAAACAACAGGTACTTTGCATGTCTGCAGGAAGATACAGAAAAACAGAAAAGTGTCAGAAACATTTAAACAGAAGTTTTCAGGTGAGATTTAAAGATGCTGAGTCTTGATGAGGTTCCCAGATTCTCCAGCATCTGTGGGTTAATAAAAGCTTTGAAAAGTAGTACTCAGTAGTATCCCGTGACACAGCCCGGTCCTCATCGTTTGTTCATATGTGTCACCTGAGGCTCCTAAACTGTTTGTTTGGGATGAACGAGTTCAGGTGAGAAACAGAGTTCACATATATTCGTGTGTGAACTCTGTGAATAAAGCTGAACATACACAGAAAAAGATGAACTTGGATTGATGAGGAGGACAGACAGTGCACAATCAATATCTGCTTTACGACTAGCCTGTCTCTGTCTACCTGTCTGCTCACCTGTCTCTCTTTACCCCCTTTCAGTGGCTGGAGTCCATTGAAGTGACAAAATCGGCTCTCCAGCAGAAAATGTTGGACATCGAGAGTGAGAAGGTGAAAGACAAAGTGTATCTGGGCTCTGTTGGGACTTTTTTATACCTGCTGAAATCATGTGATCTGATCTGTGGTCTGGTCAATGACACTAGATCCATCTGAATTATCAGGCTAAAATAAGTGCTCTGTGGTGAGTCGGTCCAGTAAGAAGAGCGCAGTGATTGCAAGCTGGACAGGAAGCTTTTAGTTTCAACTCTTTCATATGTCGGAGTTTGTTTGTACAGAAAACATTAAAAGGCCTTAGTGATTTGTAAAGTAGCAGTATCCATGTTGGGAAGTTGTTGTCTGAGGTGAATAAATGTGATGTCAGTGAAGATGCTGTTGCTTTCTAGGAGCTGTTCAGTAAGCAGAAAGGTTACTTGGATGAAGAGCTGGACTACAGGAAGCAGTCGATGGATCAGGCCCATAAGGTCAGTGAATAGCTGGACCTGTACTGTGGAGAGGTGAACCAAATAACTGAGAGCAAGTCTTTGAGCCTGTTCTGATATCATTGGCCCATTGATCAGTGGGCTTTGATCAATGGTTGTCAATCAATGGCCATGACAATTTGCATATTAATAATCAAGAAAATGATGGCCCATCGTTCATTCAGTGGTGCTCGTTTCGGTCATTGTGCAAATGTCCTGTTTATAAGGTTGGGAAAACCTGCACCTGGATGAGTGACGAAATGTTTCTCCCACTGAAAACATCCAGATGAACAGGATCAACATTTTGGGATTTCCTTAGCTGGATGATTGAGCATGCATCAAGACATCATTGACCAACAACAATGAGAGCGCTGAACTCTGATCAAAAATGTTTCTTTGATCCAGAGGATCCTGGAGCTGGAGGCCATGTTGTTTGAGGCTCTGCAGCAGGAAGAGGAATCCAGGATAGAGGGATTAAAGATGGAGGGTCGACTGTCTGAGAGTCTGACAGAGGGAGAGAGAGAGGAGCTGAGGAGAGCCATGGACCAGTGGAAACGAACTGTGATGTGTGAGCTCAGAGAGAGAGATGCCCAAATTCTTCGAGAGCGGATGGAACTACTGCAGCTCACCCAACAGGTAAACCACTGAAATGAGCACAGGTACACTATTATGATTTCTCCTTTGTGGTCTGTAATCAATGATGTTGTGTTTGTCAGAGGAACAAGGAGCTGGAAGAATTTATAGAAGCACAGAAACGACAGATTAAAGAGCTGGAAGAGAAGGTAAAGACAAATAGAACAGAAACCTATGTAAAAAACTGCTTCCTTTGACATCGACAGATTCTGCACTGCTTTCTTCTTCTTTCAGTTCCTTTTCCTGTTTCTCTTCTTCTCTTTGGCCTTCATCCTATGGTCCTAACAGCCGCAGGTTGGTCATTCTTTCCCAGGTGTGCAGAGTTTACCTGTTGGATCTCAGTGTAATAAAATGTTTGCTCTGCTTTAGTGTGTGCAGACCACCACAGTCCAGCAGCTGAGTGGCCAGGTCAGCTCAGTCTGGATCAGACCAGGAGGACTCGAAAGGATTCCTGGAACCAGCAGCTCACCAACCGAGGGTCTATGGGTTCTCTGTTGCCAGCCAATCAGAGCAGAGCCCAGCTGTCAGCTGGCTCTCAAACTATCCTGTTACACCTTCCTAGAATGCCACTGTGCTGTCTCAGACATGGCTGATAGCTTCGTTTCAGCTTGCTGATGTTCAGCTAAGTAAAAGAGTCTGGCCCAAACTGGTGTTGGACTCTTACTAGCTAAACTAGGTGACACCCTATATGATTAGCTTAGGTCGCTGATTTTGAAGTTGTCAGATGGGGTTGGTTCAGTAACCTGTGACAGATGCGTGAGCTCAGCAGACTTAGGCTGAAGAGCAAAAGCTCTATAAGAACTAGACATAAAAACATCAGAAACCAGCCTGACAGAAGTTTAGTTCAATAATTCTTTGTTCTGATTGGCTGTTCCACCTGAAGAGCAGACAGTGAATTTAGCTCCTCCCGCTTTATTCACAGAGCTAAGGTCACACCTGGTTCGTCTACAACAGAAGAAGGACCTCCACAATGTCAGGAGGTCTGTTAGGAGATAAGAGTGAAGTGAAGTGGTCCAGATAAACCAGGTTCAGGAGGTCCAGATAGACCAGGTTAACCAGGTCCACACAAACCAGGTTCATGAGGTCCAAATAAATCAGGTTCAGGAGGTCCAGATAGACCAGGTTTACCGGGTCCACATAAACCAGATTCATGATGTCCAGGCACACTAGGTTCACCAGGTCCACACAAACCAGGTTCACTGGCTTCTGGTTGAATACCGCATCAATTTCAAGATACTTTTGTACACATTCAAGGCTACTCATCATCTCTCGCCTTCATACCTCTCTGACCTGGTTCAAATCACCATTCCTTCTCCGTATCTCAGATCCTCCTCCTCTCTTTCTCTTTCCATCCCTTCCCCCCGGCTAGCCACCGTGGGGTGCGGGGCTTTCTGTTGCTCTGCCCCCCGTCTTTGGAACTCCTTTCCTCCTGAGATAAGAAACATCACTTCCCTCCCTCTTTAAGTCCAGATTTAAAACTCACCTATTCACATTAGCCTATTCCACATAAATCTTTCCATCCTGCTACTTTAATTTATTTTATCTATTTGCTCAACGTTTTATCCTTATTATTTTTTTAAATTGTTATGTTTGTTGTTGTTATTGCTTGTGTACAGTGTCCTTGAGTGTTTTGAAAGGCGCTTTCTTGAATAAAATGTATTCATTCATTCATTCATTATTCACGAGGTCCAGATAAACCAGGTTCATGAGGTCCAGGCACACCAGGTTTACCAGGTCCACACAAACCAGGTTCATTAGGTCCGAGCAAACCAGGTTCATGAGACCCAGATAAATCAGGATCAGGAGGTCAAGATAGACCAGGTTTACTGGGTCCAGACAAACCAGGTTGATGAGGTCCAGGGACACCAGGTTCACCAGGTCCACACAAACCAGGTTTATGAGGTGCAGATAAACCAGGTTCAGGAGGTCCAGACAAACCAGGTTCACCAAGTCCAGGCAAACCAGGTTCATGAGGTCCAGACAAACATGAGGTCCGACAAACCAGGTTCAGGAGGTCGAGATAGACCAGGTTAACCAGGTCCACACAAACCAGGTTCATGAGGTCCAGATAAACCAGGTTCAGGAGGTTGAGATAGACCAGGTTAACCAGGTCCACACAGACCAGGTTAACCAGGTCCACACAGACCAGGTTCAGGAGTTCCAGGCACACAAGGTTCACCAGGTCCAGATAAACTAGGTTCAGGAGGTCTAGATTAACCAGTCTCACCGGGTCCAAACAAACCAGGTTCATAAGGTGCAGGCAGACCAGGTTCATGAGGTCCAGATAAACCAGGTTCATGAGGTCCAGGCACACCAGGTTCACCAGGTCCACACAAACCAGGTTCATGAGGTCCACACAAACCACGTTCATGAGGTCCACACAAACCAGGTTCACCGGGTCCAGACAAACAAGGTTCAGACTGTGTTTAATTTGATGGAGAAAAGCACAGCAGTAGTCTCTGATCTTGAGGTGCTAGAGATCCTGGAATTAGGTCCTGGAAATGACTCCCAATATGTTTCTGTTCCTAAATCCATATCTAAATAATTTCACAGAACTAAAACTAAACTATATCACAATATATAATATATGATTGATTAGTATTATATGAAATGATGCACCTTTTCACTTTACACTGAAGTTACCTGATATTGTTAAATAAAAAGTTTAATTATAAAAAAGCTAAAGACTTTGTATTTTGGTTAATACCTACGTTACTTTAATATTTTTAAAGCTTTTGTTTCTTTTGGGTTTCTGCTAGCAACCATATTTGACTTCAAGTTCTACACTTTGTCATTTTGACCATTTACCATTTCTCTGAGTTATCCTCAGTGTTCAAATGAAGCAGGATCAGAATCTGTTGTTTTAAAAGTTGCATCCTGCTGTTGTACTTTTATTATTCCAGATGATATTTTTCTATCCCTGCTGTGAGTCTAAACACTGAACATCTGAAGAGTTGGCGATTAAAAATGGAAACCGAACAAGGAGCAGTCTGTGTTTTGTTGCTTATGTCGGATTATTGAGTCCGAGTGCATTTTCACCAGAATAATCCGATCCAAATCAGTTCAGCATCATTCAAAGACCAGTAATTCACAACAACAGTCAACTAAATATACTTTAATAAGGTAAAGACGACACAAAATTAGTCAGAGCACCTATATAAGCATCAATGGTGACAGTGGGAAGAAAAAACTAGAATAGAATAGAATAGAATAGAATAGGATAGAATAGAATAGAATAGAATAGAATAGAATGCCCTTATTTCTGAATGAGTCCTCATCGTTTGTTCATATTGTTCATATGTTCAAAAGAATGCCTACCTTTCCAAGATTTTGGCCATAAAAGGAAGTTTAGAGATCGGCCTATAGTTTGAAAGAACATTAGGATCAAGGTTACTTTCTTGATAACAGGTTGCACAACAGCATGTTTGAAGGCAGGCGGAACGCAGCCTGATAACAGATAGGAGTTCATTAGGAGTAGGATACAGGGTCCAATGATGTTCAGAGCATCCTTAATAATACGGGAAGGAAGAATGTCGTGGCGGGAGATAGAACTTTTCAGTTAATTTATTATTTCCTTAAGAGTCGGGAGAGTAACAGGATGAAACTGTTGAAAGACTGTTGAGCATTCAGAATTTAGATTTTGGTTTGCTGCTGATAGATTTGGGGCCCTTAGTGCTGAGATTTTATCTATAAAATAATTTAGGTATTTTTCACAGAGAGCTGGGGAGGCCTCCGTCAAAGTGGCAGAGGAAGGGTTAATCACTGAATTGGGATTTGTGGCTATTAGTTGCAATGATTTCCGACAGGAAAGAAGCTTTTGCGACTTTAACAGCCTTCTGATATTTCAAACGGCAGTTCTGCAAAATGTCCAAGGAAATCTGGAGTTTGTCTTTTTTCCATCTCCTTTCGGCTCGGCGGCATTCACGTCTGAGAGTGTGGGTGGATTCATTCAGCCAGGGTTGGCGATTAGGTTTAAAGCATTTAGTCTTTAAGGGAACCACAGTGTCCAAGGTAGAGGTACATATAGATATAAAGGAATTAGTGAGTTCATTTACCGGTGTAGTTGTCTTACAATTATCATCATAAAAGGCAGAGTTAGTCAAGGCCGTGGAAAAATGGACGATTGCTTCAGGATTAATCTTGCGTACTTGGTACAGGGTGTGGAATTAAGTTTTTAGCAAAAGCAAAAGAGCAATGGCTGTCAGAAACAGGAATACACCCAGGCCAGGAGGGGGAACACAGGGCTTGGTTTCGTGCAGCGGTGCTGGCAGGGTTGCCCAAACAAGTTAGAACTGATTTAGAGAAGAATCCAGACTTTGCTGTTGCAGATTCCACACAATGGTGTGACGCTTGGTGCATTGATGCTGGCCCGTCAATGCACCAAAGCAGCGACAACCTGCGGGGAATTGGGGGGCTGCTAGACCATTCAGAGGGCGTGGTGGATCCGCTGGGAGAGGACAAAGGGCTCGTGGCGCGGGAAATCCCAGTAACACGTCCTGGAATGCCTGTTTGAGATGTGGAGTGGAAGGACATTGGGCACAAGACTGCCCTGAACCGCCCGAAACCCAGGCACGCAGAGCTTCAAGAGGAAGACGTGCATACAGAGGAGGACACCAAGCTCCAAACCCAGGTGCAGCGCCAGTCGCCCAGTATCCAGTGGCTGACTGGGGCTGGGAGGGGGAGCAGTACTGACGGAGCCCTGAGAAACCGGACAGCGTGGGGATGGCAGATCCCATGCTGTCAATGACCGTGGAAGGAACACAACTGACCTTCCTGGTGGACACTGGAGCAACTTACTCAACACTGAGAGCCACACCAAACAGTGCAATACTCTCCAACCACACTGTGAGTGTAGTGGGTTTTTCTGGGGTTCCTATGACTCTGCCACTAACTGATCCAGCACTGACAAAGCTGGGAAAACAGACTTTGAAACACCGATACGTGGTGTCCCCACAAGTGCCTGTAAATCTCATGGGCAGGGATCTGCTCGTGAAACTGGGAGCCACTATCATGTGTTCTGCAGATGGACTGACTGTTACTCTTCCAGGAGGAAAAGAGTTCCCGTGCCTGGGGACACATTCCAAGATTCAATACCTGGTGCAAAACTCTGAACAAGCTACAGCCGACATTTACTGGGGACGGCTAGTAGAAGACGGCATTCTGAGACACTACCAGCTGTGGAAACCCTGGATCATGAGCCTGGCCCTCTACACCCCGCCGCGCGATCCTTACCACGTCACTCTCTTTTATGACAGGGACGATGATGACATGTACTGAGAAAACTTCCAATCTGACCTTGAAGGTCAAATTTGGAACGTGCGTTGCCATAATATCTATGTCGGCCCGGAAGGAGTAGCAGCGGCTGTGAAATTGACGGACGAACAACTGCCTTGGTACGAGATGGGATCAGACTCATGTCACATTGGTGGTCCATGTAGGTCATCAGGCAAGAGAAATGGGACCAATGGTCAAGCGGGCGCTGGATAACGCTTGGTGGCAAAGCACTCAGATTCCAAATGTGTGGTACGCGCTGAAGTGTAAGACGTACCGAATCACCTGTCTGTCTAACGACGCAGTGGTTTTAGAACATCAGAACATCATCCTCAGTCCCAAGGGAAAGTAGAGAAAATGAACCTAAATTTGAAGAACAAATTGGCTAAAATCTGCGCGCAGACGGGGTTAAATTGGCTTGCAGCCCTGCCAATTGCTTTGATGACCATAAGATGTTCTGTTAACCAATCCACAGGTTTCACACCCTACGAGCTGTTGACAGGAAGACAGTTTCTGGCACCCTGGACAGTGGTCCCGGTGGAGCAGCCCACAAAAAGTAACAGGTCTCATGCTGAATATTTTAATGAGTTGAAAGCTCTTGTGTCCAGTTTCACAAAACAGGTTACCTCTGGAAGACCCACAGCAGAAAGGGAGGTCCCAGATGCAAAAGCGGTGTGGCTGAAGGTCATTAAACGGAAGTGGAAAGAGCCCCGCTGGACCGGTCCGTACGAGGTGACTGCCCGGATGGCCACAGCGGTCTGACTGAAAGGGAAAGGCGACACCTGGTTCCACTGGACGCAGTGTGCTGCAGCAGACAAGAGCTTGTTGAAGGAAAACCCGGCTTCACCAAACACAGGTGGTAACGAAAATCAGAGCCAGAATAAATCCTCTCACCTGTGCAACGGGCCGACCAGTACTCCACCTGGAAGGCCGAAGCAAGAAGAACAGCCCAGGAGGAGATCGCCACTCCAGCAGAAAGGAGTGGTAACAAATTGAGGAGAAAGGAAGGAGTAAAGTCTTATGCTAAAAGCACAAATTTCACACAACACAATGCACCCACACGAATCAGATACACGTAATGGGACACGTGAAGAGAAGAAATTGGTAAAAATGCTTCTCGCAACCACATGCTTGTTATATCAGATAATATTAGTTATGGCCGTGTGTTTTCTCGTATATATTTTGCAGACCGCCCCACGTGACCTGTCTGAGCACGGAGGCCAGTCCAGCCCAGCACCTACTGAGAAACTGAATACTGAGATGTGGCCGTTGAAAAGACCAAAGCGTGAGGTGTCAGGTAAAGGGGATGGTTGTCTCAGCACATATAATGGCATAGAACTGGACTACGTTAAAGGGTCCACAAGCTCATACACGTTTGATTGGTGTGAAGTGATTAATTGCAAAGGAGCAAACAGCAGCTGGAGGGGATATGATGAGTGGGTTTGTAGCCACCGTGATATATGCACGAGGGGAGGGAACCCTCACTCCAGCCGGGGAATCCGCCCTGTACTGGCGTCATATACTGCAGGGCAGTGGTGCGCTCCCAGCTGGAGGAATGTGGAAAGTTGGACCGGAGTAGGGTGGCAGCCACATGTGCCTGAAGGATTGAAGGGAATAGCAATTCAGAGGGATTTTTCTGCGTCTCAGAACCCTATCACTCTTTCCCTGGGTCCCTGGGACTCTCTGCCCAGGTCAGATAGTCAGGGAGGCGTGTTCTACCTGGCAATTGGGGTAGATGTGTCAGGAACAGATCCAATAGGGGTAGTTAGAATAAACTTAGTCAATGCAAAGCCCAAGCCAGTAATACACATGACTAACAATGTAACAAACTCTGTCACAAACATTACAGGAAAAGGAGGGAACGGGTCGTCAACCGTCACACCAGAGGAACAAGAACCAAAAGACAGACGAGTCCTGACGGTCGATTATACTAGGTTGAAGCCTCAGGACTTAATCGAGCGCGCCACCGGTTTCAGTGACAGTAACCTTTGGCTGGACTGGGTGGCTCAAAATGCTAAAGAACAACAGGTATCTAACTGTGTTGCTTGTGCTTCAGCTAGGCCGCGTTTGTTTACAGAGCCCGCACCACTGTATCCGGAGGACAAGTGGGGCTACGACTGTATGCTGCGACTTACTAGGGAAGCGGTGAGTGCTGGCAACTGTTCAATCTTGGCCAGCCTCTTCCCACCAATTGACAAGCAGACACAGATAGGACCATTCATGACCAGAAAAGACAACTACACGTGCTTTAAGTTCTCTACAGATAAGACAAGATACAAGCTGGGAGAGATTGACCCTAGCTGGTGCACTGTGACACTCACAGGAAGGACCACTAACAATAGGAATGACTCAAGCACAGTAATTGGAACATGGGCAAGAAGTGGGTTATATTATTACTGTGGGCAGAAAACTATTTTGGTTCGTGTACCTATGGGAAGTGTCGGGATGTGCGCAATGGTGAGACTAGGAGCCCCACTGATGCTGATTGGGAATAAAGTAAAAGTCATACCACAAAGAGAAACACGCACATTGGCAGCCAGACGCAAGAGACACATTTTGGCAAAGAGGGGTATACAGGGGGCACAAGCATACGACCCCAGGGTGGACTCGCCCACGTGGATTGACTCAATAGGAGTGCCCAGGGGAGTTCCCGATGAATATAAACTAGCGGATCAAGTAGCCTCGGAATTTGAAAGCATATTCATATGGGTAACGCCAAATAAGAATGTGGACAGAAAAAACTATGTTCATTACAATGTGCTGAGACTCTCAAACCTAACCAGAGATGCCATGGAGGGATTAGTGGAACAATTGGGCCCGCCTTCATTGATGGGAGTCCAAAATCGGATGGCCCTTGACATGTTGTTGGCGGAAAAAGGGGGCGTGTGTGCCATGTTCAGTGACCAGTGCTGCACCTTCATCCCCAACAACACTGCCCCAGATGGCTCGGTTACCCGAGCCCTGGAGGGCCTTAAAACTCTGTCTAGAACCATGCATGAACATTCAGGGATTGAGAATCCCTTTGAGGGCTGGATGACATCCGTGTTCGGGCAGTGGAAAGGGTTCGTGATTTCTGCAATGCTTTCTATCGCTGCTTTTCTAGGAATTTTGGTCACCTGTGGGTGTTGTCTCATTCCTTGTGTCAGAGGATTGTTGGAAAAGGTAATTACGAGGGCAGTGGACCCCGGAGCGGTGACCCCGGTGTCCATGATGCCATTGCTGGACATGGAAGCAGCTGAGTGGGCCGAGGAGTGACACAACACACAGTATGGTGACCTCTTGTGGTTAAGAGGTCAAAAGGAGGAATTGTGGATGTTTTACTGCTACAATATAATCTACAGCATTAACATTGCATTAACAATATCACATACAATATCACTCTGACATCCCACCTGATGAAGACCCTGGAGCGGTTGGTCCTGGCTCAGCTTCGGCGCCTTGTGAGCTCATCACTGGACCCACTTCAGTTTGCCTACCAGCCTGGCATTGGAGCGGATGATGCCATCATTCACCTCCTACATCGTTCCCTCGCTCACCTGGAGACCGCTGGGAGCACTGTGAGAATCATGTTCTTTGATTTCTCCAGTGCCTTCAACACTATTCTTCCCTCGGTTCTGAAGGACAAGCTGGAGAACTCTGGAGTGGACCATCACCTCACTACCTGGATTTTGGACTACCTCGCCGACCGACCACAGTATGTGAGGACTCAGGGCTGTGTGTCGGACAGGGTCGTCTGCAGTACGGGGGCCCCACAGGGAATGGTTCTGGCTCCGTTCCTCTTCACCATCTACACTGCAGACTTCTCCCACAACTCCACCCAGTGCTTCCTGCAGAAGTTCTCTGATGACTCTGCAATAGTCGGCCTCATCACTGATGGGGACGACAAAGAGTACAGAGGACTGACTCAGGACTTTGTGGACTGGTGCCAGCTGAACTACCTCCAGATCAATGCCAGTAAAACCAAGGAGCTGGTGGTAGACTTCCGCAGGCACAAACATCCTCCACTGCAACCACTGAACATCCAAGGTATGGACATTGAGGCTGTGGACAGCTACAGGTACCTTGGTGTTCATCTGAGCAACAAACTGGACTGGACTCATAATTCAGACGCCCTCTGCTGCGGAGACTCAGGTCGTTTGGAGTGGAGGGCCCACTCCTGAAGACCTTCTATGACTCTGTGGTGGCCTCAGCCATCTTTTATGATGCGGTCTGCTGGGGTGGCAGCATCTCTGCTGGGGACAGGAAGAGACTGAACAGGCTGATCAGAAGGGCCAGCTCTGTTCTAGGATGCCCTCTGGACCCAGTGGAGGTGGTGAGTGACAGGAGAATGGCGGCTAAGCTGTCATCCCTGTTGGACAACATCTCCCACCCCATGCATGAGACTGTGACAGCACTGAGCAGCTCCTTCAGTGGGAGACTGCGGCACCCACGGTGTGGGACGGAGAGATTTCGCAGGTCTTTCCTCCCCACTGCTGTCAGACTCCACAACAAAGACTTTAACTGATCAAACACACATATCCACACATGTGCAATAACACTAATGTGCAATAATCTTTTCTGGCATCGTTGTATTTTTACTCAGTTGTATATAGCATTTGTATTCTATTTTTATCTTATTGTATATTTTATTCTATTTTATTCTACTGTATATAGTAATTTATTTTATTCTATTCTGTACAGTTGTGTACTGTATTTATTCTTATTTTATTTTATTCTAATTTTTGCTTCATAACTTTTGCACTGTCCACTTCCTGCTGTGACAAAACAAATTTCCCACGTGTGGGACTAATAAAGGTTATCTTATCTTATCTTATCTTATCTTATCTTATCTTATAGCTTTAAGACGGCATTGAGACATTTAAACATACCGACACCATATTAACCTTTATTACAGATGCAGGTATAACCATTTTTATATTTTTATATCTTTATACACACATTGCAGTTCTGTGCTTATAAAAGAGTTGAAGCTCGCCCAAGTAATTAAAGGTCAAAAGCTTCGTTCGGCGTGAGGTCCGGACGATCTATTGGATAAGTGGCTTAGAGCTGAAGAAAGATCGCACACATGCTTACAAAACACATATATACCACATATAACCTAGAAACAGGCCTGAGCAGAGGCCTGAATGTATTCAGCAACATGTTGCACTAGAGTTTACTTGACAACAGGTGACAGAAGGAGAGGACCAGTCCATGGGGACCTCAAAGGCCTGAGACCATTGCCTTATTTGGAAGAAGATGCCAGAAAGGGGAACTTCTGTGTCTGCATTTATCTCTTAAAATTGATCATTGTCTGTAAAAGAGGCAAATAATGTTCTTAAGATGCAAATTATGTGCTTGTAAACGCAAGAGGGGGCGTTATAATACCCTGATGATATAAAAGCAATCTGAAGTGTATTTTGGGCGGAGATCCATGCTGATTGTGTGCAGTAATTATCTCCCCGCGCGTGTGTTCAAATAAAATCATTGTTTTGACCCAACCCTTCTGGATTATCATTGTTTTGATTTGAATCCGCAACAAGGGAGTCCTCACAGTTCAACTTCACATTACATATTTCGACATTAAACATAACTGGGAAGTGGTCCGAAATTCCAGCATTGCTGATATCCATAATGCAAATGTCCAAGCCATATGACAGTACGAGATCAAGCGTGTGGCCTTTAATGTGCGTTGGTTTGCTTACCCACTGAGTGAGATTAAAAGAGTCAACGAGAGCCAGAAAATCCTTGACCAGCGGGTCTGATTCACAACAAACATGAATGTTAAAATCACTGGTAATAAGAATACTGTTGTAACTTAAAAAAGATTACCTAAAAGATCGGCGAACTCACAAATAAAATTAAATTTTGGCGGTCGGTACACAACAGCACAGAGGATCGAGGGGGCACAGTTTAACTCCAGTAGCTGCACTTCGAAGATGGAGGGCAAGGTAGGAAGCAAAAGCCACGCTTGGAATTTGTTTTTAAAAACCGAGGCTAGCCCTCCACCTCTGCCCGAGATTCTAGGAGTGCTAAAAAAGGCACATTGCGGTGGAAGAAGTTCCGAAAGGGAAAAGGACTCACCAGGGCGAATCCAGGTCTCCGTCAGAAATAAGAAGTCCCGCCCAGACAAGAGAAAAAAGTCATTAACCACAAAGGATTTATTCGCCAGTGACCTGGTGTTTAGCACAGCCATCTGGATCGTGGTCTTATTGTTTCTTGGAGTATGCCTCAGCAGGCGTAGATTGCTGTGGTTCACGCCACCTCCACAGCCCCGCATCCAACTCCGAGCAGGTAGAAACTCAACCGGTAAGTCCGAGTGGGCATGCTGTCTGACATGACGGGTGATGGCGAAACAGTCTGAAAGTAGTCTGATCCCGGGAGGAAAGTAGGGTGCGTAAGTGTAGATAGGAGGGAGATATTTTGCTGCTATTGTTTATAATCATCATCATTACCATTGCATTAATAATTAATATTGATATTGCATTCAGATGTTTAAACATACTGGTATCATGTTAACCTTTATTACAGGTGCAGTTATAACCACTTTAAACTGTTGAGTTGAATTTATAATCTTAAATGCTTTTGAATGCTTTTTATAATCTTAAATGTTTATATGCAGATTACATTACTTATAAAAGAAAGGCCTAACTCTGAGTACAATCTGTGCCAAAGTAGACAGGAAGTGCAGGCTTTTGAGCGTGCTTGTGAAAGTGAAACTAAAGCAGAATCTAAGTGTAAGTTACTTTGAGGAGCTGTTTGGATGATGCTATTTGAATAACCAGGTTATTCATTATTGTCTTCTATTCATTTATATCTTTTGATTAAGCTTTTAGTAGAGGTGCTTGATTAAAACATTTATTCAATAGATTACATATACATAGTTTCAGTTCGGTTATTACACATATGAGAGTGGCTTCTGTCTCTGTCTGGTGAGAGGTCAGGAGCTAGTCGGCAAGGTGAGACAGAGTGCGCTGCTTTTCGGTCTGGTTACTACCGTTTATGTCAGAACCGGTGCCATGACACCGGTACCCATCCCTAGTCCAGTGTTAGATGATTCAGTGGACGGAGGCTCAGCGGAGTTTGACAGTCATAGGAAATTAGTGCAGTAACATCCAGAAAGCATACAGAAAGCAAAATAGCAAACAATAAACAGAGCTCGGGGAGATGGAGACGGCTTGCCATGCACACTGGCGCCATCTTGTTGCAGAGATTCTCAGCTGATTCTCATGACACAGAGTCATAAAGATAGGGACAAAAGCATTCGGATTTTCCCAATCTGTTTGCACGCTATGCAAACTGGTAGGGGTCGAATTCTGGGGGGAGGTAATCCTTGATGTGCTGAAGGACTAGTCTCTCAAAGCATTTTATGATTACCGGCGTGAGGGCCACAGGGCGGTAATCGTTCAGGCTGGTGATGGGAGACTTCTTCGGCACTGGGATGATTGTGGTTGATTATAGACAGGATGGGATGGCTGCCTGGTCCAGTGAGAGGTTGAAGAGTCTGGTGAAGATGAGGGTGAGCTGGTGGGCACATGCTCTTAGCACCTTGCCAGGTACTCCGTCTGGACCAGCCGCCTTCCTGGGGTTCACTGCTAGGAACACGTCTGACATCGTGCTCCATTACAGTGAATGGAGCGGTGCAGGAACCAGGTGAGGATGAGGATGGGACCAGGGCTGAAGCAGATGAGTGCTGCTGTTGTGGTGTTTCAAAGCGGGCGAAGAAGCTGTTTATTTCCTCTGCCAGCTGCACACTCAGGTTTTCTGTTTTCACAGCCTCTGTGGTTGATGTGTCTTGGTGGCGCTGTCACTTGGTGTTCGCTCGCTTTGTGGTAGAGTATCACTTCCTGTTCCTGTTCAAACACAGTGGTGTTTCTGAGTAGCTTTACTGCTTAGCAATTTAATTTAAATCTTTTGATACATCCCTTTTTCATAGTATAATCTTAACGTGCTTCATCTGAATCACCCTTTCTGTGTGCTCACTACCTAATTTATAGCCAAAGTATTCACTCACTGTCTCTTTACTGTTTCGCTAGCTTAGCTCGTAGCCGACTCATTAGCACCATGGCTACTTCACCTGTCCCTCCTGCACTTTCCTGCTCATTGTGTCAGATGTTTAGTTACTCCTCGGCCTCCTTTAGCAGTAATGATACCTGTAACAAATGTAGCATATTTGCAGCTCTGGAGGCCAGGATTACTGAATTGGAGACTCGGCTTCGCACCCTTCATTCACCCGTAGCTAGCCAGGCCCCTGTAGCTGGTGCAGCTGAAGATAGCGCAGGCCCCGCTAGCTGTTCCCCGGCAGACCCCAAGCAGCTGGGGAAAGAGGGCGGCTGGGTGACGGTGAGGAGGAAGCATAGTCTTAAACAGAAGCCCCAGGTACACCACTAACCTGTTCATGTGTCTAACCGTTTTTCCCCACTCGGCGACACACCCGCCGGGGGTCAAACTCTGGTAATTGGTGATTCTGTTCTCAGACATGTGAAGCTAGAGACACCGGCAACCATAGTCAATTGTCTTCCAGGGGCCAGAGCAGGCGACATTGAAGGAAATTTAAAACTGCTGGCTAAGGGTAAACGTAAATACAGTAAGATCATAATTCACGTCGGCAGTAATGACACCCGGTTACGCCAATCGGAGGTCACTAAAATCAATATTGAATCGGTGTGCAACTTTGCCAAAACAATGTGGGACTCTGTAGTTTTCTCTGGTCCCCTCCCCAATCAGACCAGGAGTGACATGTTTAGCCGCATGTTCTCCTTAAATTGCTGGCTGTCTGAGTGGTGTCCCAGAAACGATGTGGGCTTCATAGATAATTGGCAAACCTTCTGGGGGAAACCTGGTCTTGTTAGGAGAGATGGCATCCATCCCACTTTGGATGGAGCAGCTCTCATTTCTAGAAATATGGACCAATTTATTAAACCCCCCAAAATATGACTATCCAGAGTTGGGACCAGGAAACAGAGTTGCAGTCTTACACGCCTCTCTGCAGCTTCTCTCCTCCTGCTACCCCCCCCAAAAATCCATCTCCATTGAGACTGTGTCAGCTCCCAAACAGACAAAAAACAAACTAAAAACCAGCAATAAACAACTTAAACATAAAAAATCACAAAGAAAGAACAATACAGTATCCACATCTGAACCAAAGAGTAAAACAGTGAAATGTGGATTATTAAATATTAGGTCTCTCTCCTCCAAGTCTCTGTTAGTACATGACTTAATAATTGATCAACAAATCGATTTACTCTGCCTTACAGAAACCTGGTTGCAGCAGGATGAGTATGTTAGTTTAAATGAATCAACACTCCCGAGTCATTCTAACTACCAGAAACCTCGAAGCACAAGCCGAGGGGGCGGTGTGGCAGCAATTTTTCACACCAGCCTATTAATTAACGAAAGACCAAGACAGACTTTTAATTCATTTGAAAGCCTGATGCTTAGCCTCGTCCACCCCAGCTGTAAAACTCAGAAACCAGTCTTACTTGTTATCATCTATCGTCCACCTGGGCCTTACACAGAGTTTCTCTCTGATTTCTCAGACTTTTTATCTGATTTAGTGCTCAGCTCAGATAAAATAATTATTGTGGGTGATTTTAACATCCATGTAGATGCTAAAAATGACAGCCTCAACATCGCATTTAATCTGTTATTAGACTCAATTGGCTTCTCTCAAAATGTAGAAGAACCCACCCACCATTTTAATCACACTCTAGATCTTGTTTTAACATATGGCATAGAAACTGAACATTTAACAGTGTTTCCTGAAAACCCTCTGCTGTCTGATCATTTCCGGATAACATTTACATTTACAATAATTGATTAAACAGCAGTGGAGAGTAGACTTTATCACAGTAGATGTCTTTCTGAAAGCACTGTAACTAAGTTTAAGAATATAATCCACCCACTGTTATCATCTTCAATGCCCTGTACCAACATAGAGCAGAGCAGCTATCTGAACGCTACTCCAACAGAGGTCGATTATCTTGTTAAGAATTTTACCTCCTCACTACGTACGACTCTGGATACTGTAGCTCCTGTGAAAACTAAGGCCTCAAATCCGAAGTACCTGACTCCGTGGTATAATTCTCAAACACGTAGCCTAAAGCAGAAAACTCGTAAGCTGGAGAGGAAATGGCGTGTCACAAATTTAGAGGATCATCATTTAGCCTGGAGAAATAGTTTGCTGCTTTATAAGAAAGCCCTCCGCAAAGCCAGAACATCTTACTATTCGTCACTGATTGAAGAAAATAAGAACAACCCCAGGTTTCTCTTCAGCACTGTAGCCAGGCTGACAAAAAGTCTGAGCTCTACTGAGCCAACCATCCCTTTAACGTTAACTAGTAATGACTTCATGAACTTCTTCACAAATAACATTTTAATCATTAGAGAAAAAATTACCAATAATCATCCCACAGATGTAATATTATCTACAGCTACTTTTAGTACCATTGATGTTAAGTTAGACTCTTTTTCTCCAATTGATCTTTCTGAGTTAACTTCAATAATTACTTCCTCCAAACCATCAACATGTCTTTTAGACCCCATTCCTACAAAACTGCTCAAAGAAGTCCTGCCATTAATTAATTCTTCAGTCTTAAATATGATCAACCTATCTCTAATAATCAGCTATGTACCACAGGCCTTCAAGGTGGCTGTAGTTAAACCTTTACTTAAAAAGCCATCTCTAGACCCAGCTGTCTTAGCTAATTATTGGCCAATCTCCAACCTTCCTTTCATATCAAAAATCCTTGAAAGAGTAGTTGTCAAACAGCTAACAGATCATCTGCAGAGGAATGGCTTATTTGAAGAGTTTCAGTCAGGTTTCAGAGCTCATCACAGCACAGAAACAGCTTTAGTGAAGGTTACAAATGATCTTCTTATGGCCTCTGACAGTGGACTCATCTCTGTGCTTCTCCTGCTAGACCTTAGTGCTGCGTTTGATACTGTTGATCATAATATCCTATTAGAGCGATTAGAACACGCTGTAGGTATTACAGGTACTGTGCTGCAGTGGTTTGTATCATATCTATCTAATAGATTCCAATTTGTTCAAGTAAATGGAGAGTCCTCTTCACCCACTAAGGTCAATTATGGTGTTCCACAGGGTTCAGTGCTAGGACCAATTCTATTTACATTATACATGCTTCCCCTAGGCAGCATCATTAGAAGACATAGCATAAATTTTCATTGCTATGCAGATGACACGCAGCTCTATCTATCCATGAAGCCAGGTAACACACACCAATTAGTTAAACTGCAGGAATGTCTTAAAGACATAAAGACCTGGATGGCCGCTAACTTTCTGCTTCTTAATTCAGATCAAACTGAGGTTATTGTACTCGGCCCTGAAAATCTTAGAAATATGGTATCTAAGCGGATTCTGACTCTGGATGGCATTACCTTGGCCTCCAGTAATGCTGTGAGGAATCTTGGAGTCATTTTTGACCAGGACATGTCCTTCAACGCACATATTAAACAAATATGTAAGACTGCTTTCTTCCATTTGCGCAACATCTCTAAAATTAGAAATATCCTGTCTCAGAGTGACGCTGAAAAACTAGTTCATGCATTTATTACTTCCAGGCTGGACTACTGTAATTCTTTATTATCAGGATGTCCTAAAAACTCGCTGAAAAGCCTTCAGCTGATCCAAAATGCTGCAGCAAGGGTACTGACAGGGACTAGAAAGAGAGAGCATATTTCTCCTGTTTTGGCTTCCCTTCATTGGCTTCCTGTTAAATCCAGAATTGAATTCAAAATCCTGCTCCTCACATACAAGGTCTTAAATAATCAGGCCCCATCTTATCTTAATGACCTTGTAGTACCATATCACCCTATTAGAGCACTTCGCTCTCGCTCTGCAGGCCTACTTGTTGTTCCTAGAGTATTTAAAAGTAGAATGGGAGGGAGAGCCTTCAGTTTTCAGGCCCCTCTTCTGTGGAACCAGCTTCCAGTTTGGATTCGGGAGACAGACACTATCTCTACTTTCAAGATTAGGCTTAAAACTTTCCTTTTTGCTAAAGCATATAGTTAGGGCTGGACCAGGTGACCCTGAATCCTCCCTTAGTTATGCTGCAATAGATGTAGGCTGCCGGGGATTCCCATGATGCATTGAGTTTTTCCTTTCCAGTCACCTTTCTCACTCACTATGTGTTAATAGACCTCTCTGCATCGAATCATATCTGTTATTAATCTCTGTCTCTCTTCCACAGCATGCCTTTCATCCTGTTTTCCTTCTTTCACCCCAACCAATCACAGCAGATGGCCCCGCCCCTCCCTGAGCCTGGTTCTGCCGGAGGTTTCTTCCTGTTAAAAGGGAGTTTTTCCTTCCCACTGTCGCCAAAGTGCTTGCTCATAGGGGGTCATATGATTGATGGGTTTTTCTCAGTATTTATTGTTGTGCTATCTACTGTACAATATAAAGCACCTTGAGGCGACTTTTGTTGTGATTTGGCGCTATATAAATAAAATTGAATTGAATTGAATTGTATTCCCTGCCACACCTCCTGTGTGTTGTTGCTGGACAGGTGGAACTCTATCCTTCTTTGTGGTCTGTCTTGGATTTTTCCCCTTTTCAGGTCAGGTCGAGCAGCCTTGTACAGAGCTCTGTCACCCTACCTGAAGGCGGCATCGCGGGCTTTGAGGAATGTGCGGACCTCGAGGGTCATCCAGGGATTTTGGTTTGGGAAAACCCGAATGCTTTTGTCCACAGTCACATTTCCTATACAGAACTTGACATAGTCCAGTACTGATCCTGTGAAAGTTTCTGGTCTTGGTGTTCAAATATGTCCCAGTACACACAATATCAGATCCCATTTTCATAAGACATGAAAACATAACAGCCATGCGGTTCCTAGATATTGAAATGAAAGTGAAGATAGTCATGGCCTGTTTTGCAGTCCAAGTCCAACATTTGAGTATCTTGGGGTGGTGTTCATGAGTGAGGGGAGTGGAAGATTAAGTGAAGAAAGGTGGACCCGCCCACTCTGGTTGCGTTTCACGCCATCCTGGGAGGATTCTTTCTTAGTTCCGAAGGTTCTCTGTGTTTGTGCAGAAGAGTCAGCATCTTATTTTACATTCTGATGAAGATTTCCAAAGATCCTGCAGAACATTTTCATCAGAAACTTCCACTCACTTTAAACATGAAGTAGTTTCAGCCGTCTATCCCTCTCTCTTCCTTTTTTCTTTACTGTGTTTGGATCATCCAGTAACCTGATGTTTGTTGTTACAACCTTTGTTTACTTCCTGACTGCGGTCGCCCTGCATTCAGTTTAAGAACTCTGAACAGATACTCTGACTTCATTTTCAAAGATGAAAGCTTCATGTGGACATGAACTACAGACTTTGTTACAGTTCACTGACTGTGTGTGTGTGTGTGTGTGTGTGTGTGTGTGTGCGTGCGTGCGTGCGTGCGTGTGTGTGTGTGTGTGTGTGTGTGATTAGATGGACTAAATCTGACAGCCCAAGAAATCCAGTTCAAACTGCAGCAACTTCAGAGCATCAGCAGTAATGAGCACTGACTTGAGTGTGTGTGTGTGTGTGTGTGTGTGTGTGTGTCGGTCACGACCTTCGTCTGATTCAAAGCTGATAAAGTCAGAGATGATCAGTGAGTGAGGAGGTGTGAGTGTATGCAGAGCAGTAAAGATGAACTCCTGAGAGAGAAAAGGAGACAAAGGACAAACCTGTGAATCTGATTGGTAGAAGGTTTGTGTTCTCCTCTTCCTCCCTATTAATCTCAGTTTAGGCCCATGACCTCCTTTCTTCCCTTCTTCCTCCTCCACCTCCTCCTCATCTTGTCAGTTCGTTTATCGTCTGAGATCTTCATCCTCCCCGCCTCCTCCTCCTTTTCTTCTCTTGCTTGTTTCTGATCAGGTCACATCTCTCCAGGATGTCTGAGAGGAGGTGCTCCCCGGAGGATGACTGCTCTTCTCTCCTGTCGCGGCTCGGCTCAGACTCTCCTCGTCCTCGGATGAAGTACGGCGGGATGTTCTGCAATGTCGAGGGAGCGTTCGAGAACAAGACACTGAACTTTGAGTCGTTGGGTCCGCGGCCGCAGCGATGCCAAGCCACTCGCACCCGCAGCCGAGATGGAGGCCACGCCGCCAGAAGAGGAGGAGGAGAAGGAGGAGGACGGACGGTGGCGTTTCCATCTGGACACACCCGGGAAAATTGTGGCAAGAGAGAGGTTTGTATTATTTCTAGTGAATTGAAAATGTGAGTTCTGTTTAACCTTGTAATGCTCATATCCTGCTAATCTCACCCTTCAACCTTCACACAACTCAGAGTTACCGATCCTTAGATGGTGAGTGTTTATTTTGCTTCAGTCATTTGTTACAGATAAGTATAGTCATGTAACACATCCTTGATAAGACGACTTGAAACAACGTCGTAGCGTATTACAAAGTTGGAGTACAAATACTGCCATTCGTGGGCATACGGTTAGTGTGACCACAGGCTGTGGAGACTTCACTTCATTTCCTGTTTTTCTTCCTTCTACTTCAGTTTCTAGTGAAATGTCACAGACACAGTTCACGATTCAGTTTCACTTTAAAATAATTATTCAGCAATTCATATCCTCCCCGCGGTCACAGCAGACAGACCCCCCCCCCCACTACTCTTTGGGGTTCGGAATGAGATCATCACAAATTTGGTCCTTTGGATTGCAAGTTTAAATGTGGATGCTTCACCTGATCATCATTATCTCTGCACATTTAAAACACGGCCCACAGATATAGCTGCCTCAGTGTGACTCAGACGACGTCAGCAAACCACCAATAACTCCTCATATCTGCAAACTCAGATCATAACCACGGCTGGGCATAAAATATACACTTATCTTTACTTTTTAGAAGTAAAATTTTTAAAAAGACATTGCATTACTCATTCCCTTTCTGGGGAACAATGTACAAACAGGACTAAAAACCAGGAAATATTCCTGGGATGTTCAGTCCAAAGATAAATTAAAACTGTTTCGACTGAGAGTGTGACAAACCCGGCGATACAACTGACCATGAGGTCAGACTTGCTGTTCAGGATAAGGAGGACTTTTTTTCTTCCTGCCGTGGTGGCGTCTGATGGTGTACCGACAATAACAAATAAGGAAATTATGGGATGTTTGTGAATCTGCAGACACACACAGAAGATCCTTGGAGCTTCTTCGTCCTTTATGGAGTCATGTGAACTCGTTAGCTCGACGTATTCCAGATCTTTGAGTTTGATCTGTTACATCACGTTCTCATCCCTCGTGCAGTGAATCACAACGATTCATTGCTCTCAGAAGTTAGAGGCTGATTGTAGATTTGTTTCTTCTATCCTCTCATCACATAAATAATTAAAGACTTCATTCACTGTACTGTGATTACTGAGTGTACTACAGTAACACCTCCCTGAGTAATGCTATATTTTAGTACAATACTGAACTAAATATTAGGGATGGGCATCGTCGTGCCGCTCCCTACAGTACTGACTAAAAACTAAAGGAAGTGAGAACCTGAAACAAGGCTCAGCAGCAGCACTAAATATACCACACTCAGGTGTGGTATATTTAGGTATTAGAGAGGGGTTACTTGTGCAGAAATACTTTACATGTAAGGAAATATCAGTCTGATATCAGCGGCACATCAATCAGACACACAGATACGGTACCCCGACCCCAATCATTAAACCGAATCTCACACTAATTTACTTCAACAACCATGAAATACCAACCAACAACCACCAAACCCCAACCAACAACCACCAAACACCAACCAACAATCAACAACCACAAAACATCAACCAACAACCACCGAACACCAACCAACAATCAACAACCACAAAACACCAAACACCAACCAACAACCACAAAATACCAACCAACAACCACGAAATGCCAACCAACAACCACCAATCACCAAACAACAACCACAAACCAACAACCACCAAACACCAACCAACAACCATGAAACACCCACCAATAACCACGAAATTCCAAACACCAACCAACAACCACAAAATACCAACCAACAACCACCAAACACAACCACAAAACACCAAACCCCAACCAACAACCACCAAACACCAACCAACAGCCAACCAACCAAAAACCAAATACAAGCTAATAGCTACCAACCAGCAACCACCAAGCTGGATCATTGCAGAACCTCGATTATAATCTTTTTCAGCCGTTCTGTTGGAAATTTGCTGCTGTGCTTAAAATCATTGTCCTGTTGATTACCCAGTGTGGTCCAAGCTTCAGCTGTGGAACAGATGGCCTCACTTTTTGACTCTAGAATACTTTGGTGTAGAAAGGAGTTCGTGTTCCACTCAGTTTATCATCCCTCCACCACCGTACTGGCAGCTGGTATGAGGTATTTGTTTCCTCCAAATGATGGAGGTTTGTGTGTTTGAGCCTGCTGAGCTTATTTTACATTTATTCATTTATCATTTATTTTACATTTATTTATTAATTATGAAGAAGTGGAATAACGCAGCAAAGCAGGAACTGCAGGACTGTTTTGACTGCACTGATTGGACTGTTTTTGAAGCTGCAGCTGAGAACCTGGATGAGCTGACAGACACTGTGACATCATATATCAGTTTTTGTGAAGATGTGTGTGTGCCAACCAAGACTGTTTGCACATACAACAACAATAAACCATGATTCACTCCTAAACTCTAACATCTTCATTGGGCCCCCCCTAACCCTAACCCTAACCCCCTAACACCTACAGAAGCGGTGACAGGGCCCTGTACAAGCAAACCAGGAGCACACGGACCAAAGCAGCTAAAAAGATCTACTCCCAGAAGCTGAAAGAACTGCTCTCAGCCAACGACCCAGCTCTTGTTGAATACATTCTACTGCAGGTTTGAGACGGACAGACTCTCAAAACTCCCTTGTATGTGCTTGTGCATATACTTGGCCAATAAATGTGATTCTGATTCTGAGACTGCAAAAAAGTTTTGCTCATGAAAAAGGAATAAATCCTAAATTTAATGTGATCATCTGTGAACACATACACTTCTTTTAATCTGTGTGTGTGTGTGTGTGTGTGTGTGTGTGTGTGTGGACTAAGAGTCAAACTACAGATGAAGGTGAAGATAAACAGATCCTTCAGGCCTCAGCAGATAAAGATTCCTTTACTGTCATTGTACTTACAGAGAAATTGGAGCAGACTAGCACACATGCATTATTACATGCTTTCACTCATGATTCATTCTACAGAATAAAATAACAATATAATAAAAATAGAGAGACTAATAAAACAAAAGTATAAATACAGTTCTACTAAAAGAATTAAAGGACAGTGCAGTTGTTGGTAGGTAGCAGCCATGCAGCATGAGTGTTGTTGTTCTGTACTGTGTGCAATTATATCCAAATAAAAAATATCCAACTCACATCACGAGATCAATAAATCTGTGACCTAGTTGACACTAAGCACTAGTTGACACTAAGAGCCAATCAGAAGCCAAGACGAGAGGTCTAATGATCTCCTTTCGAATAAAAGGCTGTTAATTTGCTCTAAAACCTGAGTTTAAATATCTGAAAGTTGATGTTGATGAAAAAGTTAAAGCTGAGCTGAACCTGCTCTTTGTTTAGTCACTGGATCTCCTAGTTTAATAAAAACACAGCATTTTGTAATGACAGCAGCATCTGCTCAGTTCATAGACTCGAGATGGACTCGGAGAGAAATCAGTTTAAAGCATTTAAAACTTTATAAACACTTTAAAGCATTTGATCATTTTGACTCGTTGCTGTTAGTCTGAACTAGAACCAGACATCATTCTGAGGAAAATGATGAAATTTGGAGATGACCGTTGTTTCAACACTGACTTCAAAACTGACTGCTGTAGATGAGTCAGTGAACAAATTGAGCCGTGTAGTGATAAGCGTCCGTCCTCTTTACTGCCCGAGGCTGCAAGAACCTCGCATCTGACCAACAATTTCATTTGTACAGATCCACTCCTCCGTGTGACAGATGCAGCTTCCGTGATGTCCGCCCTGTGTTTATGAGCTATGACGCGCCTCAGTGTGTTACAGCAGCCGTTTAACTTCACACTGGATCTCCACATTACCACTCTCATCTCGAAACTTCGACTTTATTCAAAAAATGATCAATAGTATATATTTTTTCTTAATGTGCCTCCAATACTCGTACTTTTACTCTGATTACTCTCAGAAGACACGTTCGGGAGATTTACTTTGAAGCTCCCACCGGAAGCTGTGTCAGGCTGTGTTGTCGGAAACGTGACGTCAGTGTCGACGGGCGCAACAATAGCTGGCTGTGTCTGTGCGCGTGTGTGAGCGGATCAATCAGCTGATCACAGATCGATCGGGATGTCGTTCCAGGGCAAGAAGAGCAGCGCGAGACACGCGGTAGGTCCACCCGAACCGGGCCGAGCCGGGGAAAACCGACCGGTGATGCTGCGGCTCCGCCGGTCAGTCAGAAGCAGGCAAGCACCGAGGCTGGGAAGCGAGCCGGGCCGAGCCGGGCCGGGCGGGGCGGGGCGGGGCTGATTAGACACGTCTACCTCGGCCTGGCTCGGCTCGGCTTGGTTTGCAGAGGTCACGGATGCTGACAGGTTTTTTCATGCTGCGTTCAGGGGAGGTCGATAAAAATGCACGGGTTAAAACCTGAGCCAGTTCCAGTCCTGGCACAGCACGGTTTGATTTGTCTCAGTTCACCTGTCAGGTGACAGGATCCACGTTTTACACGTGTTTTTAAAAACAGTTCATCCGTCCTGCTTACCTGTAGCAGTGGGAGGGGCAGCATTGGGCCTATCCAGGTAATTCAGGGTATATCACCATGATGCTGGAGACCTAACCTGCTCCAGAGCAGAGATCACCAACTCACCAGCACTAACCAATCAGATCTTTCAGAGCTCAGACAGTTGGAATGTCTGAAGTGTTTTAGTTTAAAACACTAATCTGCTGTTTTTTCATATTTCTCCATACTGGCGACTTTATTTCTGTAAATGTATTTTTTGATATAGTGAAACTGCGGGACCGCGGTTTCACCACTTTGAGCCACGCAGCGTATTTTTGTTCTTTGTTTTTATTCTTTCGTCAGTGCGATAAACCCGAGTGAGGCTCCAGGCCACAGGAGAAAACTACAGCTGGCCTAAATGTTCATTTTAATCAAACACTCGATAATCGATAAAATCCACCCGTGCTCACCAGTTTACCTCCTTTACTTCCTGCTTCATATAAACTTTATTCACACAGCAGCTTGTTTACAGTCTGACCGCAGTGTTTACAGCACTCACACATTCTTTATCTCCCTTTGTAAGGTCAGGTGACTGCACATCAGCTAAAAGCTGATTGGCTCTGAATGATGCTAGCATACATTAAAAACATGTAGACAGTGACAGTCGTGACAGCTCGCCAATCACCCACACGCACAAACCAAGCTAGCTGGTATCACCTGATAACTTACCTCCACCCCGCTGACCAAATTTGGTCACTTCGGGGACAACAAAAACAAACAAAAATGATCTAGAGTCTAGTGGGTGACGTTGGGGTGGCAGGCTCCATCTTTCATACTCTCTGTGTTGTATCACGAGATTGGATTGCACCAAACAGATGTTCAAGTTCAACAAATGCAGGCTTTCTTTGAGTTACTCCTCCAATCAGGGACCTCGTCAAAGGAGATGCACATCTGTAAAACTGTGACTGCAGATAATCGGCTGAAATTAATGATCAGAGTTCAGTCCACTCTGAGGTCATCGTCCAGGATTTGCCATGACAGTGGGTAAATAAAGAGCACAGCCTCCATTTTAATCTAGAGAAACACCGGCTTCATCTTCAGAACCGGAGAGTCGTTTTTACCTGTCTTACGTGGATAATAACAGTAAATGTGTAATATGACATCATATAATATACATTTTATATGTTATGAATATTATAAATATTCACTCAGGCTGTTGAGGCAGCCCAGCATAGGGCACACAGGAGGTGACTGAGGGCAAAGGCATGTTATTCATGCACACAGACACACCGAGTGCTAATGAGGGGAAACACCTGCAACATGCAAAGTAAAAATAAATACAAGACATGAGACTATCAAAATAAAACAGGAAAGAACATAAATGCCAAACACAGAGATAAAGACTAGATCAGAAGCTACAAGGGGACCCAAGGAAGGCAGGAAACAACTAAAACATCAGGAATCAAATAAAAACTGTGACCCTGCCTCCTGACCAGTGGTAGTTTAGATAGGCCCCAGCCCCAACTTAATAAGGACAAGCGGAACGAGGATCATTTTGTGAGGAAGAAGAGTCACATGACCTTGAAATGCCTCTTTAAACATGAGCGGGCTCAAATTCTAAAGCAGAGAGTCAGCATTACCAGAAAGATGATAATGTGGTGGGAGCTGCTAACTGTGACTTGTAGGTTTTGTGGATCCAGCTAACTCAAAGAAAGCGTTCTCGTGTTCTCGTGGTGGCCACGCCTCTCCTGTCGACCCCGTCTGAATCTGCAGTCAGAAGCTTCTTTCCTATGATCTATGCACCATCCTCTCTGTTTCCAGGGCGACCGTCTGATCATCAAAGGAGGAAAGATTGTCAATGACGACCAGTCGTTCTACGCTGATATCTATGTTGAGGATGGGACCATCAAGTAAATATATTCTCTTTTTTCTCACTGATGTAATCATTCTGATTTAAAGAGGAACAAACATGTCCTCGTGTTCCACACATGGTAAACGAAACGCGCAAATTCACCGAAGAAAAAACATTTTCCTCATCTGAAGAAGAACATAGCCCTTCATGTTTGAAACCAAGTGTTCTTTGACTCAAAAAGGTCAATATTTCAGATATGTATTGGGGTTATTGGTTCCTCTGATGGAGCATGTGCAATGTATTTTCTGTAATTAGTTTTTTTTTTTGTGGGGGACATTCGGTCATTGAGAAGACTGAATTTCGCTGTGATCTTGAAAGTTCATTAATATTTGTTCACGTTTGTACTAATGCTGACACCCTGGATTCAGAGCAGGAGAGGCAGTTTCAGTGGAGTTTCTTGACAAATCATTTCCTCTGCGTCTCTGTGAGCTTTTCCTGAAACGTTTGAATCTTTGTGTCAAACCAGATGTTGTCATCCGAGTCATTGCTCACGTTTGTCTGTGATAGGCAGCACCTCTGACATGATGATAAAACTGTTCTCAGCAGATGTCTGTGGGAGCAGGAAGTGGATGATGGATGCAGACATAGAAACCCTTTTTCTATTCACTGTAAGTTTGTACCTCAGTTCTTAAGAGGCCATGAAAACATCAGAATTTGGATCATACTGACCTTCAGTCTAAAGGCTGCATCTGAAAACTGGTTTCCAGCTGTTTGGACTGCACTGAGTTCTTCACACATTCAGTTTATTCCATTTAATTTACTTTTGCATAAAATCTCACTTGTTGGGTGTCAGGTTTCTTCTTGTGGTCGGTGTGAATCACCTTCACTTTGTCCCTGTGTTTGAGAATCTTCATAATCAACCTTCTCAGTGTGGCCTAAGTATCTCTTCATCCCGTCGTGGTGCTCTCTCCAAAAGAATCAGCTGTCCACACTGAGGAACTCCTTTGTCCATTTTTATCCAAAAACCAGCACATCTGGTCCTTCAGCCTCTGCCACTTGAGGGCGGCTGTAGCTCAGGTGGTGGAGCAGGTCACCTACTAATTGGAAGGTTGGTGGTTTGATCCCCATCTGCTCCAGCCTGCATGTTTTAGGCAAGATATCAACCCCCATCTGCTCTCTGATGCATCCACTGGAGTATGAATGTGTGTAAATGTTACATAGAAAAAAGGCTTAAAGTGCTCAGAAAGAGTAGAAAAGTCAATTTACAAGCTTTAGGGTGTTCTTCATGACATCTTCAAGCAAAAGTTTATCTTCCAAAGTTTTATTCCTAAACTCTCTTTACTTCAGAGAATCAGCATCATCTTGAGCTGTAGACAATCACAGCTCAGTCTCTGATAGAGCAGTCCTTCGTCTGCTTCTTCATCTTTAAAAAAGTCAAAGATGAGGTGCTGGTTTCTCTTCTTTGGCCATCATGAGCTCCAGTCGTCTTCTCCCAGGGTGTTCTTAGATCTGCTTCATTGTTTTTAACCTTTTGCTTGCTCGTCTTACCAGAGATGAAAACAAGAAAATCCAAAAGACCAGTTTACTGTAAGTCAGGGGTGTCCAACTCCAGGCCTCGAGGGCCGGTGTCCTGCAGGTTTTAGATCTCACCCTAGGTCAACACACCTGAATAAAATGATGAGTTCATTACCAGGCCTCTGGAGAACTTCAACACATGTTGGGGAGGTCATGTAGCCATTTAAATCAGCTGTGTTGGATCAAGGACACATCTAAAACCTGCAGGACACCGGCCCTTGAGTCCTGGCGTTCCCCACCCCTGCTGTAAGTATACTAGTGGTCTTCATCAAGCACCAGTACAACACAGCGAAGTATATTTCATCAGGTTACTCCTATAGTCAGAAGTCGAGTGAACATATTCTAATCGATAATTACACCAATGTTAGCTTGACCATCACACCTCGGACTTCCTGTCGTGTCCTGATTAGACAGATTGGCGAGAACTTGATTGTCCCGTCCGGCGTGAAAACGGTGGACGCATATGGTCAGCTGGTGATCCCTGGAGGAATCGACGCCAACACAAACCTGTACTCACCACAGAAAGGCCTGAACCCGGCAGATGACTTCTACCAGGGAACTAGAGCCGCCCTGTCCGGAGGAACCACCACCATCAGTCAGTAATCAATATTCGATCAATACCATCTGGCCTCAGTGTGATGTGCTAACAGTAAGCTGGTGTTGGCAGTGGACCACGTGCTGGTGGAGCCGGGGACTAGTTTACTAACGGCATTTGACCAATGGAAAGATGCGGCAGAGCAGAGGGCGTGCTGCGACTTCTCCCTCCATGTGGACATCACCCGCTGGCACGAGGGGCTGTATGAGGAGCTGGAGACACTCATCAAGGACAAAGGTCAGGATCGCCATTTAATAATCAATAAGCTCATTATCAATTATAGTCAGATATCGCAAGACGCAGAGGACGAACTGTAGTCTGGCTGAGTATAAACTGCAGTACTCTGTGTTTCAGGTGTGAACTCCTTCCTCTTCTTCATGGCCTACAAAGATAAGTACCAGAGCTCCGACTCTCAGGTGTGCAGACAGAGTAACTTCTCACTGATTGTTTCTTTTTGTTAGTTTTGCTTTCATTTTACCGTTGTCATGGTTTCAGCTCTATGAGGCCTTCAGTGTCCTCCGGGATCTCGGAGCCATCGCGCAGGTCCATGCTGAGAATGGTGACATCATTGATGAGGTAATTGAACAAAACTCTGACTATTCATTTAATAAAGAGCAGAAAATTGAAAGTTGGTGTTTCACAGTTAGCTTGAATCAGTTAAATTAGTCCAAACTAAGGATGAACATAATGCAAACAGAAGCTGGAGACATAAAATTGTAACTGTTTGTGCCTTGAGGTGACTGTTGATGTGATTTGGTGATATGTAAATAAAACAAAATCAAACTGAATTAAGTGTTGTAGTCAGAAGCAAAAAAAAGTTTTTGTTTTTTTTATTTAAGTGTTTCTTGAAGTTGTGCATAAAATAAAATGTACATTATCTGATGGCTTCCTTTGTTCTAAGACTCATATATGTACAATAGTCTGGGTGACCACCATCACTTCAAGTACTTTTTCTTCAAGCAGGTATGAAAAAAGAGAAAGAAAAGAAAAAAGAAACACAGAAACAAACATATCTACAGATAGATACAGTTTGTAACTATATATATCCAGAGAGAGAGCAATTGAAAAGCCAACACACTCAGTAGCAGATGGTGACATAGCATTAGTATATGTTATTATAACAAACAAAAACAAACAAACAAAAATTTAAACAACCATTCCTTCAATGATGAATATCAGCGATATCTGGCCTTATAGAACTCACATAGCGGAGCCGTTTTCCCCAATGTTTTACAAATTTCTCATTCTCAAAATTCACTAAAAAAGTAAACTTTCCATATTATGAATCTCAAAAGTTACATCAATCCAGCTGTTTAATGTTGGTGGATCCTGTGTTAATAATCTTTTGGTCAGTGCCTTTTTACCTGCAGCTAGCAGCACACCAAGTAAGTATTTATCTCTACCCTGTATGTCTTAGGGTATGTATCCTAAAAATATGGATTTGAAATCAAAGGGTAAATATGTACTAAAGATGTTTTGCATCACTTTATGGACGTCTCTCCAGTACCTCTTAATATTCTTACAATCCCAAAACATATGGTAGTGTCATAGTGTCGTAGTAGTGTCACACTATGGTATGGTAGTGTCATAGCCACAGTTCCTCCAACATTCACAGCTTCCATCATCATAATGCGCCTTTAAAGCTGGGGTGCAAAAAAAAGCTTTTGAGAACAGGGGATCAATTCTCTGGTCTGACACCCTGCAGTGAACCACTGCTATGGTTTAGGTGTGGTTCACAAATATCTTGTAGGTACACTGCTGCCTCCTTCCAGAATGTGACATCCTCTAATGACATGGCAGACAGAGATTTTAACACAACAAACAGACTCACACCCTTTCATTTTGTCATTTGGCTGTTTCTGGAGAATAAGGTTCATGCTCAGTTTCACTGTTTGGTTACCCCAGGCTTTAACTGGTGTAAATAGGTTTTAACTGGTATAAACTTGTTTGTGTTTCAGGAGCAGAAGAAGCTTCTCTGTCTTGGCATTACTGGACCTGAAGGACATGTTATATCGCACTCGGAAGAGGTATGCACACCTGAGACACACTCCTGTGCAGATTGTGGCTGATGTGTTGGCATGTTGCATATTTCTGATGTGTGTGTTTTTGTGTGTGCTTCAGGTAGAGACTGAGGCAGTGTATCGGGCCATCACCATTGCCAAACAGTCCAACTGCCCGCTGTACGTTACCAAGGTGATGAGCAAATCTGCTGCTGATGTCATCGCCAAAGCCAGGAAGAAAGGTGAGGGCGTCAGCTTCGTCCTTTTGGCCTTTAATCCAGATTTAACTGGTTTCATTCAGACCCTTATTTGGGGTCCTGAGCCTTCAGAGTCATCGTTTTGTAAGAGGGTGAATGCTGAGCTCAGCTGGTGGTCCTCCTGTTTCCTGGCTCACCCATCTCTACAAGGTCTTAAATAATCAGGCCCCATCTTATCTTAATGACCTTGTAGTACCATATCACCCTATTAGAGCACTTTGCTCTCACACTGCAGGCCTACTTGTTGTTCCTAGAGTATTTAAAAGTAGAATGGGAGGCAGAGCCTTCAGTTTTCTGGCCCCTCTTTTGTGGAACCAGCTTCCAGTTTGGATTCGGGAGACAGACATTATCTCTACTTTTAAGATTAGGCTTAAAACTTTCCTTTTTGCTGAACATATTAACAACTATTCGTCAATCCCAGGTCTCTCCTCTGGTTTTAGGACACCCTTGGCTTGCTAAACAGAACCCTCAGATTGACTGGGCACGCTCGGTTTCTGCCTGGAGTAATTTTTATCACAAAAACAGTTTGAATTCTGCCACTCCACCCATTCATTCCTCACACGTGAACCTAGTGAAGCCCCAGATCTGTCATCGGTCCCTCAGGTTTCAGTTGTTCAGTTTTTTCGTAAAGATCTGGCCATTTCACTTCCACCTAATGTGCAATAGGCCTTCTTCCCATAGCTTCGCTACCTACAAGTCATAGTTACAGTCTCACCAAACCTGAACGGGACGCCATGGAAAAATATATTACCAAGGGTTTCACAGCTGGCATCATTTGCACTTCCACTTCTCCTGTAGGTGCAGGGTTCTTTTTTGTAGAGAAAAGGACAAGTTTCTTTGTCAATCTATCAGTTACCAAGGTCTAAATAATATCACCATCCAAAACAAATATCCATTCCCACCACTGCTGTCTCCTCCTTTTAGATAGATTTTATTTTTTTTATTTTATTTCGAACATGCAAATATAACTGAAATAACAAGAGAAAAAATAAAAACCAAACTTAAAAAACGTCAAGTTTGAATGTTGAATTCCTACAGAGCACAACAGTGTTCTTTAAACTGCGAAACACCTAGCATCTCACTCCAAAGAAGAGGATGAGTGGAAGACTGCATTTAATAAAAATTTAGGACATTTTGAATACCTCGTAATGCCTTTTGGGTTAATCAGTGCACCATCTGTGTTTCAATATGACATCATTTAATCACGTGGTCTGTGACTTCCTGAACTGTTTCTTCTTTGTCTACTGAGATGATATACTAGATTTCAATCCAGGGGGGCCTTCTTCCCAGGCTTTAATTTCACAATTACTCATCGACCAGGTTCTCGGAATGTAAAGCCCGATTTTCTCTCTCGGTTACACTCACCTCCAAGATGAAGTCACTGATCTGAATTGCCAAAAGGGATGAACTTTATCCAGGTGGCGGTCCACCCAACCGGCTGTATGTTCCATCCAACATCCATTAATGAGTCATCCACTGGCTCCATTCCTCTAAGTTGGCCTGCCATCCCTGTAAGAACCGCGCCATCACTCTTCTTCAGTGCTCCTTCTGGTGGCTGTCCTTGATCAAAGAAGCCTGGTAGCATTTTTCTGCATGTCTTGTGTGTGCTCAAAACAAATCTGTCAGTTCACCTCCAGCCAGCCTCCTGCACCCTCTTACAACCTCGGAACAACCTTGGTCTCACATCCCAGTGGACTTCATCATTGGTCTGCCTCCCTCAGAGGGTAAAACAGTCCTTCTCACCATCATAGACTATTTTTCAAAGGCTGTACATATTTTTGCCCTCTCCAAACTCCAGTCTGCCCTAGAAGCTGCTCAACTCCATGGTGCACCATGTTTTCGGACTTCACGGTATATCTCAACACATTGTGTCACATCGTGGCCCACAATTTACATCTCGAGTCTGGAGAGACGAGCAGGTGAGCTTGTCTTCTGGTTTCCATCCACAGACTAATGGGCAGGTGGAGAGGGCAAGTCAGGAGCTGGAGGCTGCTCTTCAGTGTCTCGCATCCTCCAATAAGGCAACTTGGAGCCAACTGATTTCTTGGATCGAGTTTGCTCACAATTCGCTGACATCTTCTGCTACGGGTTTGTCATCTTTCGAAGTGTCTCTGGGCTACGTCTGTTTCCAACTTTGGAAGGTGAGATTTCCTTCTGTTCAACTTCATGTCCGTCATTGCCGCAGGATCTGGAGGCCCACTCGAGCAGCCCTGTTATGGACGAAAGAACAAAACAAGTTTCCTGACAGCCTTCGGTGTACCGCTGTTGCTACCTATCACCCAGGTCAGAAGGTATGGTTGTCCACTAAACACTTTCTTAGATTCTGACATTCTCAGGTCAGAATCTGATTAATACACCTAACAGAGATTTGGTCATTAGCCGGTTCCTATTTATGCTGGAAGAAGGCAGTCTCTGAACGTTTGTAACGTTGGGCTTCCTCCATATCTGGTCGCTTGTCTCCTTCGTTTGCCAAACCAGCCACTTACCCTCTGCTCCTGTTCACGCAGGAATCCTGGACACTGAGAGAGGTCTGAGTGACTGTTCTGGACTGTCAGTAGTTTGGGGCCAGTTTCTAGAGTTGTCGCTGGCCGCACCTGTGGCTTGGATCAGGAGCCTCTGGATTTCCAGCTGTCCTGAAACACAACATTTACATTTTTCTGGACTGGATTTTTTTCTGGACTGGATGTCGAGCTGTCTGAGCTTTTCCTTTGGTGCACTCTAACCACCATGTTCAAGTCATACAGAGAAAGGGGTCAACTAAGCCAGGATCAGTTTACTGTGACAGACTCCAAACAGCTCTGGGGTAACTTGTTACCATAAACAACATCCCCAGCCTCAGGTACTGATACTTTAAAAGCAACTTGGTGCCCTAAAGTTGAACCTCTTTGTCCACAGGCATGGTGGTGTATGGGGAACCAATCACAGCTGGCCTGGCTACCGACGGCTCCCATTATTGGTCCAAAGACTGGGCCATAGCTGCTGCCTTCGTCACAAGCCCGCCCCTTAACCCTGATCCTTCGACTCCGCAGTACTTGACCTCCCTGTTAGCATGGTAAGCATTACTGCCCCTCACCTGAACCATGGAGATGTCACAGGTGACCCTTACAGGTGCTTGCTGTGTGTTTTCCAGTGGAGACCTCCAAGTAACCTCCAGCGCTCAGGCCAGCTTTTCCACCGCTCAGAAAGCTGTCGGTAAAGACAACTTCACTTTGATCCCAGAGGGAACTAATGGCATCGAGGAGAGGATGTCGGTGGTCTGGGACAGAGCAGTGGTAAGAAAACTTGACCTTGGAACCCTGACCCTCAGTCCCATGGTATCATCAGTGTGAATGTGCTGCACGCCCACCCTGATTCTCCTCCTCCTATGCCTGATCTCCATCCCTCTGCTTTTACTGTGAGTCCCAGCATTCATGCTGTTTCCACTGTGTTTCTCAGGCCACTGGAATGATGGATGAGAATGAATTTGTTGCAGTAACCAGCACCAATGCTGCAAAGCTCTTCAGCATGTATCCACGAAAAGGTATGACGTCAGTTGCAGGTAAATGTTGAAAAGGATAAATACTCCAGATAAATACTGGAGACATGTTTCTGGGACAAGAGGACAAATTTCAGGGGTGTCAAACATAGGATAGGTCAGGTGAAGACTCCAAGCCACCTCATTGGATGGCACTGAAAAATGTGAATAAATATACATAAACCTTTTATGAGTGTTAACTGTATTTTCACAAGTCTAACAACTTTTTCTATTAATAAAGCCTCTCTTCCATGGCTATTCATACTAGCTCAAAGTAATTACGTAATAAATAAACAATTCAGTGACAATGGACAACAAGTTACCAGATTTTACACAAGTATGTCTTACAATTTAAGCCCAAAGAGACGTGCTGATAAATTTCTTTCATTTACTACAGCAGCACTTCTTTTTCATCCAGAAAAATTGAGATACACTGCTAAAATTGCTCTTTTTAATAATTCGATATCTCAGAGATTGGCATGGTTAAAACTCCTTTACTCTCACAGAAAAGAGAGTTTCTTTGGTTCAGTCCACCCAGTGTATGAGTTTGACATACCAGCTTTACATCACAAAACACTCCAGCCGTCCTGAAGAACAATCTTACAAAGTCTTGCAGCCCTTTGTTCCCCAAACATTAGCTGTTTTTAAGGATTGATGCTTCTGTGCGCTCAGGTCGGATCGCTGTAGGATCTGACGCTGATATTGTCATCTGGAATCCGAAGGAGACACGAATCATTTCTGCAAACACTCACAACCTGGTAACAACACCGCTGTCATATCAATCATTTACATCTAGGGTCAAACCTCTTTAAAACTTCTCATCATGATCTATTTTCTGTGTGCAGAACCTAGAGGTCAACATCTTTGAGGGTTTGGAGTTTCGGGGAGTGGCATCGGTGGTGATCAGCGGCGGACGAGTTCTTCTGGAGGACGGAAAACTCAACGTGACCGAAGGTTCAGGACGCTTCATTCCCAGGAAGGCTTTTCCTGATATCGTGTACAAGAGGATCAAAGCCCGCAGCAAGGTAACCGGCAGTTAGCGGTCGCTGAGAGGTAGTTAGTGACAGATGCATGGTAACAGCCTCCACCTGTCCAATAGGCTAAATGATCCAGTAATCTGGAGGTTTATTTCTTCCCGTTTCAGATGGCCGAAGCTCACGGTGTCCCCCGTGGAAACTACGATGGTCCAGTCCATGATGTCATCAGCATGACTAAATCAGTCCCACCCACCCCGACCACCAGGGGGCCCCCATGTCCAAAAACCCTGACCGGCCCCCGAAATCTCCACCAGTCGGGATTCACCCTCGCAGGTGGGAAACCAAAACACGTCTGCTGTTTTCTGGTCAATAATCCGACCAGTTTAAGGATAGCAATAAAAAACAAGATAACAGTGACACTGAAATGATCATCATCTTGTTTTTCTGTCCAGGAGCTCAGATTGATGACCACATACCACGGCGCTCTGCTCAGAGGATTGTGGCACCTCCTGGTGGACGATCCAACATTACGTCATTATCCTAAAACTGGAAGAATGAAACAGTCGCTGTGAGACTGTCCAACAGTCCTTACAATGACTACTAGCTCTTCATAATAGTAATATTTCATCATGAACTCAAATGCAACCCTCCAAACAACCCTACAGCTAGCTCCAAACAACTTAAACTACTAAATCCTAAATTGAAAGCTCCTGACTCGTTTAATGGTACTTTTATAAAGCTGTAGTATTTCAGCTAGTAGAAAATGGCAATACAACTCGATAAATACCAGTAAGCCCTGCTTACACTGAACTACTTCACGTTTCTAAGATAGCAGTACTCCAGCATATAAAAGCATCAAGTACAACTAAGACTGCAAGTTACTAAACAAGTATTACATCAGACAGAGTGGTACTTCTACAAGTACTAAAGCTACCTGACGTAAAGGATGGGTTATAAATTCTATGCCATTAGTACTTCAGCTAGTATTTAACCCAATACAAACCCCATGGTTACCACTAAGTACCACATCAGCATTAGAGCTGTTAGTACTCTGCCCTAAAACTACATAACGACTGTTTTACACCATACAGCAAATACTTTATTCTATAATAGTACTTTACCTAGAACTATGACCCGATAATACTTTAGCCTACTGAATCATTCTGCAGTAGAAGCCCAACAGCGAACCCTACAGTGTTAGTGTAACTAGTACTACACCCTAGAAACATGGTACTGAATGTTTTTGGTATTCTCATCTTCATCTCATTATTCGTCACTCCATCTGTTCTATCAGCTCTGATAAATGCAGTAGTTGTAGTTTCAGTCGTAGTAGCAGAAGTATAACCGAACATTTGTGCTTTCTGTAGTGCTTTTTGATTAGCAGGACTATGGTCATGCCACTTCATCATGAGAAAACTGTTGCAGTAGAACCAGTACTCCTTTCAGGTTAGGTTTCTGTTCCAGGTGGAAGCTCCTCTGGTTGTTTTCAGATGTTGTCTCTGACAGCTGGTTGTGTCAAATGCTTCTGCTTCCTGTTTGTTAGACAGGACTCGGGCCTGTCCGAGTGCCCTTCTAATTCATTCATTTAATGGCGTTCTGAAAATCTCCAAATCAGAATTAAACTCCTTCAGATTCACGCAGATGTTCTCTTCTCTGGCTGTGAATGGTGCTAAGAAATCCAGATAGCCTCCAAGTAGCAATCCCTACAAAGCCCCGCCTCCTAAAGGAGGCTAGCACAGCCACATAATATCATTACAGCAACTACAGCTTGATCTGATCACAGACTGCACATGCTCAGTAGGATTTCTGACTCTTTCATTGGACTTTACATAAAGGTCACTGTTCTCCTTCTTGGACACTGAGTGAAACACCGGGGCGAACGCTGAGCCATCAGTTAGGGTTATGTCCATGATCAGATCCTGCTGTAAGTATCCACCATGACCTCTGACCTTTGTCCTCTGATGACCTCAGATTTTTAACAGTGTGTTAGACTTGTACAAAGTTCATTTTGTATTTTTTACACTTTTTGTATCCTGGAAGTGTTAGCATCAGTGAGCTCACAAGTGTCCACGCAGCCCATGGCAACCATGTTTGTGGCAGGCTGTTGCTATAGTAACAAGATGTTGTTTTTCATCTGCACAGCAGCTGGTTAGTCTAGCATGAAGCCAGGCTCAAAAATGGTATCTGTGTCGTGCAGTGTGTTTCTGTAGCAGTCGAACATGTTCCCGTCCTTACAGGTGCACCGGAGCCAGCATGGAGGGCATGAAGTCCTGGTGCACACAGGTCACCGTGGCAGTGGCGTGTCTGTCATTGTTGTTGTTGTTTCTGTTGGTGAATGAAAAAATTTGTTCCAGATGTGATGAGAGCTGCATGAATAAAGGAGGAAGAGAAAAACTGACCATAGAGATGTCTGTTTCCTGAATGTGATGAAATCTTCATCATTCAGACTGAAGTAAGAGTGCTTTAGCGAGCAAACAGCAGAGACACTTAGTTTCTATGTTAAGCAGAAATCCAAACGGCACTCGGCCTTCTTCTGGTTTTGGATCCAGGTCCAGGTCCGTTCTTGACACCTTCCATGGTCCAGCTTCTGGGGGGATGTACCGAGTGTGTTGCGGAGTGCGAGGTTTAAGATCAGGTTCATTCTCCTAAAACTGGAGACTCTTTTACATCTTACGTCTTTTAAACAACAGCTTAAGTTAATTTAGAACAATGTCATTTTGACTACACAAGGAAAAGGGAAATAAAAAGAAGATTGGACTGAGAAGAAGCAGGATTTGGTCTTATCCAGGTAACGGTAAAGCTTGGGGTTTTTGTACTACAAGCTCTTTCACCTCTTACTGGGGTAAATAACTATAGCACAGGTGAGGACAAAATTATTAGCCGCACTATGAAATTTGTTGAAGGTGCTTTTTCAGCAGAGCATTATTTCAGGAAAAAATCATCAGGGTCCTTAGCACAAGCCGTCGATGGGCTTTACCTTAGTAATACTCAAAGCTGTAAAATCAAAATAGAGTTAACATCCGATTTACACTCAGTTTAAAAACTTCAGCATCATGCCAAGAACTAAAGAAATCCGTTCATCAGACTACAGAGAAAGAACTGTTGATGCTCACAAAGATGCATATAAAAAGTTATTGCAGCGTTGTCGACTGAAGAACTGGAGTGAGAAGCATGATCGAGGAATTTAAAAAAACAGCCACACAGTACAGAAGAAGCCCGGCAGGAAGGTAGGAAGCAAACAGTTCAACGACACTGGAGAGAAAACTAGTGAATCTAAAAATCCCAGAACAACTGCGGAGACACTCCACCTTGTCAGGAATCCTAACCTCAAAGATGAGGATAGAGCTTTGCACAATCATTGACTGAGATGAGGAACAATGGGCTGGCCCAGCTCATTGTTCCTTCAGTGGTGCTAGTTTCAGTCATTATGCAAATGTACTGTTTATAAGACTGGGGAAACCTGCAGTCAGCTGAGACTGAAGAAGTCATTTGGATGAGTGACGAAACATTTCTCCCACTGAAAACGCTATGTCCAGATGAGCAGAATGAACTTTTGGGGGTTGCTAAAAAAAAAGCATTTCCAGACTCTTCCAGCTCTTAGAAGCTCTTAATGAAATCCAGTACTGTGGCATTTCTACAGATGGAAGTAACCATGGAGCAGAGAAAATATTCCCAATCATAATTCAGTGCTTTGACTGGAAGAATGGTGGCGTGCAAACAAAATTAATTAAGTTTAGAAACACAGCAAATGAGACCGCAGAAACCATTACACAATACCTCACTGAAACACAAAAAACAAATTGTATGAAAAATATGTTGTGTTTACTGGAGACAAGTGCAACACAGATTTTGGAGGAATCCAATGAAGGAGGAAATGAAGTAGTGATTAAGGAGGAAAGAATCGCCAATTTAAAGAGGTTTCTTCAGAACAAGAATGTGATTGGTGTGGCATGGCCAGCACACCTTTTAAATAACTGTGTTCATCATGGGGTAGACACAATGGACAATGACGATGAGAACATCATGTTCAAAATCTATCAGTATTTCCACATTTACACAGTGCGCACTGAGAACCTGAAGGATTACTGTGAATTTGTTAATATTGAATACAGAGCAATGGTTTGTCACAGCAAGACAAGGTTGCTGTCATTGTTCCCAGGCATTGAGAGGATGATACAGATGTTTCCAGCTTTAAACACATTCTTTCTCTCACAGCAAAAGTCTCTTAAAGTTAAGGGACTACTGGCACAAAAGTGTAGAGATGGACTTGGTAAGGAATATGACCAGTTCTGTGCTGATGTTCAAAGATGTTCAGTGCATGTCTGGAGTATCTTGAGAAGTGGATGGCTCCCATGGAAGAGTTTTCAACATTTATATGGAAGGATCTGAGAGACCCACCAGACTGGGGTTGAAGTCTGTCCACCAGTGAACCAGAAGTGGACCAAATAGTTGAGAAGGCCAAAAGCCTCACATGTTGCTCAGAATTACTGAAGATTGCACAGTTTGTCTTTGCACTTCCCTCATACAATGCAAATGTTTTCTCACTAATGCAGAGCCAATGGACTAAGGAGAGGAACCAGCTTTCCGTGGAGTCACTAAAGGGGATTCTGTTTGTGCAACATAAATTCAAAGACACTTCTTGCAAAGACTTTCATTCTTATTTGTTGAGCGACCAAAAACTGCTGAGAAAGTTCTGCTCCAAAGAAAAATATGGGCTGGGCAGAAAAGGAGGATGAAGAAAACAAATGACTTTTCTTGTTAAATAAATGTCATATGACTGCTGCTTTGCATTATTACTTTGAGAAGAAAGAAAAGAATGCTTATGTTGAAAACATATTTCAGATTTTTGTTTGTTCCGTAAAACTTCAAAGGAGAGGAAAATATTTTGTTACTGGTAATTTTTCTTATACAGATGACGCATTATTTCTATATCATTATTTAATTCCAGAGGTTTTGAAGTTATTTTTTGCACTTGCTGACTTGTAAAAGCCTATATGACATTTTTATTTCACCATTCATTAACCGCACAGAGAAGGCATCGTTTAAATATGTTCAGATTTTCTTTAAGCAAACAGAATTATTAGAGTTCTTCGCGACTGGGCCGAGTGTCTCTTTTTTGGAAATCAAAATATGGTCACTCTAACATGTATTCTGTTTTGTTTGTTTGTTTTTTTCCATTTTATTTTCGCGCCGTCTTAAATCTTCACTGAGCATTGCGGCGGGAGGGAGGGGGGCGAGTTGCGGTGAGGTCACGTGCCCGGTCGTTCCTGCATAAACCTGCCTTGCGGAGCTAGACAGGTGAGGGCGGGGTTATTGATCAGTGATAAGAAACAGCTGCTGTGACGTCTGTGGCCACGTCCAGGTGATGTAACTAAAGCCTGTGCACGTGTTCTGGACATGAAGCTCTGCGTCACTCAGGTCAGTGTCTCCGTTTCTGCGCTGTGCACATCTAAAACGTTATTTAACCTGCTGCTTTAATATCCTGGCCGTCCTCAGGTTGTTTTCACGTGTCTGACAGGAAGGTGATGTCACCCTGTCACAAAAATACATAATTGGGGTTAAAATGAAATGTGCAAATCTCGAGTGAAAGAAGACTGATATCAGCTGGAATCAGCAATTCTATGTTACTGCACAGTAAGTGTGTGCTCTGATGGCATCGGCTCTTAAAAAAAAGTGTCAAGTTTTCAGCTCGATCCTGATTTTCTACACAATTTTCCAGCCTCGTTATTTTACGGGTCCATAAGGCATGGCTTGGGAACCACTGTGTCAAAAAGTCACTACCTGAAGCTTCATTCATTAAACTCGTGGGTGACACCTACTGGCAGCAGCGGTAATTGCACCGCCAAATGAAACCTTGTATGTGTGATGCGCCTTTCAAATGTTTTCTGAGAAACTTTTATAAAACTAGTATTGCAACAATTATTGTCCCAGCATTTTGACGTCATTTTGTAGTCTTTGTTGTTTGTGCTCTTATGGAAAAACATCTGCATTAGTAATTCCATCAGTAACAGATTTGTCATTGATTACACGGGGAGATGTTTGTACATAGTGCAGTGAGGCAGCAGCTGATGTGCTGACCTTTGTGCATGGTACTGTAAATATGTGCATTTGTAACTCAGGTGTTACATATGCACATATTTCAGAAATGTTACATTTTTCATAGTCGATGGGCTTAAAATGTTTCTTTTCTCAGACTACACCCTTTCACAAACAAGAGAAAAATCATCAGAATACTTAATTAATCCCTATAAGGAAATTATGTCGATTATGTTTGTTCCAAGACCGTAAACTGTTACGGAACAGACTCAACTAATTAAATCATGCAATATATTACAGAGTTTCCAAATTTAAGAAATGGCACTAATATATACAAATCACTCAATTACAGAGGCGATTGGTCAAGCGAAACAAGTCGGTATACTCAGCATTTGCCATAGCTTGAGCCGGGGGGGGGGGCAGAGTTTCCACAGGTTCATACTTGGGGGAAGAAAACTAACATCATTTTGATGACCTCGGTATATCGGGTGATTTTTGGCTTATCTGTGGAAGCGCCAACAGGTCCTGGCGTTCCATAGGTGATGATGGTGTCTTTATTATTGCAGCAGCACACTCAGCCTTCTCTCAGCTGTGTCAAAGTTCTGAAAGCCTGTTTGGGAACGCTGCTCAATCCACAGTTCAAATGTTAAGCAATGTCTTAACATTTCAGAGTGCATGTCTGAGCATGCAAGTCAGTGAAACAACTTTGGACCCTGACACATTTAGCTCAAGAGTGGCTGCTAGAAATGGAGACAAATTTTTACACATTGTTCTGTGGCCTGATATAATCGGAGCTGAAGGAATTTTTCGCGTTCTTGATCTGATGTCTTCAAGACCGTTTGTTTGTTTGTAAATATCAGGTTTGGGCTTTGTGCTCTGCAGAAAGCCTGCTTAACTTTTAGAATTTTTGGCAGTGGCTACCATATTTTGGGGTTCATCTGTCACCAAGTATCTCACAATTTCCTCATTCTTGTATCAGCTCCTGCCCAACAGTAGCAATATTTTCTGTGTGACTATCGGGGGGGGGAAAGCGCAGACCCCCACTGAGGTCGTCAGCATCAACAAAATAGCAGCTAACAGTAACCTAGGCATCCATATTATCGGAGGTCCAGACATCCTCTGTGAGGCATGCTCAGTAATGTCACCCTCTCCTTTTCCTCCACACATCTTTCCACCAGAGCCTCAGCAGCCTTCTTAGATGGGATGGCTCATGCTACCTGGTTATAAAAATAGAGTAAAATCAATAAATGAGTAAAGAATATCTTTTTTTAAATTAATCGCAATTCATTAAATTCTTTTAGCTGACAGAAATGATATAAAGCATCAGATTTCTGGTAAGATGCTTCAGTCAGATTCACTGACTGTGCTCAGCACTGATGACGTGTTGTTGTTGTACACCAGCAGTTGATGGCAAAAGCCAACAACACACCTGTAAAACCAACACAACAACGTGCTGTTTCAGCAACACCAACCCATGTTTTGTTTCCACTTGTATCCAAACCCACAGTGATGTCATCAGTTTATGACTTTCACCCCACAGTTAATAATCTTTCTTTATCCTGTTTATCCAAACTCATAATAAAGCCACCCAGTGTCAGCTGATTTGTTGTAAATGAAGCAGTGAAATGGTTCAGAGGTAATCAGTGACACTGAACTGAGCAAGCTCAGGCCCACTGCTTCATCATTAATAAATATGGAGTTCAAAGCGTCAGTGTGGGAGGTGAACACAGACAGATGATCTGAGGTTAGATTCCATCCATCGTGTCCATCATCAGTGTTTGCTGCTTTTCATGTTGTTTTCTTGTGCTCGGGTTTCTGGGAAAGGTGTCAGTGGGACTTGCTGTAAAATAAGCGAGGGTTCAAGACTGTGCTGTGACCTCTCTTGGCTCTCTTGCTGCTGCGTTACAGCTCCCGCCCTCTCTGACAGGTGGAGGCACATCTGGTCGTCAATGGCAGAGTCTCGGGTAATTGTGGAGGAGCTGCTGGCTCTGTGTCTCCAGAGGATCACTGTGGAGGAAAACAGTATGCGGACTGAGCAGGGTGAGAACAACACTCGACACCAATCAGCTGTCAGTAGATCACATGACATAACCCCTAAACTCACCTCATTCATGGATAAATCTGCATGTGGGCGCTCTCTGCTGACCTCTGACCTGTTTTTATATAAAACACCAAACTAAAGTTCGACAGGTAAGACGGGTTTGGTAGTTACACACTTTTAATTGGTCTGCTCTCTCAGAGTTGATTGAGCTGGTGAAGAACTTCGAGGAGGTCAGAAAGAAGTGGCTGCATGCCGAGCTGGAGCTGAAGAAGTACAAAGAGCTGCTGGTGAAGTCGGACGTGGCCAAAGCTGCTCTGGAAGTGAAGCTGAAACACGCTCGTAATCAGCTGGACGTTGAGATGAAGAAACGCTACAAGGTGGAGGCCGACTACCAGTACCTGGTGAGGCAAGACCTCGAGGTTGGAGGTGGAAATCATGGCTGGCTGACAGGTTTACATGTTTCTGATGATCCGTGTTTCATGTAACACAGGGACGTTTCTGCAGCTGCTGGATCAGTTGTTGTTTTGGAGCTAGTTCACTGTCATTTCTCTGATCAGTTCAACCATGTTAATGACACAAACAACACAAAGAGCTTCTTTGGCACTGACAGAAAAACACACAGCCCAGTCAGCCGACACACAAAAAAAATCTTGTCTTCTCCCGCATAATGCTGTATTTTACTGAAACTCAGAGCAGCAATGACCTTAACCCAGTTGCTTTTTCTCGGTAGTTTACACACAGAGCCACTTCTCTCTGCTAAATCCAGAAGAACACAAGTGAAATGCCATGAAAGTGAATCCTGTGTAAGTGCATTAGATTAATGCCTGAATCTTAATTAAATGGGGATATTATAAATAAAAAGCGATGCATGTATTTACCCATGTGTCACAGTAACCTGAGTTTTAATCCTCAGAGCTCTTTGCAGTGATTTCTTTCAGCAGAGGTGTTTCTTAAATCAAAGCATATTTATCCTCCGTCAGCCTCCTCTCATTGATCTACCCTGCCTCGCTGTTTTCAGACTGAAACACAGTAAAATGAGTGCACCATGGTTTATTTTATTTGTAGGCCTTCATCACTCTCTCCCTCATCAGGTCTGTTTATAATGAGCTGTTCAGCCTGTGTGGGGAGCTCACAGACCTCTGTCCTGTGCTTCCAGCAGAGGCAGATGCAGCTAATGTGCGACATCCTCGTCCACGACACTAAATCCAGTGCCTGTCTGAACGATGAGCAGAAGTCTCTCTTGGCCACGTTTGAGCACAAAGGGGGGAACATGACACTGCAGAGGAGCACCAGACGGTGAGGTGGCAGCCAATCACGGTCCTTGCTGAAGGGTCCGACACTCATGAAGGCGTTTTCCAGGTTTACAGGTTAAATCGTTGTTGAAATGAATCTGATGATAAAACATTGAGAATAAATTAAGAATAAACCACAGACTGTATAAAGAAGATGGAAGCAGCTACTGTGACATCACCCCCTGAGTCATGAAGCCCACTTAAAAAAAACAAATAAATAAATCTTTGAGCCAAGTGTTTTCACCATCAACAAAACCCCTTTTTGAAACTAGATTCAACATGCTGTGGGTACACCTGAGGGCACCTGCACGCTCACACAGCAATCACAGGTAGCCCCGCCCATAATCTGCCTCCTGCTCCTCTCTGACTTTAACAGGACCATAATTTCAACAATCTCAATCAGACCTTAAAGCAGGAAAGAGTTTACTGAGCTCAGGGATCAGTAATCAGTTCAGAGCTGCCACCTGCTGGGCATTAGAGAGAATGCAGGTTAAAGAAGCAGAGTCCTCCTCTGTAAAGTCTGTGGTTGAAACGGAGTGAAGAGTTTTCACTAAAGATGATAAAAATCTTTTGTCAGGTTGCCTGTGATCGATGAGTCGTCCTTCCTGTCTCACTCTGACATCAGCTACGATCGCACGGACGACGATGTGGTACGAACATTAACTCGACACGTGCACCACGCCTGCAGTATAAGAACACTTTAACATTCTTTGTCATGGTGTTTCAGGATTTGGACACAACTGTGATCCAACCGCTGAGGTCTCGAGCAAGAGAGAGGAGGGTAACACGCCATCCTATATTTACTTGTTTGTTCATCCATCAGATTTTGCATGGAAACATTTCACCGGTGGTGCAGGGTACAGCCTCTGTTCCCCTGACTTTCTGATGATATGCTGTTCTCCACAGCGTTCCTCGATGGGTCTGCCTGTTGGTGCTCCGGTCAGGAAACGAAGCAGAGGCAGGAACTTGTCAGCAGAGCTTCTGGAGAGGAAAACTGTGGAGAAGGTGAACAAAAAAACAGAAATGGAAAACCGACTGAGATGTTATGTTCTCACTTGATCTCACCTTGTTAGTACTAGGCTGGGCCTTTTCTTAATTCTTTATGGGCCAGATTAACAAAGAGCTGGGAGGAACATGGCAATGATATCATTAGAAATTAGCTAGCTGCCAGGACAGGTGTGGTCTTCTGCTTCTCTGTAAACTCGGAGATGGTTGGTGGAAAAATCCCAGCAGATCAGCAGTTTCTGAAATGCAGACCAACAACCATTTAAGTTCAGACTCACTTTCTATTCTGAATGTAATGATTCACTGCTGTGTGATCTGATTAACCAATCAGTTGAACAGTTGTACCTAATGAAGTGGCTGGTGATTTTTCTATGTTTATTATAAATCTACCACAACAAGAAAGTCATTAATGAACCAAAGAATTAACTGCTTAAAGTTCTGTTTGTTCCTACTGTACCTGAACGTTTCTGATGATTCCACTGACTCAAACTATGAAAGTCGTCCTGATTCCCCGAGTGAAAAGTAGCCTCTGCAGAGGAACCTCCATAAAACAACACGTTTTTAAAGGCTCTCCTGTGGCTCTGATTCTTTGAACTTACTCAGGAGGTGGAGACCATTGTGAAGGCCTCCATCATTTCTAATGACACTGGAGGCCAGGTCCACATGGTGCTGGGAATCACTCAGGAAACCTCCGACACCCAGGAGTGTACCGTCTCAGCAGGAGGTCAGCTCTACATTCAAGATACAAGATGTTTATTGTCATGTACGCAGAGCAATGAAATCCTTACTTTGCAGGTTCAATTCACACAACTAAAAGAAAGTAATAATAAGTAAAACAGTGCTTTGTCGATTTTGTAGCTTATATGTGGATGTAAACAGAATTTAAAGTGCAAGTAGTTTCAACATTGTCACAGTCATAATATATACAGAGTATGCAATATTAAGGTGTCTGTGCAGTCTTAAACACAACCCAGTTTGTAGCACCAAAGCAGTCTTGAAGCACCGAATCATACTCTTCATTCCAAACTTTTACTCACTGGGAGGACTCATTTGAGGTGCTGCCTGTATGCTGGATAGATAGATAGATATTTAATTCATTTCAGCTTCATGTCCAAATGTGTCCAGACCAGTGACGGATTAATGACAAGACCTCTGATTTTAAAGAATGAGGATCTACCAGGTTCACTACAGTTGGACTGCTTTGGACAAGATTTCCCACCATGCTTTAGATGACCGATCAGAGAATCAGAGGTGTTCTGAGTTTCTCTTTGAGCCTATTTGTTCGTTTGCTTTTTTTAATCTGTCGCTGTCTGAACAGGTGAGAAAACCCGTGAGTGTTTTGGACTCTGTCCTTCAGGCCAGACGTCGGTGTGGTTTCCCTGCAATGACTCGGTCACCGGTCCTGAAGGTGAAGCTCTGGTCGAGGAGAAAGTCAGGAACATTGGCAGAGATCAGAAAGCCTCCAAACACACCTTTGTGTCAAAGACGGTACGACGAGTGTTGGGCAATTTACTTTTTTGTGGAAGTAACTGAGTTAGTAACTTGGTTATGATAATATAAAAGTAACATTTGCATTACTTTGAAAAAATGTTTGGATATTGTCCCGATTCGAATATATTTAAATATACTTGAATATATACATTTTAGTATGTTCAGTTGTTTATTATAAAACTGAATACATTGAAATAAATGAACTTACCAGAAGGAAGTAACAGGAAACACAATAATCTAAACTGTTCAAATGTCACTGTGACGATATGATAGACACAGATCAGATATCATGTAACTGTTGTGGAATTATTTCCACATGTTGTAATAATAGAACAATAAAAAACAACCTTTTTTATGTTTATTCCACATCAGCAGGCTGCACCTGGCTATGTAATAAGTGTACAATAAAACTATGCTTTTCGAGCTATGTAGTCCACATTAAATGAGCCAAACTGTCACAACGTCAGATCATCATGGCCGAACAAGTGTTTTCTTCCACACGAAGGTAAACAGCTGAAGTGATTTCAGTCTAATACTGAAAAAAATAGGTTCACTGTATAACAAAACTAAGGAATCAAAACGTAACGTCCATGGCTGTCTTTGACAATCCATCTCAAGTCACATGAGTGCTGTTTTCACAGTAGAGGGTCCTGTTTTAATGTCCTCTGCTTATATTCAAATATAAAACATTCTTATTGGCCACATGCCTTTTACATCCATCCAACCATCCACTGTAGATAAAGCAGCATGTTCTTGATGACATACCTGCCTCTCAGGCTGTTTAATTCCGTCCGTGTCACAGATGTTTGTGGAGGAGAGAAATCAAGCTTGGATGGTGTCACCTTGTTGTTCTAAGAACTCGTGTTAGCCTCATCGGGGTTTGGACTGCGCCTGCTAGCATCACCGCCCTCTTTCTTGGCGACTAGTTTTGTTGAAGCATGTGATGTTTCATGAGATTCAAATTGCTTACACATTCTTACAGATACAGATTCTTGCCTTTTTATCTCTTTGACAGAAAAGTGATGTCTGTACTTCCACTTAAATGACAATAATTCAAAGGAAGCATTTTTATGTGCTCACTGTGCATATCTGTTTGTATGTGAACACCTAAGTTTGCCTCTGGCTGGTTTACCATGGCTACTCTACTCTTTCTCAGCCAATCGGCAGCACTCATGCCCACGCTGCATTTTCATGTTGGTAACGCCATTGCAACAATAGGGTAACGCTGATATTCCCATCATGGGGTACAACCGCCTTCATGTTTACATTCAAGCTGCGCATGGAGCTCCGACATCACCTCTGATGGAGTAATGTGTCATTTCCCTCCAGGTGATCCGGCCGGAGACCTGCACGCCGTGTGGGAAGAGGATCCGCTTTGGGAAGATGGTGGTGAAGTGCCGGAACTGTCGTGTGGTTGCTCATCCGGAGTGCCGACAGAAGTTCGCTGATGGCTGCACAGCCTTCAATGCCACTGCAGGAAGTACAACTCAAACGGCAGCTAAGGTGTGAGCTGGAGGGAGGGGCTTCACTGTGACATCATAATGTGCATCACAATAAACCTGCGACAGTTCAGTGCCCTTGTGGTTTTAGGCTCCACTCTGTATGCAGACAGGAGCTCCTGTTTTTACCAGGACTAAAGATTAATCTCTGATAATTCAGCTTGTTTTGTTTCCATTACTGACGTGACTTTTTTTAGCGCCGTCCTCGTAACACTGACACCGATGAGCTGTTCACGTCACAGAAATTAGTTTCCTCCCTCAGCACCAGATGGGCCCATACATACGCCTCTGTCAGTGCGCCCCAGGGTGGCTGTGGCTACTATGTAGCTTGCCATCACCAGTGTGTGAATGTGTGTGAATGGGTGGATGTCTGGATATGTAAAGCGCTTTGGGGTCCTTAGGGACTAGAAAGCGCTATATAAATACAGGCCATTTACCATTTACCATACATACACAATATAATTACAACTTGATGTGCAGTTTTATTCTCATAAACCAAAACACACTAAAGACCTAAAACGAAATAAATATGCATTAAGGGAAAAAACCTGCAGCTCAACAATGCTTAAATAGTTTCATTGTTCATGAACCGAGTAGACGTCATCCAAACTCCAAACTTTGCTGTAAATATTTCATTTCAGTTGGTTGTGTTCATGGACAACAGGGCGACTTTAGTGAGCTGGTTTAGTTTCCGTTTGTTTTGCTCCTCTTCACTTGATTACTGTTGTATGTTTGGATATTTCTAGAAAAAGGTTCCTGGTGCAGGACTGTTTAAAACGTCGTCATAAATTGATAATTAAATGCACAACCCCGAAAGGCCAGTAGATCATATCTGGAATTGAACAGGTCTTTTATTTTGAGGGATGGTTCTTTAACTGCTCAGGTGAAATACAATTCAATTTTATTTACATGGCGCCAAATCACAACAGTGGCCTCAAGGCTCCTTATATTGTAAGGTAAAGACGCTACAATGATACAGAAAACAATCGGACGACGCCTTGTGAGCAAACACTTGGGGACAGCAGGAAGGAAAAACTCCCCTTACAGGAAGAAACTTCCATCAGAACCGGGCTCAGGGAGGGGAGGCTATCTACTGCGACAGGTTGGGGGTGAGGAACAGAGGTGAAACAGCTGGACTACATCTGTCTAAATGAAAGCCTGCTCTTGTACAGCCCCAAGACTTTTAGATCAGTTTGAAATCAGGAAAAACCCGGTGGGCTGGATTCTAGATATTTTAACAAATGGGTCACAAAGACTGAGAATAAATGGGGTTCAGTCTGACCCAGTGTTCTCCTCCACAGGTTCTCCCCAAGGGTGCGTCTTATCGCCCTTATTATTCATTCTCTATACAAACATGTGTCAGAGCAGATATGAAAACAGGGCCATTATTAAACATGCAGATGACTCTGTTATTGTCAGCTTACTGAAAGAGGGTGAAACTGGCCACGGTCCAGTCATTGATGACTTTGTTCAGTGGTGTGAGGAGTCTTATCTCCAATGAACATATTTAAAACAAAAGATATGGTTATTGATTTTAGGAAACAACAAAACGGGCACGGAGTCACTTTGATTAAAGATCAGAAAATCAAGCAAGTGCAGTCATATAAATATCTTGAGACCATAATCAATGAAAAACTGAACTTTGATCAGAATTGCAAATCAGTTTGTAAAAAGAGTCACAAGCACCTTTATTGCCTCAGGAAACTTGCTCATTTGACATTGACTGAAAAATTTTAACTTTGTTTTATTCTTTTAATTGAGTCTGTTTTATCTTTTTGTTTGGTGGCATGGTTCGGTCAGACCTCTGTCACAGAGAAAAACTCACTGACTCAGATAGTGAGATGGTCCAGTCGTCTGATAGGTGAGCCACAGTCTTGTTTAGCCTGCCTGTACTCTAAACAGGTACAGAGGATGGCTTTATCAATTCTTAAAAATGGTTCCGATCCTCTACGGGGTGAATTTCAGCTTCTTTCGTCAGGACAGAGATTTTCATTTCCAAGATGCCGGACAAAGCGATATATAAACACCTTTGCCCCTAATCCTGTCACTGAATTAAATAAGAATTGTTTTTGTTTTCGATTTGAAATGTTTAAAGTACTAGATATGTGTTATAGTGAGGTTTTTATTAGGTATGTGTGTTTTTGAAGGGATGCCAAATGCTATCATTTTTTTTTTTCTGTAAAGCAAATTTACCTATGGGTATAAATAAAGTAACCTTGCTCAGGACTCGTTGGAGGACTTTGCTCCTCAGACTCATCCCAGAGTGCCTCAGCTGATTGTGGACTGCGTGGCCGAAATCGAGAGGAGGGGCCTGCAGGAGGTGAGCCGTTACTGTTTCGATCATTTGGGTTTATGGATGTATCAATGAAGACAGCTGTTTGTTCTGATACTCTGGGAATAAATGAGGGTTGGATCCTCCTGTAGTACAATGCTGTGCATGCTTGAATGTGGGTAAAGAAAACTCCCTGGAGTCCTGTCCCCAGCATGCACTTCCTGTATGTCTAACCTGTGTCTGCAGAGAGGCCTGTACAGAGTTCCTGGAGGTGAGCGTCTGGTAAAGGAGCTCAGAGACTGCTTCCTTCAGGGGAAATCTGCTCTGATGCTCAGTAAAGTCCAAGATGTCCATGTGGTCTGCGGACTGCTGAAAGACTTCCTGAGGAAGTTGAATGAACCTATGATCACCTTCAGACTGCACAGGACCTTTATGGAGGCTTCAGGTATATTCAGACCTTTAAATTCCAGAGCTGAGACCAGCGCCTAACGTCACTGTGTTTCAGAGCTGCCTGATGAAGACAACTGCTCAGCTACCATGTATCAGGCCATAGCAGAGCTGCCAAAGGCCAACAGGGACACGCTTGCCTTCCTCATGATTCATTTACACAAGTAAGTCCTTCCATGACGTCTCCACACAGAATTCAAGCACACCTGAAGAGCTGCAGATGAGCACTTGGGATTTAAGGCTTTTTCTCTTCCGTGACCCTTTTTGAGCTCTGGTAATTTCTGGGTCCCTTTTCAGTTGGTGGTCACCTCGAGGCAGCTGTTGTGACCTAATGTAATATAAATAAATCACCAAAGTAAATTATATTTTTTTTACTTCTTAATGTTTGAGGGTGATGAGGAGTCCTCAGTGCCAGATGGACCAGAATAACTTGGCCCGGGTGTTCGGCCCAACCATTGTGGGTCACGGGATGCCTGAGCCATCACCCAGCACCATCTTGAGAGACACCAACACTCAGCTGAAGGTCAGCCTCTCTAAATATCCAGAGTGGAAGGGGGGGCGGGGTAATTGAGTTGAATGTTGGATAATGGTTGGTTTCAGTCACTATAAAGTACAAACAGACTGAACCGGTCACTGCCAGCATTTGATATCTGACCTTACAGGTGCTACAAAGTAAGAAAAATTTTAATAAATACTTTATTATACAAGTGAAAGGTTGCCGCCCCTGTGATCCGTTCAGTCCAGCAGTGATGTCGTCCATGCTACCTTGTATTATAGAAGCTTTCGTATCAAAGTTTGTGCATGCAATGTGAAAAGTGTTGCTAGGCAACACTGCTTTCAAATGTTGAGCGTAGCATCTTATAGTATTAATTTCTCTATCCTCTGCATCTTCAGGGTTCATTTTGAGCGCTCTCGTTGCTCTCACTGCAGGTTGTCTGCTGCCTGTTGTCCCTCCCTGAAGATTGCTGGAGGCGTATCCTCATTGGCCAAATCCCCCCCCCTTCCTCCACCAGTAAGATGGGCCAGAATGAAGGGCAAGGTGAGTGTGCACCTTTTTTAATTTTTTTGGGAAACCTGAGGCCTGTTTAACCATCAGTGAATCATCTGACTGCCTCAGCCTCCTTTGTTTTCTTGGATGGGAGAGTTTCCTTTCACAGTATAGCTGGACTTCTTAATACAAAGAAGGAAGCACTGAACATTTTTTTTTTTTTTTTTTTATGTTTTCCTCTCAGGTTGTTTCTTCCAGCCGCTGACATCTCCAGAGTTAAACAGTTACTACCAAGCTACAGCAGGAGGATCTGTGAGAGGGCGAGTCAGGAACCGGGCCAATGCGTAAGGCCGCGCCAACGCAACATCCACAAACTCTTGAGAAAATACTGAGGAAGATCATGGGGCTGATGCGTATTAGTAAAATTAGCTTTAGTTCTAAGACTGTGGGAGAATTTCTGGGTTTTAGTTTTCCCAGCATAAGTGCAGCTCTTTAATGCAGGTTAAAGATATGAGATATTAGCGTTGTTGTTTCAGTTATCTCATGTCATGGTTTGTTTTTGTCCTCAGAGGTCGACCAGAGCCAGCGAGGAAATTCTTCACGTCGCCCAGCTGACAGATTTTGAACCTCTGACCTGTTTGAGCACACTCTAATGCTGGACCTCGACCTGATGATCATTTTTATAGATTTCATGCTAACCACATAAAGTTTGTTATCAAGGCACTTCAAAAAATTACAAGTTGGAATAAAACGTGATGTCCTGTGCTTTGCTGTGGTTTTCATTTCATTTGAAACCGTTGATCTCCTTCCTGTCGAGATCAGCCCTTTTGGTTTTTTACTTCCTGGACACCTTTTTCTCCTTTCCTTCCTAGTCTCTGAGTTTCACATGAAGTTCGTTGATAATGAGCCAGTAAATAAAGGGTCTGTTCTGAAAAGGAAAATTGAACCAACATCATTATGATGTCTGTTTGAGGTGACGTAAACGTTGCTTAGTTTGTATCTGTGGCGGAGGTGTGGTCCCTGGCTCGGCTGCAGGGAAGGAGTGGTGCAGTGAGCTCAACGGGGCAGTGCTGGGGAGGCAGGTGAGAACACAGCTGGTCGCGTCTGGTCTGATGACAGTCTTCTTTCCCCTTTTTTTTTTTTTTTTTTGTAAGTGAGAAGGGAGACAAGAGGAGGGGTGCTTGGGGAAACCCAGAGACCGGTGCTGACCAGACTGTGAACTGTCACAGAAACGAAGTCGGAAATAAGTGACATCTCGCTATATCAAACTGTGTGTGTGTGTGTGTGTGTGGGGGGTGCGCATTCTACAGTATCATATCTAATAGACTCCAGTTTGTTCATGTAAATGGAGAGTCTTCTTCACACATTAAGGTTAATTATGGAGTTCCACAGGGTTCAGTGCTAGGACAAATTCTGTTTACATTATACATGCTTCCCTTAGGCAGCATCATTAGAAGACACAGCATACATTTTCACTGCTTTGCTGACGACAACCAGCTCTATCTGTCCATGAAGCCAGGTAACACACACCAATTAGTTAAACTGCAGGAATGTCTTAAAGACATAAAGACCTGGATGGCCGCTAACTTTCTGCTTCTTAATTCAGATAAAACTGAGGCTGTTGTACTCGGCCCTGAAAATCTTAGAAATATGGTATCTAACCAGATTCTTACTCTGGATGGCATTACCTTGGCCTCCAGTAATGCTGTGAGGAACCTTGGAGTCATTTTTGACCAGGACATGTCCTTCAATGCACATATTAAACAAATATGTAAGACTGCTTTCTTCCATTTGTGCAACATCTCTAAAATTAGAAATATCCTGTCTCGGAGTGATGCTGAAAAACTAGTTCATGCCTTTATTACTTCCAGGCTGGACTACTGTAATTCATTATTATCAGGAAGTCCTAAAAACTCCCTGGAAAGTCTTCAGCTAATCCAAAATGCTGCAGCAAGAGTCCTGACAGGGACTAGAAAGAGAGAGCAGATTTCTCCTGTATTGGCTTCCTGTTAAATCCAGAATTCAAAGTCCTGCTCCTCACATACAAGGTTTTAAATAATCAGGCCCCATCTTATTTTAATGACCTTGTAGTACCATATCACCCTATTAGAGCACTTCGCTCTCACACTGCAGGCCTACTTGTTGTTCCTAGAGTATTTAAAAGTAGAATGGGAGGCAGAGCCTTCAGTTTTCAGGCCCCTCTTCTGTGGAACTAGCTTCCAGTTTGGATTCAGGAGACAGACACTATCTCTACTTTCAAGATTAGACTTAAATCTTTCCTTTTTGCTAAAGCATATAGTTAGGGCTGGACCAGGTGACCCTGAATCCTCCCTTAGTTATGCTGCAACAGGTGATCTCCCATGTCTTGGATCTGGATTTCAGGTTTTATTAATAAACTTTATTCATAAAGCACATCTAAAAACCAAGGGTATACCAAGATGCTTAACACGTAAACATATAGAATAAAAGAAAGGTAAAAAGAAATAGGACCAAAGCAAGTACTAGGTATGCAAGCAAATCACTGTCACGGATACATAGGAGAAGGAGCAGATACATATCAATCAAAGAATTAATTTAATTAATTAAATTAAAAATATCCTTGTATCCGTACAACACTAAAATGTTTTGGCATCTCTGTTTGTGGAGTGAAGCTGTGTAACGAAATGAAAAAGCAATGTCCAAGCATGAGTCAGTTTAAAAAGCGGTTCAAGGATATGGTTTTTGCTGAGTACAGGGAGGTGGTAGAGCTCTGATAAGGTGTTCTTGTCAGAGAACACCTTATGTTTTAACAGAATGTTTTAACAGCAGGTGCATCAACATTATTCCCCTATTCAGCTGCTCGACGACTCAAAGGTTTGACAGTCTCCAATATTTGTCAGCAAAAAATCGACACCAATGGAGCTTCACGCAATCAGCGTAGATTAAACGCCGACGCGAGCCCACACACCACCGCCACTGCACCCACAAAAGCGGCTTTTTCTGACAGAGAAAGAGAAGACAGCTGTAAATAACCCTGTATGCTTTTATTTAGTTCCTTGCACCTTATTTTGACACTCATCGCTGTTTTCTACTACCAACTTCCTGTTTGGGTGTAGAGGCTTTTATTTTGATGGGACGATTTCCTGTAGAACTGTTGTTGGCGCAGTTTTCAGCGGCAGTCGCGGGAGTTTGAAATGTGATGGTTTAATGGAGCCTATGGAGATTTCTTTTGTCATTAGCAGCCAGGGCTGGACTGGGACAAAAAATTGGCCCGGGCATTTTGACTAGAGACCGGCCCACCAGGTATTATAGGAAAAGCCATAAAGCCTTTGAATGAAAACAAACGCTGTTGTCACAGTGATGTACACTGTCTTATTGGTATATATGTATCAATCTAATAAACTTAAACCTTCACCATCCTCCCTATTCTGGTATTCTAAACAGTACCCGGAAGTAGACTGCTTGGTCGAGTTAACCTCCTGAACTATCTACAACACATGGTGAAAACCTGAAATTAAGACAGAGAAGACTAGAGGTGAGACATGATCATTACTGATTACTGATGACAGATTTAGATATATTTTCATAAACCATTCATTTGCCACATGAATAAACAGCATGGCAGGGCAAAATATTTTTTCTAACATGGCAACCTTTAAAAAGTGAAAGGAGATAGAAAGACAGGTGAGAAAGAAAAACTTAATTGACTTTTTGATGGCATTTTACACACAGTACTGGTACAGAATCTAGAAAATGTGGGGAAATGCTGGCATCATATACAGTACTTACCTACTTCTGAAGAAATTATGATGGGACCCTAAAAAAAATACTATGTACAATAATGGATTTCTATACATTTTACATCAGATGAAAACGTTTGTTGTAAGATTCAGGGTGATAAACAAACAAGAGAGAAAAGCCGATCAGCTGATCACTGATCAGTTTCATGATTGAAGTAGAAACAGGAGAGAGAGGGGGAGAGACTGAGAGGAGAAGAGGCAGCTGTGCAGCAAAGACAGAATAACTCCAGCTTTGTGTCTTTTTCATTGTAGCTGAAGTCCGGGACAAACTGTGTTCCTTTTCACATCAATACGAAACGCGCAATATTTTCTCTGTATGCAAGACGATTCTGTTTTTTACGGGACGGTTGGAAACTCTAATAACTAACCTTATAAATAAGATAAAACAAGTTCAACATAACATCACAGCACCCGCCCAGCAGTATATAAACTCCATCATGCTAGCTAGCACGCAGTACGAGTTATTGTAACTGACTGTAAAAAGTCAGTATAACGAAAATAAACTCCACCTAAACTTGGTTTATATCTGACCCAGATAGACTGCAGGTCATAACTTCTTACCTGAAGTTCAGTTCACCGTCTCGGGTCTCTGCTCCTCCTGCCTTTCAGTCATCCACCTGCCAGCGTGTTGCATCTGCTGGCCTCCACCACTTGCTAATGTTACTGAATCTGTAGACGCTCCGCAATAGCCACCACCAAACAATTGAGTTATTTTTACACATCTCCCTTCATCTGGCCAATCCACCAATTTCAGTGTTTATACCGTTACGGAAAAAAACGAAGAAAAACCCCCCATCGGCCCATAAAAACGAAAAATCACCATCGGCCCACCGGTATGCTTTCTCTCCCGGTATGCCCGATGCCCGATATGTTAGCAGCCCCCTTGATAGAGGCACAAGGTATGGTTATGACATAAATAAGGACATGTTTAGATGTTTTTGTGACAGAGGCTACATTTGTTAAATGTTACGTTGAAACGTACTTTATGTTATAAGGTTTACGATTGTAAGAGTGTGGATTTTTTTTGCTTACACGCTGTTTCTATGTATACATCCCCAGCTCTTACGGTGAGATTGATGGTTTACTGCCATTAAACCTTAAAAACGTCATCAGTAAAGTGTCATCCTTCATTCGGGGGGGTTCGCTACAACAACGGTGGTATGTAAACTGTGTTTTGTGCTGCGTATTGTTTGTTTGAACGCAGTTTGGATTCTGACCACACGAAGATGTTGTTGTGACACGCTCCCCGCTGCGTTTGCTGTTGGATTTGGTGTGTGCGTGTGTGTGCTGTGGCTCTGCGGGTGTTCAACTGAATTTGAAGAAATTGCTGTTGCCTCAGTTTTGAATTTTGGCATGCGGCTTATATTGAATGCTTAAAATGAGTGGATCACAAGCTGCATCTGTTATTGGAAAACTACTGTTATTTACTGTTAGCTAGTTTATTGTGATGGTGTTGTGTTTATTATGTTGCTCTTTTTTGTTTGCTTTCTCTCCTGTTTTTTCTTCTCTCGACAGGTGATCCAGGTGATTTTTTTTTCTTCTCCCCTTTCTCACTCTCTTCTCCCCTCTGTTTTTCTTTCTCTCCCTCTCTTTCTTTCATTCTTTCTTTCTCCCTGTCCTATCCCCCAGTCTGTCCCATCTGTTGTTCTACTCTGTCTCTCTGTGCAGGTATTGCTGTCTTCTGAGTTCTTCAGTTTCCCAACTGAGACATTCAAACCTCATCACAGAGCTCGTGTCCATCCTCACCATCATGTGGATGTGAGATTGCGCTGGATTCTGGTTATGTGGCCTGCAGCACCTATGAGGTATTTCAGTATTGTTCATTGTGTGACTTATTTGTAGTTTTTAGGCCTTAACATCAAATAAAATAGTGTTTTTTGTATTTTTCAGAACAAGTTCGTGCCTATATTTCAGCTTCAACTCTACACAAGAGGAACTTCTTCCCTTTCTTTCATCACAGCTGTCCTGTGCCAGATTTTCAGTTGACCCACAGAGAGAGGCGTCATTTCAGAAGACTGAAGCTCATCACAGGGATCAAGGAGGACCTCATGATCTTACCTCACAGGGAAATCTTCAGCACTCCACTGTAAGCCCGTCCCAGAAGATGGATAAACCCGGCATTCCATCTTCAGTGTGATAGAGACCTTTGCTTTGTGTAATGTTAGAAGTACTCCGGTAATCCTCATAGGCTTTGGACTTTTACATAAGAATATTATATTCAGTGCTGTAGAAAGTTATATATTATCCTCTCTGGTTACTCTGGGCAGGGTTATCTGAGGTGACTCTGAATTACTTTACGGTAAACAACACAATATTGGCAAAAAGCAGTGAAAGAATTCCAGACCACAAGTTTTTAGTTCAACATACAACTGACGGACTTTGACCTTCATCAGGTTTTATTTAATTGTGTCAGAGAAAATCTCATGTGCTCTTCATGGAAATGGTCAAACTGAAGAGACTTAGAGCTTTTTATTGTCATTGTGCACTTTCTTGCACAGCGAAAGGTGCAAAAGTAAGAAGAAGAGAAACCAATATACAACGAGGGGGAAAAAATAAATAAAATAAAATAAAATAAAAAGTAATGTATATGTATACATATATGTGAGTGAAACTATATACATGGTGTATGTGTAAGAAACATTGGAACAGAAACATTGTGGGTCTGTATACAAGGGCAGTTATATAATATAATAAATAAATAAGGGTGGATGGGCTATGGTTGTTTAGGGTGGAGATGGTAGTTCTACTGGGACCAAAATATTGCACATACCAAGGATATTGCACATGAGCCAAAAATATTGCACAGAACATGGAAAGACTGAGATATAAGCTCTGTGGGTCTGAGATCAGCAACTGATATATCAATGGTCAATGGTCAATGGTAACTTTATTGTCCCTAACGGGAAATTGATTTGCAGTATGTCCATACAAAAACAAACAAACAGACAACCAACACATCACATACACTCACCAAAATAATATAATATAAGCCTGATAAAACAACCTAGATTTTTCATCAAAAAAAGTGCAATGTGCAATGGCAACAACACTCATGGTTTAGTGTTATTAACTGTGATAATAGCACTAGGTACAAAAGACAGTCTATGTCTCTTTGTCTTCACTGCAGGCACTTTATAACGACGACCTGATGGAAGCAGTTGAAAATCATTAAAGAGAGGATGATCTGAACACAACAGGACAGAGTTTGCCTTCCTCAGCACCTGCCTGTTATAAAAGTCCACAAGCTGGACCTGAGGCCTCCCTGAAATCTTGCCAGCCACTTTAACCAGGTTGTTAAGTCTGGTCTTATTATTCAGGGACATATTACCGTACCAGGCAATGATACAGAAAGTTAAAACAGATTCAATAAAACTTTTATAAAAAAGAGTCATCATTTCAGATGAAACATTAAAACCTCTCAACCTCCTTAAAAAGTACAATCTTTGTTGGACCTTTTTCACTGTAGCAGCAAGATGTGAATCAAAGGACAGAGCCTTATCAAGAACAACCCCCAAATACTTATAACTGTCCACCAGTTCAACGGCTGCACCATTTACCACTGTTAGCGCAGGATGGGGCGATGTCTTCCTGAAGTCAATAACCATGTCCTTGGTTTTTAAGGTGTTAATCATTAAGAATGACTGATCACACCACGAAACAAACTCATCCACAACAGGCCCATGGGAATCCTCTTCACCATGAAGGAGGCTTACAATGACTGTGTCATCTGCATATTTAATGAAATGCCTGTTGGCCTGTGTACTGCGACAGTCATTAGTGTACAAAATATATAATATAGTGACAGAGTTACATGGGTGATTATTCCTTCTGACTTTTTGTCATTACATTTATCTATAACAAGCTGCAGCTTTCACTGACAGCACATGTGGTACTTTAACCTTTGTGCATTCAGTTAATTTTGCAGTTAACATGTGAACATGTCTGCTGTCACTGCTGAGGTCTGAATTTGAGGGCAGCTCCTGTAATCACAAAGAACACAATCATCACAAACTGAAATATAAAGTTGATCTCTCAAATCTGAAATAAAGCTGATCGTTCTGTCCTCAAGCCTTACAGATTATATATAATGTTTACCTTTGAGTTGTTGGAGCTTTGTAAATGCAGATCTCAAAGATGAGATGATGGAGCAGGTCTGAGTCCTGGTTCAGTCTGCTGCTGCATCGTGCTCACCTGCAGGAGAACAGACAAACAGTTTAGTTATCAGCAGTGTTTGAGCTGCTGCCTTTTGACAACAAATTTTAACACTTTAAATTAAAAATAAATTCTAAAAGGATGCAAGACGTACGGAATTAACAATAATTCAGACCGTTGTTTGACCTGAATGGTTCATGTAAAGATGAGGGGTTATTGATACAAGCTTTAAATGTAAATGATATTGTCATGTGGAGACAGAAACATGCTGCTTTTTGCTCATGTTTAATAATCAGCTCTGCACAGAAGCTGAAGGTCCAGCCTGTTGCTCTTACAGCCAGCAAACTGCTTCACTGCACGCTCTTCACCTTCTGCACACTGTCAGCTTACATCTCCTTCAGCCTGCCTGCAGCAGCCCAACTTAAAAAAGTCCTGACTGAGCTTACCTAGTAATTTTATCATTCACACTTCCTCCAAGGTTACTGCTATGACAGGGAAATGTCAACCTGCTGAATGCGGGTCGATTTAGCTCATGGCTGTCAACGTTCCCAGCCAGTTTGCCACAAAACCAACCCGATCTGCTCTGTTTCCACAAAGCGGGCGTGAGATGTTGTGATCAATGATTTATTTGAAATGATTAGTCTTGTTGTGCTAGCAGAGGGTTTTCATTATTCTATATTTCCTGTATTTTAGGATTAAAGCTCAGCTCTGTTCCTTTTCTCTCATGCTGTGCTCCTGAGCATTAATTAAACCACAGAAGAGGGGCCTGAAAACTGAAGGCTCTCCCTCCCATTCTACTTTTAAATACAACAAGTAAGCCTGCAGCGTGAGAGCAAAGCGCTCTAATGGGGTGATATGGTACTATAAGGTCATTAAGATAAGATGGGGCCTGATTATTTAAGACCTTGTATGTGAGGAGCAGGATTTTGAATTCAATTCTGGATTTAACAGGTATTTTTAACATGTATGAACATAAAGCTAACTTTGAACAAGTTTACATGGATTTTTATTTGATGGGAATAATGTAAATAACAATTAAACAAGAATATTTCTAATCTTCCGAAGCAAGATCAAACATGGATGGGGTGCTGCAAGTGAGACCTGCGGTTTGTCTTTTCTGGTCTGTGAGTGGAGAATCACACAGGGTGGTCTGCAAAGAGCTTTAGGATGCTTCTTCCCACTGACCACTGCATCGTCCATCCACAGGGTTTGCAGGGCTCACTCGACGGCTGCCACACCACTAAGATGTTTTCAGAAATATGCAAGCAGGAGATGGTGGATGCTATATTATTAGTATAATACTTGTAACTCTGTAGCAGGCAACAGTTTGATAAAGTGCTATGTAAAAAAGAAACCAAAAGATTAGTTTCCATGAGTTTCAAAGACATTTGGTTTAATACAGTAAATGTGTACGAATGACCTGCAATAATTCAGTCACTGAAATTATCCATGAAATTAGCCAAGTAACTCCTAAATGCGTGTAGATTAAAGAAAATTATTTTACCTGGATATGATTGTCTCTGATAAACCTAAGGTACAAAATATGCTGGTAAAGTTTTTCTAGCTCCTCCAGAATTTAAAATGTACAAAAAAACGGAGCGACATTTCTGGGTCGTGACCGGAAATACACAGAAGTGAGGGCGGACTTGAACAAAGGCTAGAAGGCTGTCCACTGTTTAGTTGTATACTCCTTGTTTGTTCAATAAAGTTTCAATAAAGTTTCTATGGGGGCTGTCCACAGCCACTCACTTCCTGACTACCTGTCCGCCGAAGCATCCTACCCACGTGACATAGGTAGGATCCTTCAGAGCATCCTTCCCCTGAATTCGGACACAGCAAATAACTCCAGCGAGCAGCACTTGATGGAAAGGGTTAGGGTTAGAAATGTATGACTGAATTGTATTTTTTAAATTGAATGAAAATCTTAAAAGTTTTGAAGTTAAACACTTGGGGTGTTGTTACTGCGTGTTTCATAAAGAGAAGGAGTGCTGCTAACTGAAACTATGTTGCAGGCAGTTTCCAGTTTCTTGTCTGAAAACGTCCTTGGAAGACTAAAAAGGGGAAACATCACCATGTCAATGATCATACAAAGAAGCACCAATGCAGCGCCCGGGGAGCAGTGATCTAATCCTTCCATGGATCCGAACCCCCGACCTTCCGATCATGGGGAAGCAAGGCTACCTACTGAACTGACCCAGTTGTTCAAAGGGGCACAATTGTTGTTTCTCATTTTGTTTTTGTACTCAGGAGGAATGCTGCTGTGTTCAGACACCAAATAAAGAGTTTTGCACATCATGACTTTATAGCGTTTTATCAAACACGATAAATTTCATGAAACACACACAGTATCAGCAGACGGACCTGCCTGTTTGCCATTCTTTTTTTTCTTTTTTCATGTTGTTGAGACAGAGTGATTGGCATTGTTGAGATTCAGAGATTCTTTTATTGTAACCATATAATCTGCCTTATGATAAATGCATTAATAACATGTTCTACAGTATTATTTTATCAGTAATATTTCTTATGGGGTTCATAATGCATTGAATATGTTTGTCATTACATTGACCTTTCTATTCACAGGTTGAGTTCATTTTATACACAATGCATAACTGTGCTTGTTTAGAGTTGATGTTCCATCCAAGAGGGTTTTAAGCTTCACTGGTGAGAGTGTCCAGGTGATACATGTTGAGGGAAGATGAGAACATAGCAGGTTAATTGCATGCATGCTTACAATACACATATTAATTTAGTAGCAGGCCTGAGCGAAGGCCCAAGTGTCTTCTGCTCTCTTTTTGAGACCTGCGCCAATTCCGTCTACTTAGTGATTGGTGACGAGGGTCAATTATCAGCTCTTAACGATCCCGAAGCTTGAAGTTTATTACCTTAAAAGGCAGGTGTTATAGAAAAGAGAAGTTATATGACTGTTTATAGTTATTAAAATGTATAAGATGCGCTCATGTCTGCCAACAATGTATTTTTGACTTGTATTGACGTGTATGTGTGGGCGTTAATGTTCTATGGTATAAAAGCAGCTTTTGATGAATTTTTGTCAGAGGAAGGCATATGTTGATGGTTCCTCTCCTGTGTTAATAAACTCATCGTTTGATTGCATTCGTCTGGTGCCTCCATCGTTTGTTGTCTGGTCTGCAGTTGATCGATCTCGCTTCATTTGGTGGAGAATGCGGGCAACTGAAGATCAGCAGAAAGAAGTACAGGTGTTTGTTGTCGGCGGAGGTTGAGGCCAGATCGGGTGATCGGACGGCAGACGTCACGGGGTGATTGCTTGACTACTGGGCCCACATATAAAAAGGTAAGGCACAAACCTCCTAAACGGAAATTGTGCTGGATTGGGACATAATTCTAAAATATGTAGTCAAGTGGCTATCCGTTGATCTCTGTTTTGAGTTTGTTTGAAATGAAAATCTTTGTTTGCAACAAAAGTGAAACTTAAGAGTAGTGTTGCATTCACGGTTGCTCGGAAGAAGCAGTACTGAGCTAAAAGTAATTGAGATGATGTGTTAAGGATTTTGGTTTAATAAGTGTCAAAGTTCAGGGGTGCAGACCCCCTCCCTATTAGAGACGTCTATTAGGGTCCGTCGGCGTGCGGTACTGGAGACTGACCATCTACCAAGACTTGGGACCTTGGTTTTAAAATTGGTTATGATCGCAGAGGATCATTTTGAGGGAGACACTTAATTGAGAGAAAAAGAGTAAATACCAAGCCAGCCGTGAGCTTGAGGTTTTGCAGCAAGCCAAGCCGAGCAGTGAAACTGAAACTAAATTTTTGAGTTATTGAGTTATTGTGAGTTATGAGAGACGATTAAAAGTATTACCTGTGCATGTGTGGACCCGCCGTGGTCAGTGAAGATTTGTGGACCTGCCGTGGCCCGTGAAAAGCTGTGTTTTTGTTGATATATCTGGAGAATTTGCGGACCTGTTGACGTCTCTTAAAGACGAGCAGCGGTGTGTATATCCGGGTTGTTGGGACCCACGCATACAGCTGGAAACCGTGACGTAAGAAACTGTCTGAAATGATTTAAAGTGCCAGCCGGCTGCAGCTCGGGTGTGTGAGAGGCTGTAAAAGTCTCTTTTCCCGTTCTTTTCTTGCTGGGGAAAAGTGCGCAGTTAAAATTTGGGTGCGGTTACTTCCCCTTTTAATTTTAATATTGTTTTGAAGGAATCTGTGTATTGAATGGGCGAGACAGACACTGGAGTTTTTACATTGGATCAGAGAGACATAACTGGGTTTACTTTCACCGTTTTGCTGACGCCAGTAATCCAAGGCGGGCCGGCACAGGTGCAAGTGTAGGTGTTTGTTTGCTGTGAGACAGCAGACTTAGAGTATCATTTTTATAAAACAGTGTGTTTAACTGAATTAGAGTTCCCCAGTTTTCTGGATAATTGTTTGCATCTAGTAGAAGCCCTAGACCAACTGGTGAAACAGAACAGTGAAGAGAGAAGAGAGGTTCAGCAATAACTGATATTGTGTCATATTATTTTGCTCTCAGCAGATACCGAGAGAATTTATGGAATAACTTATGTGGTCGTTCCTTGCCTCTCCAGAAGCAGATTTTATTATTGGAGGAGGCTTAATTTCCCTGCCGATAACGAGGCATGGTATATTGTACGTCTATAAGATTTGAGTTGATTAATTTCCCCGAAGGAATCCTTGTGATAGGTGTAGCTCAGGGGGAAACACAGGATAATTATTATATCCTTATACTCTCGGCATTTATGATTGAGGAGCATCTCCCTGAGTTTTTTGGTTATTGTTTAAGGCAGTTTAGAGTGCTGACTGAAATGGCTGAGAGGGAATCCGCCTCTGAAGGCCAAAGTTGAGTTTCTGTACCAGTAAAATCCCTTGGGTTTTTTTTTATCAAAGTCATACCACCAGATATTGATTTAGTTAAGAGTTATCAGTGTGTTATATTACCTCAGTCTATTGAAAGGAGATGATTCATTATTTTTCAGTATCGGCCAACTTAACATTCGTGGGTGAGGTGACATATTTGGAATTGTATATATATTGTGAGACTGAGGATACAGATCACCAGTTGGTTGTACAGGCAGCTTTGGTTGACTCACAGATTTCCCCGTTTTTGTGGGGTTGTGTAGATTTAGTTCAACGCCTTGTCGCCCTTTATGAGAGTGAGTTAGCCAGTTAAGAAGCTATTGGGTGCAGTCAATTTTTTCTTTTTACTTTCTTATTTACAAGAAGAGAAATACGCACTGTAGGCCCCTGTAAGAGTAAGAAATAATGCTGTATGCCCCTCACTGATTTTAAAACAGCCCGTTTTGTTGAACAGTGTGATTTTGACTTTAAGTAGAAAGAGCAGAGAAGTGTTTTGATATTGTTCATGTTAAAATAGTTGAAGTTTAGAATTATGCAGTATTTTGCTCGGCCTTCATTTCTTCTTTTTACTGAGGCCTTGTCTATAACCACCACGAACTAGAATTTTGCATAGAAAGTGGTGGGATTAAGTGTGTTTGGTGTTTAAAGCAAGAATTGCAGCCGGTTTGGTGCTTATTTTAAAGTGTTGAAAACTGTGGCTGTTCTAAGAAGTTTGTGAAATAAAAAGCTGTGCTGTCTGGCCCCGTGTTGGTCACTCTGTATATCAAGCAGGTATAAAAGAGGAAGTGTCTGGGTGGCCGACTACCGTACTTCTGACGGAAAGGAGGAAGTGTCTGTTCTCTGGCCCCAGAGCTTCTGATAGAGAAATAGGAAGTCACGTCAAGGAACTTCCGAGGGCGGGCACATACAGCAGCCATTTTGAAAGCAAGATGGCGGAAAGTTCAACCGGGACATCTAGTGGACAAAAAGTCTATAAGCCACTAAGTGATCAGCTTGAAGAGTTAAACAAAGCCATCCACATGGCTTGCACAAAAACAACTAAAGTAGCAGATAAAGAATTTAAGGCTGTAAGGAAACATGTTGAGAAATTATGTGCTGCTCAGCAAAGAACTTTGCAAGATAGACAACCTCTTCATCTTATTTTTGAAGAGGAAAGGGAGAACTGTGCAAAGAGATTACAGCAATTGCAGCAGGAAACATTAACACATGCAATAAACAGACACACCAAAGCAGAAATAAAACTCTTAAAGGAAACTCACGCAAAACTCTGTAAATGGATAATAATGTGTAAAGGGATTTCAGGTTGGATGAAAGAGGATGAGGCTCAAGCTCAAGAGGTAAGTTCACTTCTCTCACAACAGGAAAAGAAACCAGAAAATGCAGAACAGGTGCGCACCTTGATGAAATCTTTTCAGGAATTGCAGCAGGAAAATAAGAAACTGGAAGGACAAATATATTTGCTAAACACAGCAAAGGAGAAACTGGAGCATGCGCATGTGAAGCTAGCACTGCCTTCCAACCCTCTCCCCACCTCTCCTGAATTACCGGGAGACACACTGCCACCACACCCATCTCAATCACCAGTAGACTCTTTGCAACCGTTCCATCCTTGGGTCGTTCAGGCGCCATCTGCTCCGCCCCCTCCTTATGTTTTCCCCATAATGTCTTTAGCAGGAGGAGAGATCAGAGGACCACAAGGACAACAGGGCGCAGTAATTGGAGGTTTTGCAGATGTTGTACACCTTACTCCTGCAGCAGCAGCAGGTCAGCAACCTAGCGCACAGCCCAGGGCAATACAGCCTATGGGTATGGGAGAAGCAGCTTCAGCTAAGGCTGGACCCTCAACTTCATCTCCCAAGTCTGTAGATTTTATGGAGTTTGATCCATTAAAAACACAAGGGGAACCTGGAGCTGAGGATCAACTTAGCTACCGGTCAGGAAAAGTTGAAAAAAGGAATCTCTGTTACCCCCTCAACAGGTGGGATGGCCTCACCAGCCAATGAGGTTCGGAGGCTGGAGTTTACTCCACTGCCTACCCCAGCTAGAAAAGAACACTCCCAGCCAGTAAAGACAGCTGGGATGGAAAAGCCTCAGTGGATAGGGGAAGTTTATGGAGAAGTGCAAGCTGATAAAGATGCTCTGGCAGAAATTCTGCAAAGAGTAATCAAAGTAGAAGAGAGAGTAAAGAAAGAAAACTTGGCTGTCTTTGATGAAGAAGATGAGATAGAGGAAGAGAATGAGCCAGACTGTGTGGAAGGTTGTGAAGCTCGACCAGACACCAAAATGGCAGGAATGAAGTTGCGATCACAGAAAACTGTGTATCGGACGGAAAAACCAAAACAAAAGCTGGTGAGCCAGGATAAGACTATAGCAGGGCGAGAAAAACGACAGTCTATGTTTAGAAAATATAATTTGTTGAAGCCTGAAGAAAAGGAAGTGCACTTTAAGAATAGCTTAGATAACTTAGAATGGGAGATGCCCTTAATGTGTGGAGCAAAGCAGGAACCAGTGTATCGTTCATACAAGATGAGGGATCTGGAGGCCCTAGTTCAGCAGCTGCCCCCTATAACAGAGGGAGGAGCAGCTTGGTTAAGGAAGTTAAGAACCTTAACAGAAGGAGACGAACTTGGGATTGGAGACTTTAGAGCCATCGCAGGAAGGACTATGATTGCGGGAGGTTTAGCTGATGTGGAAGAAATTGCTAAAACTACCACTCTTCCAAATGATGTGCCATATAGTAGAGTAGAAGATAAGCTAGCTGACGCAGTTCGTGAAAAATACATAACTCCAAATGTAGGGTCAATACCAAAAATAATTTGGGATCCAAAAGACACTCCCAGAGAATTTTTAGAAAAAGCTAAGGAACAGTGGATGTCACAAACTGGCATACATCCAGGTCAAGAAGGTGAGAATAGAGATTGGTTCCGCGCTGCGGTGCTGAAGGGGCTGCCAGATAAAGTAACAACTGATTTAGAAAAGAATCCAGATTTTGCAGTAGCAGACTCCACCCAGAGGGAGCGGCATGTGACACATCGGTTACAGTTGGAACAAGATATGGTGAACAAACAAAAGAAGGAGTTAGAAGAAGCACAGGCACAACTGCTAAAATTACAGTTGGGTGAAGCTCGTGAGAAGAATAATGTTAAGAAAAAGGAGAAAGAGGGTAGTAAACCTATGATGGTGGTTCAGCCCCAGGCTGATCCAGCGCCCGAGCAACCAGAGCGTGCTCCCAGTTCTTATCCTGGTGACCATGAAATACCAAGACAAAGACGCACAGGTAGAAATCGGGGGGCCAACCATTTACAGAGGGGACATGGTGGACTCTGGCGACCAGACCCTAGAGCTCGTGGTCCGGGGAATCCCAGAATGAATTCATGGAATGTCTGTTACCAATGTGGAAGAGAGGGGCACTGGGCTCGAGAATGCCGTGAGTTTCCCCGAAGCTATGAACAAAGAGATTACCAGGCATGGGGAACTCAGAGAGGCAGAGGCGGTTACCAAGACAGACATCAAGCTCCCAATCCAAGTGTTGCGCCGCGGTCTCAGTATCCAGTGGGAGACTGGAGCTGGGAGGAACAGTACTGATGGAGCCCACAGGAACCAGGCAGCAGGGGAATGGCAGATCCCATGCTGTCAATGACAGTGGAAGGTGCAGAATTGCCCTTCCTGGTGGACACTGGGGCAACGTACTCAACTTTGAGAACGACACCAAATAGTGCAACCATCTCTAACCACACTGTTAGTGTGGTGGGTTTTTCTGGGGTACCAATGACTCTGCCACTCACAGACCCAGCTCTGACCAAGCTGGGCAAACAGACTTTGAAGCACCGATATGTGGTATCTCCACAAGTGCCTGTGAACTTGATGGGCCGAGATTTACTCATCAAACTGGGAGCCACCATTATGTGTTCCGCGGATGGACTGACGGTCTCTCTGCCCGGTGGAATGTCGCTACCGTGCCTGGAAATCAATTCAAAGAATCAATACTTGATGCAGAACTGTGAACCACCCCCTGCCGACATTTACTGGGGGCGCTTGGTAGAAGAAGGCATTTTGGAACAATATCAACAGTGGAGACCCTGGATCATGAGTCTTGCGGTGTACTCTTCACCTAGAGATCCATTCCATGTCACTCTCTTTTATGATAGGGATTTGGAATTGAGTCCGGTCCCTGAAGGGTCCAGACGGTGCTCTGTCCATCCCTCCGCCTCTGCCGCTTGTCCCCTGCTGGACACGTCCACGGGAAGGCAGCCGCCCTCTCCCGTGACGCACCACCGTCCAGCCCTCCGAGTCCATCCGGGACCCCATGTCTTGAATTTTTAATTTTTTGTTTTGTGTGTCTCTTGATGTCGCCTTTGTTATCTTTATTTAATAATTGTTTTGCTGTGCTATTTATTTCAGTTAGATATGAAAAATATGTGTATATGAATTTACAATCACAAACAAAGGCGAGAAAAAAGAAAAAACGTAAATGAAATTTGTGTTTTTAAATGAAATTAAAAAATAAAAAATAAATGAAATTAATAAAGTGTTTTAATTTTTAATAAGTAAAAATCAATGAATTACTGTGCCCACTGCCGCGACGTTTCGACCCAAGATAGGTCTTCCTCAGGCTGGGGCACAATGAATTGTAAGCTGGGAATGCACAGAGAGAGAGAGATGTTGTCTCTTCAACGGTCAGCTCCCAAATGAGCTCCTCTCTGCTGTGCCGCCTTTTATAGGCTTGGTTTCGTGTACGTGAGTTTTTGAATTTTGGGTTTGGCAATGTGTTTTCAAATGTCTGTGATGGTTTTAAACTACAGTGAATGTGTGTTTTTTAACCTTTGTAATGAAATTGTATTTTATGAAATGTATTTTGTAAATTATGTAAATTTTTAAGAATTTAATGTTTTTGAAGTGATGTATATAAGATTTAGAAATTTGTAGTTGTATGTTTTAATCCAATTAGGTTTTTATGAATTTTTTAGGGTAGGGTTAGGGGAAATCAAGTTTGGGAGCACGGTCCCCAAAAGGGGGCCGGGCTCCAATGCACAGACCATACCTGCTCCCGCCTCAGGTCTCCCGAGACCCCCAGCGAAGCTCCAGGCGGGGTCCCATGGATGGGGTTGGAGAAGCGAGGGGTAAGGGGAGGAGGGGTGAAGAGGAGAGGGGGGAGGGGTTAAGGGAATACAAAGTGGGAGTCCGGTCCCCGAAGGGGTCCGGGCTCCAATGCACGGTCCGTACCTGCTCCCATCCCGGGCGGTCAGGTTCCCCACAGCATGCCCCGGAGGGATATAATGGTGGTGGGCACTGATGCCCCCAAGTCAAAAAATTACCCATCATTGGGTGGTAGTGGCCATTTAGTGTTCCAACTGAGCCCGTCGCGACGTTTCGGCGTATATGTGCCTTCATCAGGCTGGGCTCAATGACTGCAGGGACCGTTTTGTCCTCTATTTATAGGCTTCTCCGACTTTAGATTTTTTTCTATGGACTTTCTATCCCTTGTTTGCTTTTTCTCTCTGTGCGTTTTTGTCTCTGCACTTTTTTCATCTCAACCCTAAATTGGGGAGGAATATTTTCTGCTCTGTGCATTTTTTTCTCTGCACTTTTTCATCTCAACCCTAGATTGGGGAGGAATTCTCAAAAATATGGCACCCCCTGTCCTTAGTTCCACTCTGTACTACTGATTAGTTTTTGGCACCCCCATCCTAAGTTACCACTCTAGGTTTTATTTTATTTGTGTTTTACGTGTTTTTCCATTTTTTTGGCTTTTCTTTGTTTTTTCTAGGGGAGGCCTTACGCCCAAAATTAGGGTTAGGGCAGGAGAGGGGAGAGGTTAAGGTCAGGGGAGGAAGGTAGGTAAGGTCAACAGGGCTACTGCAAATAGGGAACTCAACGCTACCCAAACGGGCGGACAGGCGACACTGGCTGGTTAGGGGAATACAAAGTGGGAGTCCGGTCCCCGAAGGGGTCCGGGCTAGGGGGTTAGGGGGTTAGGGGAAATAAAGTTTGGGAGCTCGGTCCCCAAGGGGGGCCGGGCTCCGGTGCACAGACCATACCTGCACTCATCTCAGGTGTCCAGGACCCGCCCAGCATAACTCAGGGGAGTTTTAAAATGAAGTCCCCTGGATGGGGTTAGAGAGGTGAGGGGAGAAGGGAGAAGGGATAAAGGAGGATGATGGGAGGTTGGGATTAGGGTCCCAAACAGGTCCATCACAGGGTCCCCTGAGGTTAGGGTTAGGGGTTAGGGTTAGGGTAGGGTTAGGGTTAGGGGGTTAGGGGGAGGAAAAGTGTTCCGGTCCCTGAAGGGACGCGGAGGTGCACGGTCCTTCCCTTGGGCCCTCCCGCTACTCCACTGCCTGTTACGGCCAGCAGGCACTAAGCGCCGTCCCCGGTACCGTACAGGGATCCAATCCTGGTCATCCTCCAGGTGGACCATTTTTTTGTTTTTTGTTGTGTTGTTTTGTCTTGTCTGTGGTGAAGCCTTTGTTATCTAATAATAAAAAAATTGTGTGGATGATGCAGCCTTTGGTATTATAGTGTAATAAAATGTATTTGTTTGTTATTTATGAATGTAGGTATAAATGATAATGTATCTAATTAATAATGCCAAAAGGAGAAATAAAACAAAAAGAACGGAAAAATCGCTTTTTTTAATGAAAATAAAAAAATTAATTAATTTTTAATAAATGCAAATTAGGCCAATTGGTAGTGTGCCCGGGGCAACGTTTCGACCCAACAGGGTCTTCTTCAGGCCAGGGCACACGCTTTGCAAACTGAAAAACTGGCTGCTGTAAGCTATGAGGAGATGTTGGTCCTTCGGCTGTCAGGGCAAGAATGAGGGTGTTCAGCACTCCTCCCCTTATATAGCCTCTGATAAACTGAACTGAAAATGCAGTTTTCAATGAACTGATGTTTGGAGTTTTTTGCAGCCTTACCTATAGTGATGAAAAAATACCGAAAATAGAAAATGTGCATATAATTGAGTAACATAAAATTGTTTTTAATGTTTTTTTAATAGTTTTTAACCAACATAAAAGTTTTAAATGAAACTTTGTTTTAAAGTGTTTTTAGTATTGTATAAACTGATTTTAAATGTTTTTTTGGTGTTTTTTGATGGGGTTTTTTTTATTTTTTTGTTGTTTATTCATTTTTGGTGCTTTTAATCATATTTGTAATTATGAATTTTGCATGTTTTAAAGATAAACAATGGTGTAAACAATAGTAACAGGAAAAATTATTTTTAACTATTTACAAATAATGTGAACAAATAGACATGAATTTTTTTGATGTTTTTCAAGATATTTTATACTTTTTTGTGTATTTTTTTGTGTTTTTTTCAGTGATGTTATGTATTTCTCAATGTGTTTTAAAATAATGTTAATGAACTATTAAACATGAGGGTTCCCCACGTGAGTGGGGGTTGGGGAATGAAAAATAAAGACCCCCCCTGGTTAGGGTTAGGGCTTATAAACAGGGTTGGGGTTAGAAACAGAAGATCAAAATGGTTAGGGTTAGGGCTTATGACTGGGTTGGGGTTAGGGTTAGGGGGGGGGGTTAGGGATGAAAAACTGACTCCTCCCCCCTCTCTCGAGGGCGGAAGGAAATGCACGGTCCATCCCCCAGGTGACCCGTTGCTGTTGAAAGTTGGACCGCCCGGGACGACGCTGGCGTCTCCCACGGCGGACCACTGTCCACCCATCATCCTCAAATCCAGCCATCTGGCTGTAGGGGGTTAGGGGGGGTTAGGGTTAGGGTTAGGGTTAGGGGGTTAGGGTTAGGGTTAGGGTTAGGGGTTAGGGTTAGGGGTTAGGGTTAGGGGGTTAGGGTTAGGGTTAGGGGGGGTTAGGGGGTTAGGGGGGTTAGGGGAAATCAAGTTTGGGAGCTCGGTCCCCGAAGGGGGCCGGGCTCCAGTGCACAGTCCATACCTGCTCTCACTTCAGGTGTCCAGGACTCCCCCAGCATGACCAGAAAGAGGTTTAAAATGAAACCCTGTGAATGGGGTTAGAGAGGTGAGGGGAGGAAAGATGAGGACAAATAATGGGGGATTAGGATTAGGATCCAAATTGAATAAATCCTAGGGTCCACTGAGGTTAGGTTTAGGGTCCATTTGAAGGGTGGGGGGATAATCAAGTCCTGCTATCCAATTAAGGGTTAAAGCGGTTAGGTTTAGAGCCAGAATTGAGTTTTGCATAGGGTCCGCTGAGGTTAGGTTTAGGGCCAGTTTCGGGGGTAAGATGCTCCCCAGTTAGATTTGGGAAGAAGCTGAGATGTGCAGAATCAGGGGCAGTAGTAGTAGTTGATGGGGGGTTAGGGGTTAGGGGGTTAGGGTTAGGGTTAGGGGTTAGGGGGGGGGGTTAGGGTAGGGTTAGGGTTAGGGTTAGGGTTAGGGTTAGGGGTTAGGGGGTTAGGGTTAGGGTTAGGGGTTAGGGTTAGGGGGTTAGGGTTAGGGTTAGGGGTTAGGGGGTTAGGGTTAGGGATGAAAAACTGACTCCTCCCCCCTCTCTCGAGGGCGGAAGGAAATGCACGGTCCATCCCCCAGGTGACCCGTTGCTGTTGAAAGTTGGACCGCCCGGGACGACGCTGGCGTCTCCCACGGCGGACCACTGTCCACCCATCATCCTCAAATCCAGCCATCTGGCTGTATGATTTTTAATTGTGTGTAATGTCGCCTTTGCTATATATGTAATAAAGAAAACCTGGTTGTGTATTTATTAATGTAGGTATTTATTTATTTATTTAGGTATTTATTGTCGTTAATAGAAAAATAAAATCAAAGAAAAACAAATGAAAATGTAAATTAAAGTAATGTAATTTTTAACGTGTGCCGCCGCGACGTTTCGGCCCTGAAAAGGGCCTTCTTCAGGCTATGGCACAAAAACAATGAAAACTGTAAGCTGTACTGTCTATGTGTCAGAGATGTTGCTCTGTCAGTGTCTCAAGGCGAAATGCCCTCTCTCGCTGTAGCCACTCCTTTTATACCCTCTGTTCAGTTCCAAATTCCATTCGCTTTTTCCAATCAATTTTCCTTTCTATGTATTTTGCCCTTTCATTTTAATTCTCAAAAATACCATTTCCATGGATTATGATATCACCCTGTCGGTACTACATTATTATAGGCCCCAATATATTTATTTATCCTATTTTACCGTACCATTTTTTAAGGAAGTTTTTAATTATAGAATTTTAATCCCAAATTAGATTCAATGAATTTTCAACATGAATTTTGTATTTGTAAATTTTTAAAGTTTTTAAATTTAAATTCCCAACCCCCATGTGCCCATTGTGTTTATGATCAAAATATGAAACCTTTACCCTGTACCCATGTTTTTAATTTGTAAATACGTTTTTAGTGAATTCCCAATTAAGTTTTTTAAGCATGTAAATTTGTACTTCCCCCATTAATTTTATCCCATCATTCCCCATTTGTATCAACCCATATCATATTATTAATTAATTATTATTTATTGTAAAATTCGAAATTTCTAACTCCCCCCAGTTATTACAGTGGGGGATAGGGGCAAATGGGGTAAGGGGGGTACGGTTAAAGTTAGGGCCAGTTGTGGGGGTGGGGTTAAGGTTAGGGCCAATTGAGGGGGTTGGTTAGGGTTAGGGCAAGTGTAGAGGCGGGGTTAAGGTTAGGGTCAGTTAAGGGGGTGGGCTTAGAATTAGGGTTGGGGTATAGGGTCAGATTAAATTTAGGGGTTCGATTGGGGTTGGGGTTAGGCGTAGGGGTGGGAAACGGTTAAGGTTAGGGTCTGGGTTCTGGGCTAGGGGTCGAAGGTCATCTCCAGTTCAGTCCCACCTAACTCATCCCTACGTATCAACTTAGAAACCCTCAATCATAATCAACCATCCAAATTCAGCGCCATCTAGTGTTTAGTCCATTCGGTTCTCTCGTATCCAACCAATAAATCCAGCGCCTCTCAAATCTCTTCCTCTCCCAATCTGTCCATAGGGCATTCCGTTGAAGACCAGCAACTCTCAGACACTTATAGCTATGCTTTACAAAATGTTGTACTAGTGGAGTATGCCCCTCCTTTTGGTTTTTGATATTATATCGATGTTGCGTCATCCGAACCGCAATGGAGTTCTTGGTTTCTCCCACATATTGCATGCCACATTTCTCACAGAAAATGATATATACACAATTTGTGGACTGCGGCGTGAAGCGTTGACGCACAGGAAAAATTGTCTTCTTTAGTCTGTTTTTGACCAAGTTCAAAGTGCAAAAGGTGCCAAACAATACTGTTGGCTTTAAAAATTGCTGACTTGGCAGCCTCGCTCTCACCAAGTAGTCTCGTAAGTTTTTATTCCTCCTGTATGCAGAAATTACTGTTCTGTTTGGTAACACTCCTGTGTTCCCCAATAAAGAATCAAAATTATCCTTCAGCTTTTTGTGTATCCGAATATTAAACAAAGAATACGTAGTTATGAGTGGGATTCGCTCCCCTTCCGGTGCCTCCTTCCGGTCCAAATAGGATCTAAGGCACTGTCTCAAAAATTGCCGAGAGTATCCTCTCTGTCTCAAGGCGACAAACAACTCCTTTACTGCTTCCCAAAAATCCTCCTGTCTCGTACAGATTCTGTGAAACCGGAGTAGCTGTGCTTTGACGATACCTCCATACGTATGCCGGGGGTGGAAACTCGTTTTGTACAATAATGCATGCGTATCTGTCTTTTTGAAAAATACTTTTATATCTAATTTATTATCCAATTCAAAATTTGGTCCCTTATACAACGTAGTGTCCAAAAAATCAATTTTTCTATCATCCAATTCATATTTGCATTGTATTGACCAATCATGGGCATTCAAGTTTTTAATGAAGTCCTCAAATTCGCTTTTCGAATAGGTCCAAACCCCCCATATGTCATCGAGGTAGCGTAAGTAGTGGAGAGGCTTCTTTGGGCACTTCTCCAAGGCCTCCTCCTCCCACTTAGCCATAAATATGTTGGCGTAAGCGGGGGCGAACCGCTTCCCCATTGCCGTCCCCTTGATTTGCAGAAAAAAATCCCCATTAAACTCAAAATCGTTGCGTCTAAGATTAATATCGAGCAACTCTAAAATCTCCTTATCCGGTCTACTTTCGTCAGGATACTTCTGAAAGATCTCTCTGACCGCCTGCAACCCCGCTGCAATGTCTATATTAGTGTACAGACTATCAATGTCTATCGAAAAAGAAAAGCGCCAGCTGGGATTGTCAAGGACTTAACCAAATCAATGAAATCATAACTATCCTTTACATAGGACGGATGCCTGACTGACAACGGATTCAAATAAAAATCAATAAATTCAGCTGTCTGGTATGTCTCGCTACCGCAGTCTGAGACAATGGGTCTGCCTGGTGGGATTTCATGGGGAACCGGCCATGTCTCAGGTTCTTTGTGAATCTTAGGCAAAATATAAAACCTTCTGGGCCGCGGTTGCCCCTCTCCTTTCAAATAGGACCTCTGTTTTTTATTTATGACCCTTTTGTTAACGAGGTCATCCAGAATCCTACTCACCATTGGTATGGTTTTTAAGTAAATTGGCTCCTTCAACTGTTTATAATAAACGGTGTCAGACAACTGTCTTCTAACCTCCGAAATATATTGATCCCTTGACATGATTACCACCGCGCTCCCCTTATCAGCTGGTTTAATGACAATGGTCTTATTACCTGCCAATTCCCTCAAGGCTTTCACCTCCGCCACTGATAAGTTGGGAGCTTTTTTAATGACCCGGAAGCCCGAATCCATGATGTTATTATCCTCCGTCACCAATGAGCCAACCTCAGGTGGCAATTTTGCAAGTGGTGGTTCCCAATTAGACGTTCCCACAAATGGTGGTTTTTTGGTCTTCCGTGAGTCCTTGAAATATGCGGCCAATTTTATTCGTCTATGGTAATTTTGAATGTCCAATTTAAGTGTTGTTTTTGATGTCTATGTAGGCCAATCATGGGAACAAAGGACAATCCCCTGTTCAACAAATCAAATTGTGCCCTCGTAAGGGTAAAATTTCTGGCCAGATTCACCACATTTTGTGACACAAGGGGCCGGAGCCCCCTCTGCCCCCCTGAGACAGGCTTAAGGGGATCTCAAGTTTAAAAACGAGACCCAATGCCTGAACATTGCTCTCGCTGTGGTCCTGGTCCAGTGGACCTCATCATTCTCCGTTCCAAAATCCTCCTCCCTCAATTTGGGGATAAAGGGCAGGTTCCTGGAAATGTGACCGTTCATGGTCCTCAGTGTCTGGATCTCCTCCCCACTCAAACCAGATGAAAAATTGATGAGAGGAACCCAGATTTCGGAGAACGGGAAGCGGTTCTTCGCTGCCCTAACGGCCCCAACCATCTGCTTGATGGCCGTTTCCTTCGCACTCTGATTTCTATTATTCAATCCGAATGCCAGGACCACCTTCTCTACGTTGGAATGAACGGTGGCTTTCCTCAAAAGTGCTTGCGCATGTCGGAAATTGGCCCAGGGAAGCTATCAATCTGCAGGTCCGACAGCGAGTGGCTCGGAAACCTTGCCAGATTGGAGTCCCCCAGGATCACCCACTTTTTCCGGATGCACAGCCCCAGTCAATCATTTTTCTCTCCGTATGGATGTGTCTCTTTACACCAAAATACTGCCTCGGGCTTGAGGCCCGATTCTGCCGCTCTGCTGAACTATTCAGTTCTAGGCTAATCCTGCATCATCTCGGGTGTCATCAGGAGCAGCTGTATCCTCCCTCACTCTCTGGGAAGTTGGAACTAACGTAGGTGTTCTATCCTGCCTTACTTCGTCCTCTCTCTCCTCCAACAGGGAATTCTGTGGACTTTCCCGTATCACCTGCACCGGATCCCCATCCTGCGAGGAATCCATCTCCTCCAGTTCCAACAAAAAATTGGACTCAGGTATGACACATCCCTGTCTAATACCCCTCGTCCGCGGCAGTCTCTGTTGTAGTGGAGAAGCCGGTTGGCCCTCTCCACCACCAGAGCGTCCTGCTGGGTCAGCTGGACCCCTTGTGCAGGCCCTGGCTTGGATCTGGTGTCCAGTCGGATCTCTGCTCCGTCATTGTCCCCTTCTCCTGTATCATAACCGCAGGTCTGAGGACTTGTACTGTCACCCGCTGCTGGTGGGGCTGCAGCTCTGTTTGTTGAGCCATCTCAACTGTTCTCGGAACTGGCTGTACCCGCTCTGGCACAGAGCCGGTCTCCCTCTCTCCTGTTGCCTGTACGCCAGCCGGCTGAGGCGCTATTTCTCTTGCTGTGGCCACGCATGCCGTCACCAGGGCCTCTGCGTGGTCCAGCACTTCCTGTGTGATGCGGGGCAAGTCTCTGCGAGCCCTTCTCACTGCCAGCTGGAAAGACTCTCTCCAAGCTGGGCCCAGCTCATGGGCCAACTCCTCCTTCAACACCTCAATCTGTTGGGAGTAGTGGTCCTGCAGAATCACGAGGGTCGTGTATCCCCAGTTCTTGGCATTGCCCATAATCAAGTCCAACGTGTCAGGTGTTGGTGCCGCTGGTTTTATCATGGAGGCCAAGTTCTCCACCATTCGTACAATCATCCGCGGATCCTCCTTCCCCTCCTTGGGGTCACATTGCGGAGGTGATGCACCAACCTGATCACTGTGTGCAGCTTGCGGACCAATTGCAGCTTGTCCTGATCAATTGGTTCCCGCTGCTGCACTTGTCTTGGTTGCTGACGCCACTGGTGTCCCCAGTTTGATCTGGGTCTCTGGTAAAAGGAAGCAGTCCTTCTCGGTTCGCCCCCAGGTCTTCCCTGGCGAACCACATCCGCATAGGATCTAGATGGAGGACCAGAGCCACGGAGTCGAGAACCCGGAGGAGGCACAGGCCGATTAGGGATGAAAAACTGACTCCTCCCCCCTCTCTCGAGGGCGGAAGGAAATGCACGGTCCATCCCCCAGGTGACCCGTTGCTGTTGAAAGTTGGACCGCCCGGGACGACGCTGGCGTCTCCCACGGCGGACCACTGTCCACCCATCATCCTCAAATCCAGCCATCTGGCTGTATGATTTTTTAATTGTGTGTAATGTCGCCTTTGCTATATATGTAATAAAGAAAACCTGGTTGTGTATTTATTAATGTAGGTATTTATTTATTTATTTAGGTATTTATTGTCGTTAATAGAAAAATAAAATCAAAGAAAAACAAATGAAAATGTAAATTAAAGTAATGTAATTTTAACGTGTGCCGCCGCGACGTTCGGCCCTGAAAAGGGCCTTCTTCAGGCTATGGCACAAAAACAATGAAAACTGTAAGCTGTACTGTCTATGTGTCAGAGATGTTGCTCTGTCAGTGTCTCAAGGCGAAATGCCCTCTCTCGCTGTAGCCACTCCTTTTATACCCTCTGTTCAGTTCCAATTCCATTCGCTTTTTCCAATCAATTTTCCTTTCTATGTATTTTGCCCTTTCATTTTAATTCTCAAAATACCATTTCCATGGATTATGATATCACCCTGTCGGTACTACATTATTATAGGCCCCAATATATTTATTTATCCTATTTTACCGTACCATTTTTTAAGGAAGTTTTAATTATAGAATTTTAATCCCAAATTAGATTCAATGAATTTTCAACATGAATTTGTATTTGTAAATTTTTAAAGTTTTTAAATTTAAATTCCCAACCCCCATGTGCCCATTGTGTTTATGATCAAAATATGAAACCTTTACCCTGTACCCATGTTTTTAATTTGTAAATACGTTTTTAGTGAATTCCCAATTAAGTTTTTTAAGCATGTAAATTTGTACTTCCCCCATTAATTTTATCCCATCATTCCCCATTTGTATCAACCCATATCATATTATTAATTAATTATTATTTATTGTAAAATTCGAAATTTCTAACTCCCCCCAGTTATTACAGTGGGGGATAGGGGCAAATGGGGTAAGGGGGGTACGGTTAAAGTTAGGGCCAGTTGTGGGGTGGGGTTAAGGTTAGGGCCAATTGAGGGGTTGGTTAGGGTTAGGGCAAGTGTAGAGGCGGGGTTAAGGTTAGGGTCAGTTAAGGGGGTGGGCTTAGAATTAGGGTTGGGGTATAGGGTCAGATTAAATTTAGGGGTTCGATTGGGGTTGGGTTAGGCGTAGGGGTGGGAAACGGTTAAGGTTAGGGTCTGGGTTCTGGGCTAGGGGTCGAAGGTCATCTCCAGTTCAGTCCCACCTAACTCATCCCTACGTATCAACTTAGAAACCCTCAATCATAATCAACCATCCAAATTCAGCGCCATCTAGTGTTTAGTCCATTCGGTTCTCTCGTATCCAACCAATAAATCCAGCGCCTCTCAAATCTCTTCCTCTCCCAATCTGTCCATAGGGCATTCCGTTGAAGACCAGCAACTCTCAGACACTTATAGCTATGCTTTACAAAATGTTGTACTAGTGGAGTATGCCCCTCCTTTTGGTTTTGATATTATATCGATGTTGCGTCATCCGAACCGCAATGGAGTTCTTGGTTCTCCCACATATTGCATGCCACATTTCTCACAGAAAATGATATATACACAATTTGTGGACTGCGGCGTGAAGCGTTGACGCACAGGAAAAATTGTCTTCTTTAGTCTGTTTTTGACCAAGTTCAAAGTGCAAAAGGTGCCAAACAATACTGTTGGCTTTAAAAATTGCTGACTTGGCAGCCTCGCTCTCACCAAGTAGTCTCGTAAGTTTTTATCCTCCTGTATGCAGAAATTACTGTTCTGTTTGGTAACACTCCTGTGTTCCCCAATAAAGAATCAAAATTATCCTTCAGCTTTTGTGTATCCGAATATTAAACAAAGAATACGTAGTTATGAGTGGGATTCGCTCCCCTTCCGGTGCCTCCTTCCGGTCCAAATAGGATCTAAGGCACTGTCTCAAAAATTGCCGAGAGTATCCTCTCTGTCTCAAGGCGACAAACAACTCCTTTACTGCTTCCCAAAAATCCTCCTGTCTCGTACAGATTCTGTGAAACCGGAGTAGCTGTGCTTTGACGATACCTCCATACGTATGCCGGGGGTGGAAACTCGTTTTGTACAATAATGCATGCGTATCTGTCTTTTTGAAAAATACTTTTATATCTAATTTATTATCCAATTCAAAATTTGGTCCCTTATACAACGTAGTGTCCAAAAATCAATTTTTCTATCATCCAATTCATATTTGCATTGTATTGACCAATCATGGGCATTCAAGTTTTTAATGAAGTCCTCAAATTCGCTTTTCGAATAGGTCCAAACCCCCATATGTCATCGAGGTAGCGTAAGTAGTGGAGAGGCTTCTTTGGGCACTTCTCCAAGGCCTCCTCCTCCCACTTAGCCATAAATATGTTGCGTAAGCGGGGGCGAACCGCTTCCCCATTGCCGTCCCCTTGATTTGCAGAAAAAAATCCCCATTAAACTCAAAATCGTTGCGTCTAAGATTAATATCGAGCAACTCTAAAATCTCCTTATCCGGTCTACTTTCGTCAGGATACTTCTGAAAGATCTCTCTGACCGCCTGCAACCCCGCTGCAATGTCTATATTAGTGTACAGACTATCAATGTCTATCGAAAAAGAAAAGCGCCAGCTGGGATGTCAAGGACTTAACCAAATCAATGAAATCATAACTATCCTTTACATAGGACGGATGCCTGACTGACAACGGATTCAAATAAAAATCAATAAATTCAGCTGTCTGGTATGTCTCGCTACCGCAGTCTGAGACAATGGGTCTGCCTGGTGGGATTTCATGGGGAACCGGCCATGTCTCAGGTTCTTTGTGAATCTTAGGCAAAATATAAAACCTTCTGGGCCGCGGTTGCCCCTCTCCTTTCAAATAGGACCTCTGTTTTTATTTATGACCCTTTTGTTAACGAGGTCATCCAGAATCCTACTCACCATTGGTATGGTTTTTAAGTAAATTGGCTCCTTCAACTGTTTATAATAAACGGTGTCAGACAACTGTCTTCTAACCTCCGAATATATTGATCCCTTGACATGATTACCACCGCGCTCCCCTTATCAGCTGGTTTAATGACAATGGTCTTATTACCTGCCAATTCCCTCAAGGCTTTCACCTCCGCCACTGATAAGTTGGGAGCTTTTTTAATGACCCGGAAGCCCGAATCCATGATGTTATTATCCTCCGTCACCAATGAGCCAACCTCAGGTGGCAATTTTGCAAGTGGTGGTTCCCAATTAGACGTTCCCACAAATGGTGGTTTTTTGGTCTTCCGTGAGTCCTTGAAATATGCGGCCAATTTTATTCGTCTATGGTAATTTGAATGTCCAATTTAAGTGTTGTTTTTTGATGTCTATGTAGGCCAATCATGGGAACAAAGGACAATCCCCTGTTCAACAAATCAAATTGTGCCCTCGTAAGGGTAAAATTTCTGGCCAGATTCACCACATTTTGTGACACAAGGGGCCGGAGCCCCCTCTGCCCCCCCTGAGACAGGCTTAAGGGGATCTCAAGTTTAAAAACGAGACCCAATGCCTGAACATTGCTCTCGCTGTGGTCCTGGTCCAGTGGACCTCATCATTCTCCGTTCCAAAATCCTCCTCCCTCAATTTGGGGATAAAGGGCAGGTTCCTGGAAATGTGACCGTTCATGGTCCTCAGTGTCTGGATCTCCTCCCCACTCAAACCAGATGAAAAATTGATGAGAGGAACCCAGATTTCGGAGAACGGGAAGCGGTTCTTCGCTGCCCTAACGGCCCCAACCATCTGCTTGATGGCCGTTTCCTTCGCACTCTGATTTCTATTATTCAATCCGAATGCCAGGACCACCTTCTCTACGTTGGAATGAACGGTGGCTTTCCTCAAAAGTGCTTGCGCATGTCGGAAATTGGCCCCAGGGAAGCTATCAATCTGCAGGTCCGACAGCGAGTGGCTCGGAAACCTTGCCAGATTGGAGTCCCCCAGGATCACCCACTTTTTCCGGATGCACAGCCCCCAGTCAATCATTTTTCTCTCCGTATGGATGTGTCTCTTTACACCAAAATACTGCCTCGGGCTTGAGGCCCGATTCTGCCGCTCTGCTGAACTATTCAGTTCTAGGCTAATCCCTGCATCATCTCGGGTGTCATCAGGAGCAGCTGTATCCTCCCTCACTCTCTGGGAAGTTGGAACTAACGTAGGTGTTCTATCCTGCCTTACTTCGTCCTCTCTCTCCTCCAACAGGGAATTCTGTGGACTTTCCCGTATCACCTGCACCGGATCCCCATCCTGCGAGGAATCCATCTCCTCCAGTTCCAACAAAAAATTGGACTCAGGTATGACACATCCCTGTCTAATACCCCTCGTCCGCGGCAGTCTCTGTTGTAGTGGAGAAGCCGGTTGGGCCCTCTCCACCACCAGAGCGTCCTGCTGGGTCAGCTGGACCCCTTGTGCAGGCCCCTGGCTTGGATCTGGTGTCCAGTCGGATCTCTGCTCCGTCATTGTCCCCTTCTCCTGTATCATAACCGCAGGTCTGAGGACTTGTACTGTCACCCGCTGCTGGTGGGGCTGCAGCTCTGTTTGTTGAGCCATCTCAACTGTTCTCGGAACTGGCTGTACCCGCTCTGGCACAGAGCCGGTCTCCCTCTCTCCTGTTGCCTGTACGCCAGCCGGCTGAGGCGCTATTTCTCTTGCTGTGGCCACGCATGCCGTCACCAGGCCTCTGCGTGGTCCAGCACTTCCTGTGTGATGCGGGGCAAGTCTCTGCGAGCCCTTCTCACTGCCAGCTGGAAAGACTCTCTCCAAGCTGGGCCCAGCTCATGGGCCAACTCCTCCTTCAACACCTCAATCTGTTGGGAGTAGTGGTCCTGCAGAATCACGAGGGTCGTGTATCCCCAGTTCTTGGCATTGCCCATAATCAAGTCCAACGTGTCAGGTGTTGGTGCCGCTGGTTTTATCATGGAGGCCAAGTTCTCCACCATTCGTACAATCATCCGCGGATCCTCCTTCCCCTCCTTGGGGGTCACATTGCGGAGGTGATGCACCAACCTGATCACTGTGTGCAGCTTGCGGACCAATTGCAGCTTGTCCTGATCAATTGGTTCCCGCTGCTGCACTTGTCTTGGTTGCTGACGCCACTGGTGTCCCCAGTTTGATCTGGGTCTCTGGTAAAAGGAAGCAGTCCTTCTCGGTTCGCCCCCAGGTCTTCCCTGGCGAACCACATCCGCATAGGATCTAGATGGAGGACCAGAGCCACGGAGTCGAGAACCCGGAGGAGGCACAGGCCGATTAGGGATGAAAACTGACTCCTCCCCCCTCTCTCGAGGGCGGAAGGAAATGCACGGTCCATCCCCAGGTGACCCGTTGCTGTTGAAAGTTGGACCGCCCGGGACGACGCTGGCGTCTCCCACGGCGGACCACTGTCCACCCATCATCCTCAATCCAGCCATCTGGCTGTATGATTTTTTAATTGTGTGTAATGTCGCCTTTGCTATATATGTAATAAAGAAAACCTGGTTGTGTATTTATTAATGTAGGTATTTATTTATTTATTTAGGTATTTATTGTCGTTAATAGAAAATAAATCAAAGAAAAACAAATGAAAATGTAAATTAAAGTAATGTAATTTTTAACGTGTGCCGCCGCGACGTTTCGGCCCTGAAAGGGCCTTCTTCAGGCTATGGCACAAAAACAATGAAAACTGTAAGCTGTACTGTCTATGTGTCAGAGATGTTGCTCTGTCAGTGTCTCAAGGCGAAATGCCCTCTCTCGCTGTAGCCACTCCTTTTATACCCTCTGTTCAGTTCCAAATTCCATTCGCTTTTTCCAATCAATTTTCCTTTCTATGTATTTTGCCCTTTCATTTTAATTCTCAAAATACCATTTCCATGGATTATGATATCACCCTGTCGGTACTACATTATTATAGGCCCCAATATATTTATTTATCCTATTTTACCGTACCATTTTTTAAGGAAGTTTTTAATTATAGAATTTTAATCCCAAATTAGATTCAATGAATTTTCAACATGAATTTGTATTTGTAAATTTTTAAGTTTTTAAATTTAAATTCCCAACCCCCATGTGCCCATTGTGTTATGATCAAAATATGAAACCTTTACCCTGTACCCATGTTTTTAATTTGTAAATACGTTTTTAGTGAATTCCCAATTAAGTTTTTAAGCATGTAAATTTGTACTTCCCCCATTAATTTTATCCCATCATTCCCCATTTGTATCAACCCATATCATATTATTAATTAATTATTATTTATTGTAAAATTCGAAATTTCTAACTCCCCCCAGTTATTACAGTGGGGGATAGGGGCAAATGGGTAAGGGGGGTACGGTTAAAGTTAGGGCCAGTTGTGGGGTGGGGTTAAGGTTAGGGCCAATTGAGGGGGTTGGTTAGGGTTAGGGCAAGTGTAGAGGCGGGGTTAAGGTTAGGGTCAGTTAAGGGGGTGGGCTTAGAATTAGGGTTGGGGTATAGGGTCAGATTAAATTTAGGGGTTCGATTGGGTTGGGGTTAGGCGTAGGGGTGGGAAACGGTTAAGGTTAGGGTCTGGGTTCTGGCTAGGGGTCGAAGGTCATCTCCAGTTCAGTCCCACCTAACTCATCCCTACGTATCAACTTAGAAACCCTCAATCATAATCAACCATCCAAATTCAGCGCCATCTAGTGTTTAGTCCATTCGGTTCTCTCGTATCCAACCAATAAATCCAGCGCCTCTCAAATCTCTTCCTCTCCCAATCTGTCCATAGGGCATTCCGTTGAAGACCAGCAACTCTCAGACACTTATAGCTATGCTTTACAAAATGTTGTACTAGTGGAGTATGCCCCTCCTTTTGGTTTTTGATATTATATCGATGTTGCGTCATCCGAACCGCAATGGAGTTCTTGGTTTCTCCCACATATTGCATGCCACATTTCTCACAGAAAATGATATATACACAATTTGTGGACTGCGGCGTGAAGCGTTGACGCACAGGAAAATTGTCTTCTTTAGTCTGTTTTTGACCAAGTTCAAAGTGCAAAAGGTGCCAAACAATACTGTTGGCTTTAAAAATTGCTGACTTGGCAGCCTCGCTCTCACCAAGTAGTCTCGTAAGTTTTTATTCCTCCTGTATGCAGAAATTACTGTTCTGTTTGGTAACACTCCTGTGTTCCCCAATAAAGAATCAAAATTATCCTTCAGCTTTTTGTGTATCCGAATATTAAACAAAGAATACGTAGTTATGAGTGGGATTCGCTCCCCTTCCGGTGCCTCCTTCCGGTCCAAATAGGATCTAAGGCACTGTCTCAAAAATTGCCGAGAGTATCCTCTCTGTCTCAAGGCGACAAACAACTCCTTTACTGCTTCCCAAAATCCTCCTGTCTCGTACAGATTCTGTGAAACCGGAGTAGCTGTGCTTTGACGATACCTCCATACGTATGCCGGGGGTGGAAACTCGTTTTGTACAATAATGCATGCGTATCTGTCTTTTTGAAAATACTTTTATATCTAATTTATTATCCAATTCAAAATTTGGTCCCTTATACAACGTAGTGTCCAAAAAATCAATTTTTCTATCATCCAATTCATATTTGCATTGTATTGACCAATCATGGGCATTCAAGTTTTTAATGAAGTCCTCAAATTCGCTTTTCGAATAGGTCCAAACCCCCATATGTCATCGAGGTAGCGTAAGTAGTGGAGAGGCTTCTTTGGGCACTTCTCCAAGGCCTCCTCCTCCCACTTAGCCATAAATATGTTGGCGTAAGCGGGGGCGAACCGCTTCCCCATTGCCGTCCCTTGATTTGCAGAAAAAAATCCCCATTAAACTCAAAATCGTTGCGTCTAAGATTAATATCGAGCAACTCTAAAATCTCCTTATCCGGTCTACTTTCGTCAGGATACTTCTGAAAGATCTCTCTGACCGCCTGCAACCCCGCTGCAATGTCTATATTAGTGTACAGACTATCAATGTCTATCGAAAAAGAAAAGCGCCAGCTGGGATTGTCAAGGACTTAACCAAATCAATGAAATCATAACTATCCTTTACATAGGACGGATGCCTGACTGACAACGGATTCAAATAAAAATCAATAAATTCAGCTGTCTGGTATGTCTCGCTACCGCAGTCTGAGACAATGGGTCTGCCTGGTGGGATTTCATGGGGAACCGGCCATGTCTCAGGTTCTTTGTGAATCTTAGGCAAAATATAAAACCTTCTGGGCCGCGGTTGCCCCTCTCCTTTCAAATAGGACCTCTGTTTTTTATTTATGACCCTTTTGTTAACGAGGTCATCCAGAATCCTACTCACCATTGGTATGGTTTTTAAGTAAATTGGCTCCTTCAACTGTTTATAATAAACGGTGTCAGACAACTGTCTTCTAACCTCCGAAATATATTGATCCCTTGACATGATTACCACCGCGCTCCCCTTATCAGCTGGTTTAATGACAATGGTCTTATTACCTGCCAATTCCCTCAAGGCTTTCACCTCCGCCACTGATAAGTTGGGAGCTTTTTTAATGACCCGGAAGCCCGAATCCATGATGTTATTATCCTCCGTCACCAATGAGCCAACCTCAGGTGGCAATTTTGCAAGTGGTGGTTCCCAATTAGACGTTCCCACAAATGGTGGTTTTTTGGTCTTCCGTGAGTCCTTGAAATATGCGGCCAATTTTATTCGTCTATGGTAATTTTGAATGTCCAATTTAAGTGTTGTTTTTTGATGTCTATGTAGGCCAATCATGGGAACAAAGGACAATCCCCTGTTCAACAAATCAAATTGTGCCCTCGTAAGGGTAAAATTTCTGGCCAGATTCACCACATTTTGTGACACAAGGGGCCGGAGCCCCCTCTGCCCCCCCTGAGACAGGCTTAAGGGGATCTCAAGTTTAAAAACGAGACCCAATGCCTGAACATTGCTCTCGCTGTGGTCCTGGTCCAGTGGACCTCATCATTCTCCGTTCCAAAATCCTCCTCCCTCAATTGGGGATAAAGGGCAGGTTCCTGGAAATGTGACCGTTCATGGTCCTCAGTGTCTGGATCTCCTCCCCACTCAAACCAGATGAAAAATTGATGAGAGGAACCCAGATTTCGGAGAACGGGAAGCGGTTCTTCGCTGCCCTAACGGCCCCAACCATCTGCTTGATGGCCGTTTCCTTCGCACTCTGATTTCTATTATTCAATCCGAATGCCAGGACCACCTTCTCTACGTTGGAATGAACGGTGGCTTTCCTCAAAAGTGCTTGCGCATGTCGGAAATTGGCCCCAGGGAAGCTATCAATCTGCAGGTCCGACAGCGAGTGGCTCGGAACCTTGCCAGATTGGAGTCCCCAGGATCACCCACTTTTTCCGGATGCACAGCCCCCAGTCAATCATTTTTCTCTCCGTATGGATGTGTCTCTTTACACCAAAATACTGCCTCGGGCTTGAGGCCCGATTCTGCCGCTCTGCTGAACTATTCAGTTCTAGGCTAATCCCTGCATCATCTCGGGTGTCATCAGGAGCAGCTGTATCCTCCCTCACTCTCTGGGAAGTTGGAACTAACGTAGGTGTTCTATCCTGCCTTACTTCGTCCTCTCTCTCCTCCAACAGGGAATTCTGTGGACTTTCCCGTATCACCTGCACCGGATCCCCATCCTGCGAGGAATCCATCTCCTCCAGTTCCAACAAAAAATTGGACTCAGGTATGACACATCCCTGTCTAATACCCCTCGTCCGCGGCAGTCTCTGTTGTAGTGGAGAAGCCGGTTGGGCCCTCTCCACCACCAGAGCGTCCTGCTGGGTCAGCTGGACCCCTTGTGCAGGCCCCTGGCTTGGATCTGGTGTCCAGTCGGATCTCTGCTCCGTCATTGTCCCCTTCTCCTGTATCATAACCGCAGGTCTGAGGACTTGTACTGTCACCCGCTGCTGGTGGGGCTGCAGCTCTGTTTGTTGAGCCATCTCAACTGTTCTCGGAACTGGCTGTACCCGCTCTGGCACAGAGCCGGTCTCCCTCTCTCCTGTTGCCTGTACGCCAGCCGGCTGAGGCGCTATTTCTCTTGCTGTGGCCACGCATGCCGTCACCAGGGCCTCTGCGTGGTCCAGCACTTCCTGTGTGATGCGGGGCAAGTCTCTGCGAGCCCTTCTCACTGCCAGCTGGAAAGACTCTCTCCAAGCTGGGCCCAGCTCATGGGCCAACTCCTCCTTCAACACCTCAATCTGTTGGGAGTAGTGGTCCTGCAGAATCACGAGGGTCGTGTATCCCCAGTTCTTGGCATTGCCCATAATCAAGTCCAACGTGTCAGGTGTTGGTGCCGCTGGTTTTATCATGGAGGCCAAGTTCTCCACCATTCGTACAATCATCCGCGGATCCTCCTTCCCCTCCTTGGGGGTCACATTGCGGAGGTGATGCACCAACCTGATCACTGTGTGCAGCTTGCGGACCAATTGCAGCTTGTCCTGATCAATTGGTTCCCGCTGCTGCACTTGTCTTGGTTGCTGACGCCACTGGTGTCCCCAGTTTGATCTGGGTCTCTGGTAAAAGGAAGCAGTCCTTCTCGGTTCGCCCCCAGGTCTTCCCTGGCGAACCACATCCGCATAGGATCTAGATGGAGGACCAGAGCCACGGAGTCGAGAACCCGGAGGAGGCACAGGCCGATTAGGGATGAAAAACTGACTCCTCCCCCTCTCTCGAGGGCGGAAGGAAATGCACGGTCCATCCCCCAGGTGACCCGTTGCTGTTGAAAGTTGGACCGCCCGGGACGACGCTGGCGTCTCCCACGGCGGACCACTGTCCACCCATCATCCTCAAATCCAGCCATCTGGCTGTATGATTTTTTAATTGTGTGTAATGTCGCCTTTGCTATATATGTAATAAAGAAAACCTGGTTGTGTATTTATTAATGTAGGTATTTATTTATTTATTTAGGTATTTATTGTCGTTAATAGAAAAATAAAATCAAAGAAAAACAAATGAAAATGTAAATTAAAGTAATGTAATTTTTAACGTGTGCCGCCGCGACGTTTCGGCCCTGAAAAGGGCCTTCTTCAGGCTATGGCACAAAAACAATGAAAACTGTAAGCTGTACTGTCTATGTGTCAGAGATGTTGCTCTGTCAGTGTCTCAAGGCGAAATGCCCTCTCTCGCTGTAGCCACTCCTTTTATACCCTCTGTTCAGTTCCAAATTCCATTCGCTTTTTCCAATCAATTTTCCTTTCTATGTATTTTGCCCTTTCATTTTAATTCTCAAAAATACCATTTCCATGGATTATGATATCACCCTGTCGGTACTACATTATTATAGGCCCCAATATATTTATTTATCCTATTTTACCGTACCATTTTTTAAGGAAGTTTTTAATTATAGAATTTTAATCCCAAATTAGATTCAATGAATTTTCAACATGAATTTTGTATTTGTAAATTTTTAAAGTTTTTAAATTTAAATTCCCAACCCCCATGTGCCCATTGTGTTTATGATCAAAATATGAAACCTTTACCCTGTACCCATGTTTTTAATTTGTAAATACGTTTTTAGTGAATTCCCAATTAAGTTTTTTAAGCATGTAAATTTGTACTTCCCCCATTAATTTTATCCCATCATTCCCCATTTGTATCAACCCATATCATATTATTAATTAATTATTATTTATTGTAAAATTCGAAATTTCTAACTCCCCCCAGTTATTACAGTGGGGGATAGGGGCAAATGGGGTAAGGGGGTACGGTTAAAGTTAGGGCCAGTTGTGGGGGTGGGGTTAAGGTTAGGGCCAATTGAGGGGGTTGGTTAGGGTTAGGGCAAGTGTAGAGGCGGGGTTAAGGTTAGGGTCAGTTAAGGGGGTGGGCTTAGAATTAGGGTTGGGGTATAGGGTCAGATTAAATTTAGGGGTTCGATTGGGGTTGGGGTTAGGCGTAGGGTGGGAAACGGTTAAGGTTAGGGTCTGGGTTCTGGCTAGGGGTCGAAGGTCATCTCCAGTTCAGTCCCACCTAACTCATCCCTACGTATCAACTTAGAAACCCTCAATCATAATCAACCATCCAAATTCAGCGCCATCTAGTGTTTAGTCCATTCGGTTCTCTCGTATCCAACCAATAAATCCAGCGCCTCTCAAATCTCTTCCTCTCCCAATCTGTCCATAGGGCATTCCGTTGAAGACCAGCAACTCTCAGACACTTATAGCTATGCTTTACAAAATGTTGTACTAGTGGAGTATGCCCCTCCTTTTGGTTTTTGATATTATATCGATGTTGCGTCATCCGAACCGCAATGGAGTTCTTGGTTTCTCCCACATATTGCATGCCACATTTCTCACAGAAATGATATATACACAATTTGTGGACTGCGGCGTGAAGCGTTGACGCACAGGAAAAATTGTCTTCTTTAGTCTGTTTTTGACCAAGTTCAAAGTGCAAAAGGTGCCAAACAATACTGTTGGCTTTAAAAATTGCTGACTTGGCAGCCTCGCTCTCACCAAGTAGTCTCGTAAGTTTTTATTCCTCCTGTATGCAGAAATTACTGTTCTGTTTGGTAACACTCCTGTGTTCCCCAATAAAGAATCAAAATTATCCTTCAGCTTTTTGTGTATCCGAATATTAAACAAAGAATACGTAGTTATGAGTGGGATTCGCTCCCCTTCCGGTGCCTCCTTCCGGTCCAAATAGGATCTAAGGCACTGTCTCAAAAATTGCCGAGAGTATCCTCTCTGTCTCAAGGCGACAAACAACTCCTTTACTGCTTCCCAAAAATCCTCCTGTCTCGTACAGATTCTGTGAAACCGGAGTAGCTGTGCTTTGACGATACCTCCATACGTATGCCGGGGGTGGAAACTCGTTTTGTACAATAATGCATGCGTATCTGTCTTTTTGAAAAATACTTTTATATCTAATTTATTATCCAATTCAAAATTTGGTCCCTTATACAACGTAGTGTCCAAAAAATCAATTTTTCTATCATCCAATTCATATTTGCATTGTATTGACCAATCATGGGCATTCAAGTTTTTAATGAAGTCCTCAAATTCGCTTTTCGAATAGGTCCAAACCCCCCATATGTCATCGAGGTAGCGTAAGTAGTGGAGAGGCTTCTTTGGGCACTTCTCCAAGGCCTCCTCCTCCCACTTAGCCATAAATATGTTGGCGTAAGCGGGGGCGAACCGCTTCCCCATTGCCGTCCCCTTGATTTGCAGAAAAAAATCCCCATTAAACTCAAAATCGTTGCGTCTAAGATTAATATCGAGCAACTCTAAAATCTCCTTATCCGGTCTACTTTCGTCAGGATACTTCTGAAAGATCTCTCTGACCGCCTGCAACCCCGCTGCAATGTCTATATTAGTGTACAGACTATCAATGTCTATCGAAAAAAGAAAAGCGCCAGCTGGGATTGTCAAGGACTTAACCAAATCAATGAAATCATAACTATCCTTTACATAGGACGGATGCCTGACTGACAACGGATTCAAATAAAAATCAATAAATTCAGCTGTCTGGTATGTCTCGCTACCGCAGTCTGAGACAATGGGTCTGCCTGGTGGGATTTCATGGGGAACCGGCCATGTCTCAGGTTCTTTGTGAATCTTAGGCAAAATATAAAACCTTCTGGGCCGCGGTTGCCCCTCTCCTTTCAAATAGGACCTCTGTTTTTTATTTATGACCCTTTTGTTAACGAGGTCATCCAGAATCCTACTCACCATTGGTATGGTTTTTAAGTAAATTGGCTCCTTCAACTGTTTATAATAAACGGTGTCAGACAACTGTCTTCTAACCTCCGAAATATATTGATCCCTTGACATGATTACCACCGCGCTCCCCTTATCAGCTGGTTTAATGACAATGGTCTTATTACCTGCCAATTCCCTCAAGGCTTTCACCTCCGCCACTGATAAGTTGGGAGCTTTTTTAATGACCCGGAAGCCCGAATCCATGATGTTATTATCCTCCGTCACCAATGAGCCAACCTCAGGTGGCAATTTTGCAAGTGGTGGTTCCCAATTAGACGTTCCCACAAATGGTGGTTTTTTGGTCTTCCGTGAGTCCTTGAAATATGCGGCCAATTTTATTCGTCTATGGTAATTTTGAATGTCCAATTTAAGTGTTGTTTTTTGATGTCTATGTAGGCCAATCATGGGAACAAAGGACAATCCCCTGTTCAACAAATCAAATTGTGCCCTCGTAAGGGTAAAATTTCTGGCCAGATTCACCACATTTTGTGACACAAGGGGCCGGAGCCCCCTCTGCCCCCCCTGAGACAGGCTTAAGGGGATCTCAAGTTTAAAAACGAGACCCAATGCCTGAACATTGCTCTCGCTGTGGTCCTGGTCCAGTGGACCTCATCATTCTCCGTTCCAAATCCTCCTCCCTCAATTTGGGATAAAGGGCAGGTTCCTGGAAATGTGACCGTTCATGGTCCTCAGTGTCTGGATCTCCTCCCCACTCAAACCAGATGAAAAATTGATGAGAGGAACCCAGATTTCGGAGAACGGGAAGCGGTTCTTCGCTGCCCTAACGGCCCCAACCATCTGCTTGATGGCCGTTTCCTTCGCACTCTGATTTCTATTATTCAATCCGAATGCCAGGACCACCTTCTCTACGTTGGAATGAACGGTGGCTTTCCTCAAAAGTGCTTGCGCATGTCGGAAATTGGCCCCAGGGAAGCTATCAATCTGCAGGTCCGACAGCGAGTGGCTCGGAAACCTTGCCAGATTGGAGTCCCCCAGGATCACCCACTTTTTCCGGATGCACAGCCCCAGTCAATCATTTTTCTCTCCGTATGGATGTGTCTCTTTACACCAAATACTGCCTCGGGCTTGAGGCCCGATTCTGCCGCTCTGCTGAACTATTCAGTTCTAGGCTAATCCCTGCATCATCTCGGGTGTCATCAGGAGCAGCTGTATCCTCCCTCACTCTCTGGGAAGTTGGAACTAACGTAGGTGTTCTATCCTGCCTTACTTCGTCCTCTCTCTCCTCCAACAGGGAATTCTGTGGACTTTCCCGTATCACCTGCACCGGATCCCCATCCTGCGAGGAATCCATCTCCTCCAGTTCCAACAAAAAATTGGACTCAGGTATGACACATCCCTGTCTAATACCCCTCGTCCGCGCAGTCTCTGTTGTAGTGGAGAAGCCGGTTGGGCCCTCTCCACCACCAGAGCGTCCTGCTGGGTCAGCTGGACCCCTTGTGCAGGCCCCTGGCTTGGATCTGGTGTCCAGTCGGATCTCTGCTCCGTCATTGTCCCCTTCTCCTGTATCATAACCGCAGGTCTGAGGACTTGTACTGTCACCCGCTGCTGGTGGGGCTGCAGCTCTGTTTGTTGAGCCATCTCAACTGTTCTCGGAACTGGCTGTACCCGCTCTGGCACAGAGCCGGTCTCCCTCTCTCCTGTTGCCTGTACGCCAGCCGGCTGAGGCGCTATTTCTCTTGCTGTGGCCACGCATGCCGTCACCAGGGCCTCTGCGTGGTCCAGCACTTCCTGTGTGATGCGGGGCAAGTCTCTGCGAGCCCTTCTCACTGCCAGCTGGAAAGACTCTCTCCAAGCTGGGCCCAGCTCATGGGCCAACTCCTCCTTCAACACCTCAATCTGTTGGGAGTAGTGGTCCTGCAGAATCACGAGGGTCGTGTATCCCCAGTTCTTGGCATTGCCCATAATCAAGTCCAACGTGTCAGGTGTTGGTGCCGCTGGTTTTATCATGGAGGCCAAGTTCTCCACCATTCGTACAATCATCCGCGGATCCTCCTTCCCCTCCTTGGGGGTCACATTGCGGAGGTGATGCACCAACCTGATCACTGTGTGCAGCTTGCGGACCAATTGCAGCTTGTCCTGATCAATTGGTTCCCGCTGCTGCACTTGTCTTGGTTGCTGACGCCACTGGTGTCCCCAGTTTGATCTGGGTCTCTGGTAAAAGGAAGCAGTCCTTCTCGGTTCGCCCCCAGGTCTTCCCTGGCGAACCACATCCGCATAGGATCTAGATGGAGGACCAGAGCCACGGAGTCGAGAACCCGGAGGAGGCACAGGCCGATTAGGGATGAAAAACTGACTCCTCCCCCTCTCTCGAGGGCGGAAGGAAATGCACGGTCCATCCCCCAGGTGACCCGTTGCTGTTGAAAGTTGGACCGCCCGGGACGACGCTGGCGTCTCCCACGGCGGACCACTGTCCACCCATCATCCTCAAATCCAGCCATCTGGCTGTATGATTTTTTAATTGTGTGTAATGTCGCCTTTGCTATATATGTAATAAAGAAAACCTGGTTGTGTATTTATTAATGTAGGTATTTATTTATTTATTTAGGTATTTATTGTCGTTAATAGAAAAATAAAATCAAAGAAAAACAAATGAAAATGTAAATTAAAGTAATGTAATTTTTAACGTGTGCCGCCGCGACGTTTCGGCCCTGAAAAGGGCCTTCTTCAGGCTATGGCACAAAACAATGAAAACTGTAAGCTGTACTGTCTATGTGTCAGAGATGTTGCTCTGTCAGTGTCTCAAGGCGAAATGCCCTCTCTCGCTGTAGCCACTCCTTTTATACCCTCTGTTCAGTTCCAAATTCCATTCGCTTTTTCCAATCAATTTTCCTTTCTATGTATTTGCCCTTTCATTTTAATTCTCAAAATACCATTTCCATGGATTATGATATCACCCTGTCGGTACTACATTATTATAGGCCCCAATATATTTATTTATCCTATTTTACCGTACCATTTTTTAAGGAAGTTTTTAATTATAGAATTTTAATCCCAAATTAGATTCAATGAATTTTCAACATGAATTTTGTATTTGTAAATTTTTAAAGTTTTTAAATTTAAATTCCCAACCCCCATGTGCCCATTGTGTTTATGATCAAAATATGAAACCTTTACCCTGTACCCATGTTTTTAATTTGTAAATACGTTTTTAGTGAATTCCCAATTAAGTTTTTTAAGCATGTAAATTTGTACTTCCCCATTAATTTTATCCCATCATTCCCATTTGTATCAACCCATATCATATTATTAATTAATTATTATTTATTGTAAAATTCGAAATTTCTAACTCCCCCAGTTATTACAGTGGGGGATAGGGGCAAATGGGGTAAGGGGGGTACGGTTAAAGTTAGGGCCAGTTGTGGGGGTGGGGTTAAGGTTAGGGCCAATTGAGGGGGTTGGTTAGGGTTAGGGCAAGTGTAGAGGCGGGGTTAAGGTTAGGGTCAGTTAAGGGGGTGGGCTTAGAATTAGGGTTGGGGTATAGGGTCAGATTAAATTTAGGGGTTCGATTGGGGTTGGGGTTAGGCGTAGGGGTGGGAAACGGTTAAGGTTAGGGTCTGGGTTCTGGGCTAGGGGTCGAAGGTCATCTCCAGTTCAGTCCCACCTAACTCATCCCTACGTATCAACTTAGAAACCCTCAATCATAATCAACCATCCAAATTCAGCGCCATCTAGTGTTTAGTCCATTCGGTTCTCTCGTATCCAACCAATAAATCCAGCGCCTCTCAAATCTCTTCCTCTCCCAATCTGTCCATAGGGCATTCCGTTGAAGACCAGCAACTCTCAGACACTTATAGCTATGCTTTACAAATGTTGTACTAGTGGAGTATGCCCCTCCTTTTGGTTTTTGATATTATATCGATGTTGCGTCATCCGAACCGCAATGGAGTTCTTGGTTTCTCCCACATATTGCATGCCACATTTCTCACAGAAAATGATATATACACAATTTGTGGACTGCGGCGTGAAGCGTTGACGCACAGGAAAAATTGTCTTCTTTAGTCTGTTTTTGACCAAGTTCAAAGTGCAAAAGGTGCCAAACAATACTGTTGGCTTTAAAAATTGCTGACTTGGCAGCCTCGCTCTCACCAAGTAGTCTCGTAAGTTTTTATTCCTCCTGTATGCAGAAATTACTGTTCTGTTTGGTAACACTCCTGTGTTCCCCAATAAAGAATCAAATTATCCTTCAGCTTTTTGTGTATCCGAATATTAAACAAAGAATACGTAGTTATGAGTGGGATTCGCTCCCCTTCCGGTGCCTCCTTCCGGTCCAAATAGGATCTAAGGCACTGTCTCAAAAATTGCCGAGAGTATCCTCTCTGTCTCAAGGCGACAAACAACTCCTTTACTGCTTCCCAAAAATCCTCCTGTCTCGTACAGATTCTGTGAAACCGGAGTAGCTGTGCTTTGACGATACCTCCATACGTATGCCGGGGTGGAAACTCGTTTTGTACAATAATGCATGCGTATCTGTCTTTTTGAAAAATACTTTTATATCTAATTTATTATCCAATTCAAAATTTGGTCCCTTATACAACGTAGTGTCCAAAAAATCAATTTTCTATCATCCAATTCATATTTGCATTGTATTGACCAATCATGGGCATTCAAGTTTTTAATGAAGTCCTCAAATTCGCTTTTCGAATAGGTCCAAACCCCCATATGTCATCGAGGTAGCGTAAGTAGTGGAGAGGCTTCTTTGGGCACTTCTCCAAGGCCTCCTCCTCCCACTTAGCCATAAATATGTTGGCGTAAGCGGGGGCGAACCGCTTCCCCATTGCCGTCCCCTTGATTTGCAGAAAAAAATCCCCATTAAACTCAAAATCGTTGCGTCTAAGATTAATATCGAGCAACTCTAAAATCTCCTTATCCGGTCTACTTTCGTCAGGATACTTCTGAAAGATCTCTCTGACCGCCTGCAACCCCGCTGCAATGTCTATATTAGTGTACAGACTATCAATGTCTATCGAAAAAAGAAAAGCGCCAGCTGGGATTGTCAAGGACTTAACCAAATCAATGAAATCATAACTATCCTTTACATAGGACGGATGCCTGACTGACAACGGATTCAAATAAAATCAATAAATTCAGCTGTCTGGTATGTCTCGCTACCGCAGTCTGAGACAATGGGTCTGCCTGGTGGGATTTCATGGGGAACCGGCCATGTCTCAGGTTCTTTGTGAATCTTAGGCAAAATATAAAACCTTCTGGGCCGCGGTTGCCCCTCTCCTTTCAAATAGGACCTCTGTTTTTTATTTATGACCCTTTTGTTAACGAGGTCATCCAGAATCCTACTCACCATTGGTATGGTTTTTAAGTAAATTGGCTCCTTCAACTGTTTATAATAAACGGTGTCAGACAACTGTCTTCTAACCTCCGAAATATATTGATCCCTTGACATGATTACCACCGCGCTCCCCTTATCAGCTGGTTTAATGACAATGGTCTTATTACCTGCCAATTCCCTCAAGGCTTTCACCTCCGCCACTGATAAGTTGGGAGCTTTTTAATGACCCGGAAGCCCGAATCCATGATGTTATTATCCTCCGTCACCAATGAGCCAACCTCAGGTGGCAATTTTGCAAGTGGTGGTTCCCAATTAGACGTTCCCACAAATGGTGGTTTTTTGGTCTTCCGTGAGTCCTTGAAATATGCGGCCAATTTTATTCGTCTATGGTAATTTTGAATGTCCAATTTAAGTGTTGTTTTTTGATGTCTATGTAGGCCAATCATGGAACAAAGGACAATCCCCTGTTCAACAAATCAAATTGTGCCCTCGTAAGGGTAAAATTTCTGGCCAGATTCACCACATTTTGTGACACAAGGGGCCGGAGCCCCCTCTGCCCCCCCTGAGACAGGCTTAAGGGGATCTCAAGTTTAAAAACGAGACCCAATGCCTGAACATTGCTCTCGCTGTGGTCCTGGTCCAGTGGACCTCATCATTCTCCGTTCCAAAATCCTCCTCCCTCAATTTGGGGATAAAGGGCAGGTTCCTGGAAATGTGACCGTTCATGGTCCTCAGTGTCTGGATCTCCTCCCCACTCAAACCAGATGAAAAATTGATGAGAGGAACCCAGATTTCGGAGAACGGGAAGCGGTTCTTCGCTGCCCTAACGGCCCCAACCATCTGCTTGATGGCCGTTTCCTTCGCACTCTGATTTCTATTATTCAATCCGAATGCCAGGACCACCTTCTCTACGTTGGAATGAACGGTGGCTTTCCTCAAAAGTGCTTGCGCATGTCGGAAATTGGCCCCAGGGAAGCTATCAATCTGCAGGTCCGACAGCGAGTGGCTCGGAACCTTGCCAGATTGGAGTCCCCCAGGATCACCCACTTTTTCCGGATGCACAGCCCCCAGTCAATCATTTTTCTCTCCGTATGGATGTGTCTCTTTACACCAAAATACTGCCTCGGGCTTGAGGCCCGATTCTGCCGCTCTGCTGAACTATTCAGTTCTAGGCTAATCCCTGCATCATCTCGGGTGTCATCAGGAGCAGCTGTATCCTCCCTCACTCTCTGGGAAGTTGGAACTAACGTAGGTGTTCTATCCTGCCTTACTTCGTCCTCTCTCTCCTCCAACAGGGAATTCTGTGGACTTTCCCGTATCACCTGCACCGGATCCCCATCCTGCGAGGAATCCATCTCCTCCAGTTCCAACAAAAAATTGGACTCAGGTATGACACATCCCTGTCTAATACCCCTCGTCCGCGGCAGTCTCTGTTGTAGTGGAGAAGCCGGTTGGGCCCTCTCCACCACCAGAGCGTCCTGCTGGGTCAGCTGGACCCCTTGTGCAGGCCCCTGGCTTGGATCTGGTGTCCAGTCGGATCTCTGCTCCGTCATTGTCCCCTTCTCCTGTATCATAACCGCAGGTCTGAGGACTTGTACTGTCACCCGCTGCTGGTGGGGCTGCAGCTCTGTTTGTTGAGCCATCTCAACTGTTCTCGGAACTGGCTGTACCCGCTCTGGCACAGAGCCGGTCTCCCTCTCTCCTGTTGCCTGTACGCCAGCCGGCTGAGGCGCTATTTCTCTTGCTGTGGCCACGCATGCCGTCACCAGGGCCTCTGCGTGGTCCAGCACTTCCTGTGTGATGCGGGGCAAGTCTCTGCGAGCCCTTCTCACTGCCAGCTGGAAAGACTCTCTCCAAGCTGGGCCCAGCTCATGGGCCAACTCCTCCTTCAACACCTCAATCTGTTGGGAGTAGTGGTCCTGCAGAATCACGAGGGTCGTGTATCCCCAGTTCTTGGCATTGCCCATAATCAAGTCCAACGTGTCAGGTGTTGGTGCCGCTGGTTTTATCATGGAGGCCAAGTTCTCCACCATTCGTACAATCATCCGCGGATCCTCCTTCCCCTCCTTGGGGGTCACATTGCGGAGGTGATGCACCAACCTGATCACTGTGTGCAGCTTGCGGACCAATTGCAGCTTGTCCTGATCAATTGGTTCCCGCTGCTGCACTTGTCTTGGTTGCTGACGCCACTGGTGTCCCCAGTTTGATCTGGGTCTCTGGTAAAAGGAAGCAGTCCTTCTCGGTTCGCCCCAGGTCTTCCCTGGCGAACCACATCCGCATAGGATCTAGATGGAGGACCAGAGCCACGGAGTCGAGAACCCGGAGGAGGCACAGGCCGATTAGGGATGAAAAACTGACTCCTCCCCCTCTCTCGAGGGCGGAAGGAAATGCACGGTCCATCCCCCAGGTGACCCGTTGCTGTTGAAAGTTGGACCGCCCGGGACGACGCTGGCGTCTCCCACGGCGGACCACTGTCCACCCATCATCCTCAAATCCAGCCATCTGGCTGTATGATTTTTTAATTGTGTGTAATGTCGCCTTTGCTATATATGTAATAAAGAAACCTGGTTGTGTATTTATTAATGTAGGTATTTATTTATTTATTTAGGTATTTATTGTCGTTAATAGAAAAATAAAATCAAAGAAAAACAAATGAAAATGTAAATTAAAGTAATGTAATTTTTAACGTGTGCCGCCGCGACGTTTCGGCCCTGAAAAGGGCCTTCTTCAGGCTATGGCACAAAAACAATGAAAACTGTAAGCTGTACTGTCTATGTGTCAGAGATGTTGCTCTGTCAGTGTCTCAAGGCGAAATGCCCTCTCTCGCTGTAGCCACTCCTTTTATACCCTCTGTTCAGTTCCAAATTCCATTCGCTTTTTCCAATCAATTTTCCTTTCTATGTATTTTGCCCTTTCATTTTAATTCTCAAAAATACCATTTCCATGGATTATGATATCACCCTGTCGGTACTACATTATTATAGGCCCCAATATATTTATTTATCCTATTTTACCGTACCATTTTTTAAGGAAGTTTTTAATTATAGAATTTTAATCCCAAATTAGATTCAATGAATTTTCAACATGAATTTTGTATTTGTAAATTTTTAAAGTTTTTAAATTTAAATTCCCAACCCCCATGTGCCCATTGTGTTTATGATCAAAATATGAAACCTTTACCCTGTACCCATGTTTTTAATTTGTAAATACGTTTTTAGTGAATTCCCAATTAAGTTTTTTAAGCATGTAAATTTGTACTTCCCCCATTAATTTTATCCCATCATTCCCCATTTGTATCAACCCATATCATATTATTAATTAATTATTATTTATTGTAAAATTCGAAATTTCTAACTCCCCCAGTTATTACAGTGGGGGATAGGGGCAAATGGGGTAAGGGGGTACGGTTAAAGTTAGGGCCAGTTGTGGGGGTGGGGTTAAGGTTAGGGCCAATTGAGGGGGTTGGTTAGGGTTAGGGCAAGTGTAGAGGCGGGGTTAAGGTTAGGGTCAGTTAAGGGGGTGGGCTTAGAATTAGGGTTGGGGTATAGGGTCAGATTAAATTTAGGGGTTCGATTGGGGTTGGGGTTAGGCGTAGGGGTGGGAAACGGTTAAGGTTAGGGTCTGGGTTCTGGGCTAGGGGTCGAAGGTCATCTCCAGTTCAGTCCCACCTAACTCATCCCTACGTATCAACTTAGAAACCCTCAATCATAATCAACCATCCAAATTCAGCGCCATCTAGTGTTTAGTCCATTCGGTTCTCTCGTATCCAACCAATAAATCCAGCGCCTCTCAAATCTCTTCCTCTCCCAATCTGTCCATGGGTTAGGGGTTAGGGTTAGGGTTAGGGTAGGGGTTAGGGTTAGGGTTAGGGGGTTAGGGGTTAGGGTTAGGGTTAGGGGGTTAGGGTTAGGGGGGGTTAGGGTTAGGGTTAGGGTTAGGTTAGGGGGTAATAGCCAGTAGTTGACCAGACCAAATGGAAATAACTCGAAAAGTAAGTGTCGTAGAGGGATGGAAGTGGTGTCTAGGGGGGGGTTTTGGGGTCCTCCGGACTCGCTGGTGAAGACCCCATGTCGATAGCAGCAACGGTTGCGGAGTTGTGGCAAATCGGTCCAAAATTGACCAGACCAAAAGGTCAAAGTGGCAGATAGGAGTGTCCGACCGGGCTGATAGCACCACCCCTGTACTCAGCAGGGCCTGCCGCGTCGTTAGACACCCGACATGGCAGGGTTGGGGGTCATGACATGTGACCGACCATTTTTGGTCATGTGACCGAAGGGGGTCATATGACCTATCGACGGATGCGTAATCGAACCGGGATCCCGAATATCCGATCCGTATCTGTCCTAGCGACGGGTGAGGGCAGATACGGTAGGTGTAACCAGAAAGGCAGTGAGTGCAGGGGGCTGCCTTTCTTGCTTTGTCCCACATGGGAAAAGCCAACCCTGGTGGTCAGTCAGGGTATGACTGGCTGCTGGCTGCCAGCAGAGGTCACCATTGGACATGCCCTTCACTATCACGGTGTTGTGTTGTAGGTTTTTGAGAGGCATGATGGGAAATATATGCAAATTAGGGAAGGGAGCCTACTTCCTGGTTCCCATGATGCTTTGCTGTTGCTAGCTTAGCATTAGCATTTTTGCTAACTTTTCTGACATGTTTTGTCAAGTCAAAGGAAGTGACTTCCACTTGTTTCCCCTAGTGTTTGGTGATGTTTTCTTAGGTTTTCCCACTTGTTTCCCCTAGTGTTATGGTTAGGGTTTGGCACTTGTTTCCCCTAGTGTTATGGTCAGGGTTTGACACTTGTTTCCCCTAGTGTTATGGTCAGGGTTTGGCACTTGTTTCCCCTAGTGTTTCCCACTTGACTCCCTACTGTTTCCTGTGGTGCTAGCTTAGCATTGGGCTAGCTTAGCATTAGCATTTTTGCTAACTTTTCTGACATGTTTTGTCAAGTCAAAGGAAGTGACTTCCACTTGTTTCCCTAGTGTTTGGTGATGTTTTCTTAGGTTTTCCCACTTGTTTCCCCTAGTGTTATGGTTAGGGTTTGGCACTTGTTTCCCCTAGTGTTATGGTCAGGGTTTGACACTTGTTTCCCCTAGTGTTATGGTCAGGGTTTGGCACTTGTTTAGGGTAGGGTTAGGGGGTAGGGTAGGGGGGTTAGGGTTAGGGTTAGGGGGGGTTAGGGGTTAGGTATAAGGGTTTTCGGGGGGTTGAGACACCTGTCTCGTAAACTTTGAAGCTTCATAACTTTTGATAGGAAGGTGGTAGAGACATGGGACCGTGCTCTACCCCCCGGTCTAACGGGTCTGGCTTTCTGCTGGTGGTGTCAGATTTGCGGTAGGAGCTTCCGGTCGGGAGATACGCCCACTTTTTGACTTCCGGTGGTCTGTATCTCGGGAACGGAAGGTCGTAGAGAGATGCAACCACCTCAGGGACGCTCAGAAGGGTCGAATTATGGCAGGCGGAATTTGGTTTCAAGTCTCTACGACCTTCCGTTCCGGAGATATGTGGCGGTGAAGTATCCCATTGAAATGAATGGGCTGAGAATTGACAAAGTGTCAAGGGCCAAATGCATCTCCCAGAAAGTGTTTAGGAGCACGTTTCAGAGCATTTGGAGTGGTTTGGTATAGGTTTCTGAGGATGAAATTTTTGAAGGTAAGTATACATCGAACCGGGATCCCGAATATCCGATCCGTATCTGTCCTAGCGACGGGTGAGGGCAGATACGGTAGGTGTAACCAGAAAGGCAGTGAGTGCAGGGGGCTGCCTTTCTTGCTTTGTCCCAAATGGGAAAAGCCAACCCTGGTGGTCAGTCAGGGTATGACTGGCTGCTGGCTGCCAGCAGAGGTCACCATTGGACATGCCCTTCACTATCACGGTGTTGTGTTGTAGGTTTTTGAGAGGCATGATGGGAAATATATGCAAATTAGGGAAGGGAGCCTACTTCCTGGTTCCCATGATGCTTTGCTGTTGCTAGCTTAGCATTGGGCTAGCTTAGCATTAGCATTTTTGCTAACTTTTCTGACATGTTTTGTCAAGTCAAAGGAAGTGACTTCCACTTGTTTCCCCTAGTGTTTGGTGATGTTTTCTTAGGTTTCCCACTTGTTTCCCTAGTGTTATGGTTAGGGTTTGGCACTTGTTTCCCCTAGTGTTATGGTCAGGGTTTGACACTTGTTTCCCCTAGTGTTATGGTCAGGGTTTGGCACTTGTTTCCCCTAGTGTTTCCCACTTGACTCCCTACTGTTTCCTGTGGTGCTAGCTTAGCATTGGGCTAGCTTAGCATTAGCATTTTTGCTAACTTTTCTGACATGTTTTGTCAAGTCAAAGGAAGTGAGGGTTAGGGTTAGGGGTTAGGGTTAGGGTAGGGTTAGGGTTAGGGGTTAGGGGGGGGGGGGGGGGGGGGGGGGTTAGGGTTAGGGGTTAGGGTTAGGTTAGGGGGTAATAGCCAGTAGTTGACCAGACCAAATGGAAATAACTCGAAAAGTAAGTGTCGTAGAGGGATGGAAGTGGTGTCTAGGGGGGGGTTTTGGGGTCCTCCGGACTCGCTGGTGAAGACCCCATGTCGATAGCAGCAACGGTTGCGGAGTTGTGGCAAATCGGTCCAAAATTGACCAGACCAAAAGGTCAAAGTGGCAGATAGGAGTGTCCGACCGGGCTGATAGCACCACCCCTGTACTCAGCAGGGCCTGCCGCGTCGTTAGACACCCGACATGGCAGGGTTGGGGGTCATGACATGTGACCGACCATTTTTGGTCATGTGACCGAAGGGGGTCATATGACCTATCGACGGATGCGTAATCGAACCGGGATCCCGAATATCCGATCCGTATCTGTCCTAGCGACGGGTGAGGGCAGATACGGTAGGTGTAACCAGAAAGGCAGTGAGTGCAGGGGGCTGCCTTTCTTGCTTTGTCCCACATGGGAAAAGCCAACCCTGGTGGTCAGTCAGGGTATGACTGGCTGCTGGCTGCCAGCAGAGGTCACCATTGGACATGCCCTTCACTATCACGGTGTTGTGTTGTAGGTTTTTGAGAGGCATGATGGGAAATATATGCAAATTAGGGAAGGGAGCCTACTTCCTGGTTCCCATGATGCTTTGCTGTTGCTAGCTTAGCATTAGCATTTTTGCTAACTTTTCTGACATGTTTTGTCAAGTCAAAGGAAGTGACTTCCACTTGTTTCCCCTAGTGTTTGGTGATGTTTTCTTAGGTTTTCCCACTTGTTTCCCCTAGTGTTATGGTTAGGGTTTGGCACTTGTTTCCCCTAGTGTTATGGTCAGGGTTTGACACTTGTTTCCCCTAGTGTTATGGTCAGGGTTTGGCACTTGTTTCCCCTAGTGTTTCCCACTTGACTCCCTACTGTTTCCTGTGGTGCTAGCTTAGCATTGGGCTAGCTTAGCATTAGCATTTTTGCTAACTTTTCTGACATGTTTTGTCAAGTCAAAGGAAGTGACTTCCACTTGTTTCCCCTAGTGTTTGGTGATGTTTTCTTAGGTTTTCCCACTTGTTTCCCCTAGTGTTATGGTTAGGGTTTGGCACTTGTTTCCCCTAGTGTTATGGTCAGGGTTTGACACTTGTTTCCCCTAGTGTTATGGTCAGGGTTGGCACTTGTTTAGGGTAGGGTTAGGGGTAGGGTAGGGGGGTTAGGGTTAGGGTTAGGGGGGGTTAGGGGTTAGGTATAAGGGTTTTCGGGGGGTTGAGACACCTGTCTCGTAAACTTTGAAGCTTCATAACTTTTGATAGGAAGGTGGTAGAGACATGGACCGTGCTCTACCCCCGGTCTAACGGGTCTGGCTTTCTGCTGGTGTGTCAGATTTGCGGTAGGAGCTTCCGGTCGGGAGATACGCCACTTTTTGACTTCCGGTGGTCTGTATCTCGGGAACGGAAGGTCGTAGAGAGATGCAACACCTCAGGGACGCTCAGAAGGGTCGAATTATGGCAGGCGGAATTTGGTTTCAAGTCTCTACGACCTTCCGTTCCGGAGATATGTGGCGGTGAAGTATCCCCATTGAAATGAATGGGCTGAGAATTTGACAAAGTGTCAAGGGCCAAATGCATCTCCCAGAAAGTGTTTAGGAGCACGTTTCAGAGCATTTGGAGTGGTTTGGTATAGGTTTCTGAGGATGAAATTTTTGAAGGTAAGTATACATCGAACCGGGATCCCGAATATCCGATCCGTATCTGTCCTAGCGACGGGTGAGGGCAGATACGGTAGGTGTAACCAGAAAGGCAGTGAGTGCAGGGGGCTGCCTT